>NC_049246.1:47992572-48342572 GCF_011100685.1 Canis lupus familiaris | reverse complement strand
TCCCGAAACCCCTGCATTCTCCCCATGGGAGTGAGGGTGCCCTCTTGTGGTCCCCAAGCATCTGCTCTGTGCTTCCCCCAGACCTCCCTCCTCCTTTGGCCTGCATCTCACCTGGGGTGTAAGAAGGTCCTAGAGCGAGGTCTCTATGTCTGATGCATCTGGGCATCACCCCCACCTCCTGGCACAGCGTTTTCACACAAGAGCCCCTAAGCACACATGTGGAATAAATGAAGGAACTGAGCAGACATTGACGCTGAAATGAGTAGACATTTGACTTTACGCCCAAGAGAAAATCAATCCAAAGTTTAAGATCGCTAAAACAAAAAAAAAAAAAAAAAAAAAAAAAAAAATTAAAAAAAAAGAAAAGAAAAAGAAAGAACCAGTCCACCCATTCTTTATAAATGGAAATTTATATTTCAACGTTTAAAAAAATGAGTCAAAATTGGAATTTTGGTGTAGTCTGATAATTATAAAACCAAACATCTCCTTGCTAAGAGTTTTGAATTCCAATCAACTGCAAAAGGTTCTTGGCTTGTCTCACATTTGGGTTTGACATCCTTAAAACTAATCGGCTGAGCATGGTTTATAGCTCACAAAATTCTGGGAAGAATGCTATATTTTTCACCGGGCAATTTTACACAAATTTTCCTAGAGCCAGCTCAATGCTGGCATGTTACTTGTGCTCAATGAGATCTTCTCATTCCCCCAGACAGAGGGGGCTAACATGTTCCCCCGAAGTTACTCGGTCAAGATAAATATAAAATTCCTCCTCTAAGGCATTCCTTTTCAAGAATGTATATATTGTTACAAGGTATTTCCCGAGCACTGAAAGTCAAAGACTTGCTTAGGACTCAAAGCCCTCCCTCATGTCTCGCCCAGTGGATGCTTTAGTGAATGCCTAATTTCTATTTTAGACTTCTGGGTCCATGTGCCAATCAGTGACAAAGAATTCGCTTCCTCTCTGTTTGATTAGAAAAATGATTTTAAGAAAAATCATGGAAAATCAGGACGGGGTACATTTTGTCTATAGCAGAAGTAATCACGAATTCCAGCAGTAATTATGCAGGACTGATCCGCTAGCAAAGGACTCACATTAGAAAGTTGCCCTGTGAGGGGCCCCTGGGTGGCTCATTGGTTGAGCGTCTGCCTTCGGCTCGGGGCGCCATCCCGGGGTCCTGGGATCAAGTCCCACATTGGGCTCCCCACAGGGAGCCTGCTTCTCCCTCTGCCTGTGTCTCTGCCCCCCTCTCTCTGTGTCTCTCATGAATAAATAAATGAAATCTTAAAAAAAAAAATAAAGTTGCCCTGTGAGCAGTTTTTATTCGTGCATTGGGCAAGACTCCTTTGGTTCCAAGTGTTGGAAACCTGACTCAAATTAGTGTAAAAAATGAATAATTTTTGGCTCACATAATCAAAGGGAAAGTTGAGATGGATGGGGTGGGACCAAAGTGTGGGGTAGACTTGGTTTCAAACATCTGGAGCCGGGAAGCTGATGGTCCTCGCTCTCCCTTTCTCTCTTCTCTGCTTTGTTCTCAGGGGCTGGCTTCCTCCAAATGGCTGCAAATGTGGAAGCTTCTGGGATCATATCAGAGATGGCCTGAGACTGGCTGGCTCCAGGTCCAAGCTGGAAACCCTGGAGAAGAGCTCGGTTTGGACGACCTGTGTCATATGCCCATCCCTGGGTCAGCCCGCAGAGGTGGTGCCAGAAGGTTCTGCAGGAACATGACAGCCCTCTTGAAGCACCTGGTGAGAGGGGACCAAGCACCTGATGCTGACCACAGTCTCTCCCTTCATAGCCTCATAGCCTGGTGTGCTTCAGTGATTGGAGATGAAATGTCATTTAGCTTCAGATCCTCAAACATTGCTAGACGGCGTTATGGCAGCAGTGGCCCGGGGCAGTGGAAGGCCTGCGTCCATAAGCTTGTAGCAGGTGCCTGGGGAACACGGGAGAGGGTAGCTGGCCCATCGAGTATTTCCCCTCCTTGCCTCCGAGCTTGGGGTTGGGTGGAGCTGAATCCGGAGAGTCAGCTGTTGATAGCTGGGGACGGGGAAAGAAGCCGAGGCTGGAAGTCAGGCACAGGCAAGTACGGTTGATGTGGCCCTGGTCCCGGGGACTCAGTGCTGGGCCTGCCCTGACATTGCTGTGCGCAGCTACCGCTGGGTCTGCGGACGAGGAAACTGAGCCACAGAAGGCGGAGCTGACTTGCATGGGCCCGGCAGTTCTCAGCGGCAGAGAAGGCGCTGGGGCCTCATTCCCACGATGCTGCCAGAGGAGGGTTGAAACAGGCACCAGGGTGGAATGAGGGATGCCAGCTGCCCTCTGGCTGTGGGGTCAGTGGAAACCTCAAATCCTCCTCTTTGGTCAGGCTCACTATCCTTCTTCTCTTGAAATAGTAGAGTTGTGTCTTCGGAGGCTTTTACACGGGGCTGCCTCTGAAATCTCACGTGGCCCCTGTCCAGGGAGGTAGGCTCCAGGCCTCGGGCCAATCTGCGCATGGAACCCAGATGCAGATGCTCGCGATGAGCTCTGAAGGTGGCGAACCCTGCAAGCAAGCAGAAAGCCTTGAGGCTCTCCCCTCCACCCGTGCTCAGTCTCTTCTAGGAATTTGGTTTTTATCTTCAAGGCAGAAATGTCCGTTAACTTTCCATTTCTTCCTTCCTCCCTGCCTTCCAAGCAACGGCAAGCTCGGGATTCAATGCACAGGACCGTCTGTGCCAACTCAGGAGCGCTCACTTCACTGGCCAGGAAACGCGCTTCAACTGCGTGCCCTGACCTTAGAAGCCACCCTTCTCCACCCTCACCCAGGGATGATGCAACTATCTGGCTCTCCAGTTTACGTCTTTGTGGAAGTTAATGTGCAACTGGTGTGTGGCCCTTTTATTTTAGGAATATCGCGATTTTAGGAGTAGGGCCAATTAAGCAGAAGTGGGATTCTTCTCTTCTTATAATGCTGTAGCCTTCATGTCTGCTTGTTATTTGCCAAATCGACTGATGCTTTTTGGGGAAGATCCCTTTGGTCTTGAGCAATGTCCTTGGGACCGAGATGTTGGGGGTCTCGGCTGTGTCCCAGAAAAGGCCTTTTCAAGAGTGGAAGGCAGTGAGGCACGTTTTGACTTGCCAGGGGATCATGAGCTCATCTCTCAACTAGGGATAAAGGTCACATAGACGTGGTTCTGGGTTCCCTCAGCTCCGTTAGTCCTATCAGGTGGTTATTATGGCAAAGGGGATGGAGGATGGTGGTAGGGAACCTATCTGGGATGATTATGTAACATGGAAATAGGTTAGCTCTGGATTTATTGAGCTGGTTGAGATTCATCTGATGCCCATGTGTCTACCCATAACATTTCTTAAGATTCCCAAACTAAATGAGTCTCCATCTCAACTGAGGTGCCATTAACAGCTTCAGGGTTGTGTCAGTTGTGTTATTTACACTTGATTTTCCATCAGCATGGACTTGCTTTGTTGAATGAAAACTGTAGTTGAGGATAAATCATTTCACATTAAAAACAAGTTAAAATTTGAGGGGCGCGTGGGTGGCTTCATGGTTGAGCAACTGCCTTCGGCTCAGGGCATGATCTTGAGGTGCTGGGATCGAGTTCCACATCAGACTCCCCGCAGGAGCCTGCTTCTCCCTCTGCCGGTGTCTCTGCCTCTGTCTCTGTGTGTCTCATGAATAAATAAATAAGATCTTAAAAAGAATTCTATTTAAGGGTAATTTTTTTCATATTGTTTTAGAGCGCAGACGAGATGCTGCAATTCACTGTAATAGTCTATGTCTGTGTGGGTTGATTTTATGTGTTTGCTAGTTTGATGGAGACTGCAAATGGCAGATGGAATTTGCCAGAAGATATGCCAAGGGAGAGGTACAGAAGGAGCAGTAACAGAGACAATCTTTGGAGAAGAGGCTGGAAGCCTGATAGGCACCCAGGTACAGGGGTCCTACGCATAATTGCTCTGGGGCCTAGTTAGATACAAAATGGCATCTGCAATCCCATTGGGGCCCAGCATTATTTCTTTTGGTCTGTCATATGATATATATAAACACAGCTGTTAGACCTGAAAGAAAGTTCAGAACTGATGTAATAGGTCTGTGCTGGTCGGGGGTCTGTAGAGGAAAGAGAAACGGCTCTAACTATTGTGAGAAGAAAGGGATCCATTGTGGGGAATTATGAGGTGGGAGCAGTGGAGCGGACTTGGGGCTGGGCCTGCAGGAACGGCTCCCAGGACTTCCTCGCCTCTCTTCTGGCCCGTTCTGGAAGGTGGGGAGCCAAGAGTCTGCGCCGGAGAGCCTGCACAGCCACCCCCCGGGGTAAGCCGAGGACAGGGGGTGGGGAGGGACATGGACACACTCCCTAGCTACTGCCTGGAACCTGGGGTCAGGCTGCTGCTACCGCCTTCACGACTTCCCCTAAACTCCCAGGCCTGCGATGGGACTCTGCGGGGCCCAGCCCGGCCGTCCCCGCCCCCACTGCTGCTTGGCACCCAGGAAGCTGGGGTTTCCCTTAGAAGTCTGCGTACTGCACATACTCCGACATCTCCAGAAGACACAGCTCCTAGCGGCCAAGGGCAAGCTTCCAACCTGGGTGCAGGTGGAGCCATTAGCAGCTGACACCCACACTGGATGGGGCAGGTGCCCCCCAGCCCCTGAAGGGGTCTAGGAGAGGGTCCCCAGCACCTGCATGCTCTGCTGGCCAGCAGAAGAAACACCAGCAGAGACACCTTGGGAGCGGGTGCCTCCGCTTTAGCTGCCTCACATCAGCGCAACTAAGTAGGGAAACCGAATTCCTAGCCACGGCCCTGAACCCCACTAACTTGTGCGGAAAGATGTGGGAAGAGGCGCCAGACCAAGTGCAAGAAAACATTTAAGGGGAAGCTGAGCTGAGAGACTCTGTGGCTTATGAGGTCCCTCAGGGGGCCCAGACCCAGGATCCTCAGTCTTCAGGTGGGTGCTGACACTGAGGTGGTTTCCTCCTGGGACCGTGTGGCAGACAGGAACTTAGACGTTTCAGTGGGAATCTCAAATCCAAGTGATTAAGTGAGAAAACCATAGGAGCCAAAATGCTCTGATGAGTACAAGGGAGGATGCTGGAAGTTTGCCACCCACAGCCACCAGCTTCTAGAAATTTCTTTAGTCACAAGCAGTGTTGGAAAGGGTCTAGATCCAATGGCAGGTACAGCTCAATATTATAGAGGACGGTTCCTGATTGAACAGGGTTTTTAAATTTTTGTTTTTTTTACTTCTTTAAATCTTGTTCTAAATGATGTGTCACCTTTGCCTTTTAAATGATGGTCATTATGGGGTGAGTCACAGGGATAAAAGATACGGCATAGGGAGTAGGGTCAACGGCTTTGAACGGGGTTGTCTGTGAAGGACGGCAGCTACTCCTGTGGTGAGCACAGCTTAAGGTACACACTTGTCCAATCGCTATGTGGCAAACCGGAAAGTCGTGGAACATTGTGTGTCAACCGTGCTTTGTTAAATGAAATCAATTAAAAAAGCCACTTGGTGTTAGGCTATATGTTGGCAAATTGAACTCCAATAAAAAATAAATAAATAAAGTGACAGATTTCCTCAAAAAAAATAATAAAAATAAAAAATAAATAAAAAAGCCACTTATTCCGAAGACCGAAGAATGCACATTCTTAGCTATTTTGAGAAGAACTAGTTGTATTCTTGATCAGAAAAAGGAACCACCGAAAGGGAGCAACTAGGACACACTTGTCTCACTAACCTTTGGGAGCAGGGATGCCTGGGACGGGAAGTTGTCTCCAGAGCCTGCCTTCCTGGCAGCAGCCAATGTGCCCCAGGTGCACGGCTCTCCCGAGTGATGAGCTTGCAGACGCCAACCAGTGAGGTGCAGCAGGTGTCCCAGCCGCCCGGGACCCAAGTCTGCACCTGCCCGGTGCAGAGGGGACCCCTCGTGGGATGTCGCCTTCCCACGCGCTGCATGGACGGTGTGGTTGCCGCTCAGAGCCTCTTCATCTACAGGTGGTGGGCAGGGAAATGGGACAATCCGGGCCTCTGTCCCTGTCGCCCCAGCCAGACATTCTGCGAGCTGAACCCTAGGGCCCCCGAGAAGGGGTGAGGCCCCGGCGCTGCGGGAGCGGAATGCTGCTGCCTCGGGTGAATAGAGGGGTCGGTTCTCAGGTTCCCCTCGGGCACCTGCGCTGGGATAGAGGCAGCCCGGGGGTGGGGGGCAGCAAGCCCTAAGCCGCTTCTGAAGGACAGTGTGTTCTCAAGGAGGGGACAGGGCAGGCCCAGATGGGCAGCGGTCCTGAGGCTACAAGGGTCTTCTCTTTTTTCTTTTTCCTCTTCTTTCTTTTGGGAGGGCGGAGGGGGGAGGAGGGGGGGGGAGGGAGGGGAGGGGGGGGGGCGGGGCGGAGGGGGGGGGGAGGGGAGGGAGGGGGAGGGGGGGAGAAGGGGGGAGGGAGGAAGGGAGGGGGGAGGGAGTGGAGGGGGGGGGAGGGAAGGGGAAGGGAAGGGAGGAGGGGGGAGGAGGGAGGGGAGGGAGGGGAGAAAGGAAGGGAAGGGGGGGGGCCGGTGAGGGGAGGGGAGGGGATGGGGGGGAGGGGCGGGAGGGGGGGAGGGGGGTAGGGGGGGGGAGTTTGGGATGGGGGAAGGTCAGTGAGTTGGAGTGGAGGGGGTTGGGGGGGTTGTGGGGTTGGGCTTTATTTGCTTTTGTCATTCATGCCTTTCCTTTCCTTTCCTTTCCTTTCCTTTCCTTTCCTTTTGCTCTTCCTTTCCTTTCCTTTCCTTTTCTTAAGAGAGAGAGAGAGATACAGAGAGAGCATGAGCCAGGGCAGGGGGCAGAGGGAGAGGGAGAAGCAGACTTCCCACTCAGCAGAGAGCCCGACGCAGGGCTGGAGCCCAGGACCCCAAGATCATGACCTGAGCCCAAGGCAGACGCCCAGCCAACTGAGCCACCCAGACGCCCCAAGTCTCTTCTTCTTATGTAAGTGGGGCTGTTGGGTCACGGACAGTGTGATCTCTGCTGGGGGCTCCTGCCCGTCATCAGGAGGACTCCTCCCACCTGGTTGGAAGGGCAGGTTTGGACCCTACTAGGTTTATACTGGGTGGTCCTGGCAGCCTTGCTCCATGGGGGGTGAGGGGGGCAAACCCATGCAACTGCACCATAGTGATCCCAGGGGACCTCCTAGGCGGAAGTTGAAGAGGAGAGCTCCTATTGCACACCTGTAGCTCTTTGTCTGTCCAGGTGTTTTTTTTTTTTTTTTTTTTTTTTTTTAAGATTTTATTTATTTATTCACAAGAGACACAGAGAGAGAGGCAGAGACACAGGCAGAGGGAGACGCAGGCTCCGTGCGGGGAACCCGATGCGGGACTGGATCCCGGGTCTCCAGGATCACACCCCGGGCTGAAGGCAGGCGCTCAGCCACTGAGCCACCCAGGGATCCTTGTCCAGGTATTAGACCCACGAAGCCAGGATGTTGTGCCCTCGGGCTTCTACGTGCAGCTCCTGTCCGACCACCTGTCCACCCCGTCCAGGAGCAGGCATGGTCTCCGGGTGCTGTGTCTCTGATTTCCCCAAACTTGAATGGGATAGTCTATGGAAAGGACTTAATGATACCTCTACTGTCCACACTCGGCTCCAGAAAGATCTCAAAGTCCAAAGTATCCATCAGAGGGATCTTGATATTTCCTGTGAATCTCACCAAGGGTCCGTGCCGGAGAGCAGGGGAGGTGCAGGGGTGTCCAAGGCTGGGGTTCTGACCAAGTGCTGCTATGAACCCTGGTTTTTCTCACCTGTAAAATGAGACCATAATCTCATCTAACAAAAAAAAGAGAGAGAGACAAATATATCTATTTAAGGGGCTGCAGTGGTAGATGTTTGGGAGAAATGAGATAATGTGAGTCAAAGTGCCGAGAAACGTGCAAAGCCTGGCAATTTGTTTCTCAAGAATTTTCTTGTAACTCTGAGCAAGGAAACCTCGTCCGTGTCCTAGAACGGGACCACCGGCTTCGCGCGCAGAATCCTTGTGTAGACAACTTTTCAAAAAGAAGTAGCTTCAGATCCTTGTCCTTTCACTACTGGTGCACAGAGCTTTGCTTTGGCGGAAGGCCGAGGCGATGTGAATTGCCGGTTTTTTCTATTTGAAAGGGAGGTTATTAGGAGCAGTCTCGATTATTCAGAAACTTCAAGGAGAAATGGGAGGGCGTGGTAAGGGTGGAGGGGGAGACTGCATTTCCTGTTTTCCCTGCAGATGGTGTTGGAAAACACTGCAGGAAAACCATGGATACCCGCGGGGCGGGGGGGGGGGGGACCTCTAAACTTCATTCCCTTTGCCACCAGGGGCCCAGCCCAAAAGGTGACGACTGAGTGGAAGAGGTGGATTTCTTTTCAAGAGTTGGGGTTTGCAGGAGTCCGGCTAAAGGCTTGTAGGGTGAAGACAGTATTCGGTGGGTGACATCAGCCTGCAGCCGGGGCCAGAAGCAACAGAGCACAGGGAGTCTGGTTTTCATTTACAGTTGGGTCAGGCCCACAGTGGGGAGGGGGAGAGGAGGGGTCGGGAGGAGGGGAGGGGAGAGGAGGAGGAGGAGGAGGAGGAGGAGGAGGAGGAGCTGCCTGGATCCCTGGATCGGGTCCAGTTCGGAGCTCAGTCTTCCCCCAAAGGCCACTCAGTTCTCCTGCGCTCCAGGCTCCGGCGAGGACGCCAGGGTTTCCTCTCCTGCAGACAGGAAAGCAGCCGCCGCGAGTGGGGAAAGCCATGCGAACCTAGGTGACTATAGAGGCCCAGGGACGTAGCCTTCTTCAGATTTGCTCAGGGTAAGTGCGCGCCCGTCTGCTTCCTGGAGCCTGCGGGCAACAAGGAGACGGCCCGGGAGAGCATTTCTGGGGGGCCCTCGCGGTCGCTGTTCCAGACGTGTTCCTGGCCCTCGGGGGATCAGCTGGGTGTTCCTCTCACTCTGTGGCCCCGGGGCTCCCCCGGTTGGCCGAGGGCGGCCGTCGCGGGGCGCCCGGGGCTTGCTGTGCCCATCCTGCGCTTGCCCCTCCGCCGGGATGCCCGGCTGGCCCTCTGACGTCCCCTCGCCCTCGCAGACTCCGGGGGAATATGCTTGGTTAGCAGAAGCGCCTTGGCGAGGGTTCAAGAGCTCCCTGTGGAGCAGCAGCCCTTGGGGAGCCGCTGTCCCCCAGGTGGGTGCGGCAGGTGGGCTTCCCTGCCCCCGGGGCCTCGCGTGCGCTGTCCTCGGGGGCTTGGGGCCACTTTGGTGTCTCAGCTCAGGGCCAGGTCAAGAGTTCCTCGACCGGTACCACCCGGGCTTCCTCTTTTCAGGAACCCGAGCTCACCGTTGGAGTCTCTGCCCTGGGCCGGGAGAGGGGCGGTTGCAGAAAGGAGCTGCCGAGGTCAGAGGAGGAGAAGGTGTTCGGAGTTGGGGTGGCAGGCCCCGTGGATAAGGCAGGGCTCCTGGGGTTGAGAGGCCGCCCCAGGTTGCCCAGATGGGGTGCGGGTGCCAAGCTGGGAGCCCAAGGCCTGTTGCCGATCTGGGACGCCCAGGATGGAAAGTGCTCCCTGACAGCTGCCAGCCTGCCTTGGGTACTGGTTTCAAGCATTAGAGAGTGGACCAGGGTGGGGTCCCTGGGAGGGCCCAGGGGAGTACGGGGGAGTGTGACACAGATCAGCATTTCACACTTAGAGGCTGGTCTGGAGTCCAAGAACAAGCTGCTGTGAGCGCAGGGGTGTGTCCTGCTCCCAGAGGGAGCGCAGGGGTGCTGACCCATGCCAGCCAGCTTCTCACCCCGCACACAGCTCTCTCCACCCAAGAAGTGTAGGATCTGAGAGCTGCAAAGGTGCTCAGAGCCCTTGGGCAGATCCTTCTCAACCTCCCAGGGCACCCATTCTTCCCCTTGCCCTTTATTTATAAAGATTTTATTCATTTATTCGTGAGACACATAGAGAGAGGCAGAGACACAGGCGGAGGGAGAAGCAAGCTCCATGCAGGACTTGATCCCAGGACCTTGGGGTCATGCCCTGAACCAAAGGCAGATGCCCAACCACTGAGCCACCCAGGTGTCCCCCAGGGCACCCATTCTTAAGACTTCAAAAAAATCGAGACAGAAATGGCTTTAAAAATAAAATATTCTTGGGTCCTGACCGAAGTTATATTGCAAAGCAGTTGGCTGCTGGACATTAGCAGAACTTCTGAGTTCTTTGCTGGGCCAAAGACAATGGCAGAGATTCTTGGTTGGAAGCCACTGAGGTGTGGCTCCCTGGTTTGGAAGATGCAGAATCCGAGGCGCGGGCTCTGAGATGCGAAATCACTTGCAGAGGCTGCAGAACCAGTGGGTGGCTGAGATCTTCACCATTTCAGGGAAGCAGATGGCCAAGCAATGGAGGATCCCATTGCTGATTTACATCTGGATTGGAAAGGGCCATGTGTTAGGTTCCCCCCAGAGGACAGCGTTCTTCTGTCCTATTCTACTCTAACTAATGGGGAAATGGGTTTATGCTCCCTCGGGCTCTCCAAGACGTGGAGAAAAGGTGCTAGGAACTTGCTGGCAGGCAGGGGCGTGGGCTACAGGACTGGAGTGCTGGACCGGAGTGGGCTTCCCTCACTCAGGCCACCTCTGGGGCTGGGGGCCACCGGGGTGGTATTTGTACTTTACTTCATTCTTAACCTGGACTTGCTGCCGAGGGTGAAGACACAGGGATGTGGAGGGTGAGGGGCTTTTGTAGGAACTCAACATATAGGAATGGTCTCGTGGTCTTGACCATCTTTGTTGAGTCCAGGGGTTGTCATTACCGTGAGGCTTATTTTTCTCTTTCCCCAACTCCAGCAGTGAGAGAACCAGGAAGACATTGGGTGGAGAACAGGGTCTGGGGGAGAAGGCCACAGCAAGCTGGAGAAGTGTGGCCATCCCGCCTTTTTCCTATGGAGGAATTGGAGGGAGTGGCCACCCCACCTTCCTGGGAGGTGGCCGGGGAAGCCTCTAGAAGGGTTAGCCTTTGGCTTCCAGCTCTTGGAAGGATGTGTGCCCCACCCCACCATGCTTGTGGGTCTCAGCCGATGGAAATATGGCAAATGTCCAAACGAGAGGTTTTCAGGGCATTTTTGATATGAGATCTTTCTGGATAGAAATGCCTTTATTTCTGCACCCCCCTTTATTCTGTCCACAGGAGCCCCTTCGGTCATTTTTGTAGCTTAGAACCTAACACATCACTGATGATCAAGTAGGAAGAAACCCCTCTAATGATTGATTTGTGGCTCAAATGAAGCTCCCTGTCTGATGGTAGTTTTGGGTCAGGGGGCTGCAGGGGGCACTGCTGGAAGCCGGCTTGCCATTCGGGTCCTCCGTCCCGTGTCCCTTTTGAAAGTTGCTAGAGAGTTCCTGCTGGGGAGCTTCCGGCCTGTGAGCTTGCTCAGCATGTTTAGACAAGGAGATAAAGTATGGTCCTTACCAGCAGCCTGTGTCACCACCCACTTGCATGTGAAATTCCACAGTTAGGGTTTATAAGTCACCAGCAAGCCACAAAGTCTGTCCCATGGGACCGCCTCGCAGGCATGCCAATGACCTCAGCCCAAAGTTTTATTTGACAATTCATTTCGGTCACTGTTCTTCTCAGAGGAACCCGAGAGGATTTGTTAGGTCTTGGAGAAGAATCCACGGTGGCCCACAGGCTCTCATGGTGCCTTCGCTGTGGAAAGCAGGCAGGCAGGAAAATCCACTCTGCTGTGGCACCAACAGTCGACAGCTCCAGGAGTGACCTGACATTTAAAAAAAAAAAAAATCCCAATAGTAGCTCTAGCTGAGGAAATGGAGGCCCAACATAATTCCAATTTCAAGGCAGGGAAGCTTTAAAAAATTGCTGCTAATTCAGACCGCTTGCAACTAGACAAGGACGCTTCTCTTCTTCCCCCGCATTTCCAGATATGATGTCTGTCTTTCCAGTGTAAAAATTCTGGAAGGTTCTCCTCCGCTTTAAGGAAAAGATGCTGCTTGCTTCCTCTAATGCATGGGGGATGATCGCCCCCCACTCAGCACGCACAGCGTCCTGGTTTATGGGGGCTCTCCACATTATGTCCATTTTTGGAAGCATAATTTTTTTTTTTGCTTTTTTTGTGTGTGTTATTTTGTTGGAGTTTGATTTGCCAACATATAGCATCACACCCAGTGTTCATCCCATTAAGTGCCCCCCTCAGTGCCCGTTTAACACCTTCTGGTTTCAGAGCTCAATTCTGGGAGGGAGATGAAATTTCGAGCGAGCACCCTCATCCCCGGGGGGAGCCTATCCTGAAAACGCAGCCGGGTTTTCTTTCCTCTAGAGGGCGGTGTATCCTTCCAAGCTCTAGAAAAATCTCCAAGGGGTGGGAGTCCTTCAGGGTGGGGTTCTGGGTTTGCAGGCAGTAGGTCCATAGCCATCTCAGCAGGGCTCACGGGTAACTTCAGACTGTTTAAACACATGTATTTTTAAATGGGACTGTAATATCTGAAGTAGAACTAAATTTAGGATTTTTACATTTTTTTTCTGTGCTCAGACGCTGAGGTGAAATTATGCCTTGAAATGAGGCACTCTGCCCTCTCGAATAATTTCACGACACGGACACTAACCAAATAAGAGCTTATAAGAGAAACATTTTGCCCTCATCTCCTGAGAAAAGTTTAAATGGACAGTAAGTGGTTTCAGAACCCAAGCAAGTTTACACTTTCAGGCCGTGCGGTCTCCAGGTAGGATTCCTGAACTTTAAAACTGGCAGGAATGACGTTAAGATGAGCTGATTCTGTCATTCCCCCCAAATCCCCAGACTTTTCACTGCCATCCCTTTGCTACTTTCTCCCAATAGGCAACGTACTTGATTGAGCCTGTTTTAAAGAATTCTTGCAGACTATCATTATGAACTTCCCATTTTAAATCTTTGTTAATAATAATAATATATTATATATATATATATATATATATTACTGACTCTCAGACATAGGGTTAGCCTAGGCTTTTGGCCTGAGCTAGCCACAGTCAGGCTCCTGAGCAACAGAACTCAAAGAGAAGGTACCTAACCCTCTAGTGGGTCCCCGTGGTCCCATATTTGTTCAAGCTTGATAAGCCCTGCTGTGCTCCCCGGGTGTACATGGGGGCTGTGGGGTTTGAGGAGGGCTGCGGGGGTGGGGGGGGGGGGAGACTGAGATGGAGACTCCACCCTCTGCTTGGCAAATATGTGATTTCCACTTGGCTATTTTCAATATCAAAAAAAATGACTCCTTTGGTGGATGCTTTCCACGCCCTTGACATTTCGGACGCTCAGAGAGGTGATTTACTGGCCTGAGGTCATAGCTCTAGTAGCAGAGCACAGTCAGCATTTCTGGGCGCTCCTGCCCATATTAATGTGAGCCCGTAAGCAGATACCCGGGACCAGGGATAGCAAGGAAGTAAAAGTCGTTAGAGAATATTTTAGGGTCTCCCATGTGAAGAAAGGCACCCCCTCCCATTGACCAGTCTTCTACGGAGTAGTGTATTCTAAGTTGAGTTAGCAGAGAGTCATTGTTTTTTTTTTTTTTTTTTAAATCTTCAAGAGGAGAAAAATAAGACAAACATGAAAAATTTTGCCAAACCCTTTCCCAAAGGTAAATTGTGAGTCTTTTGTGGGGGGGTCCGGCCGCCTCTAGCGTAGTGTGATCCTGCTGCGTTCCCTGAATGCTCAGACTCACGGCCGTGCTTCACGAGTTAGGGGCGGCCAGGGGAAAGCACAGTGGGAAGCAGCTCTGAGAAATTTCCCTGGGGTGCACTATACATTTAGTTTTCACGGATCCAGAGCGTCGAGAATTGGCCACTGGAAGGCAAGAGCTCATGGGTCCATTTAATTTGAAAATTAAAAATTGAACAGCAGCTGGAGATGACTCAGGTCTCAAGGGAAGCCATTCCAGGAAACTGGTTTTTCTCTTCTGCAATCTTCATCAGTTGATTCAGCAGCCTGGGTCCAGCACCCAGAGCTAGAGCCAGCTGGGCCGAGGCTCACAGATTGCCCCATGTGCCCCTGGGGGGTTCTCTGTTTGTCATGGGGTCAGGGGGAGACCCAGCCCCGGTCAGTCCCGGGAAACAGATGGAAAGAAATCGTAGCAGGACCCCATCTGTCCGAGTGTCTATCAGTTAGCCTTATTTTACACATAAATTAAGCGAGCCTGGGGAGATTAGCTGACCATTACTGGTAGAGAGGTAAGGAAGTAGAATTTTTCCAGGCTGTTACCCTAAATCCAGTGTGGATAATATTGAATTAGATGTTTCAACTTAATTTTTTTTATAAAGTCTATTTTAAAATAATTTTCTCTTCCAGACTTGATGGTGATTCAGAGTAGAAAGCAAAAATGTTTAATTTGTCCTTACTAGAGTGAGAACGTTTTAGCCTCTTTGAGTCATTCTGCAGTGGCACAGCAGAGTCCGTGGCCAGGGAAGGCGGGGTTGGGGGGGTGCGGAGGCCAGTGCCAGCCTGGGGCAGCAGCCCCGTGTCTCTTGGAGCGGGACGGACGTTTGTGCAATTTCTTTTGAAGTGTTTTCGAAGGCACTCTCTGCCTTGATGTTAAATCTGATCTAGCCTCTGCTGAATGTTTATCATTAGCAGTATAAATGGAGAAAAAGCCGTGCCTGGCTGCCTTGTCTTCAAGAGGGCAAGATGTTTTCTACATGTGCATGGTGGTGTCAGGCTTTTCCAACTGCAGCAGACGTAGAAACTTCTGCTTCTTGGTTATTACCTTGTACCCTAGGAATCTGTCTTTTAAATCAATTTCCAAATATCTGGCAGCTCATCGAGAGGTTCTTCAGGTTGCCTTTAAGGGGGGAAGGAAGCTCACCCCGATAGTGCTCAGCACACACTCACACGTGACCTCATGCAGGAAAGAGGCCACTTGCAGGGGGGACATCCAAACAGCCTCCCCCTTTCTGTATTGCTCTGTTTAAATGCATGAGCTGCTGAACGGGTATCGTTTTACTTGATTTTACCAGGAGGAGCCAGAGATGAAAGATCTTGGGTTGGCTACTGAGTGTCTAACAAGGACATGGTGGGTGGCAGCAAGGCCAAGCCAACACACATAATCAGAAGAGTTAACATTTCGCTATCACAGGAAACACGTTCAGAGCCTGGGTCAAACCGATAATGGTTTACAGATACATATGTGCGGCTGATACTCTCTTGTGCATTTTCACAGAAGGGAAAGATGAGGTTCAAGTTGTAAAATAAACAGTTAAAAGACCACCTTCCGATTTGGGGGCAGGGCGGTTTCTCCAGATGTTCCAATACATTTGCTTTTGAGGATTCCCCCAAAGTTCTTTCAAGTGGCAGGAATCCATTAAATCCCACCTTCTTCCTTTCCTAACAGAGGACCTGATAAGTCCTCTTTTCAGGGCACTTGAGTGGCTCAGTTGGTTAAGAGTCTGCCTTCAGCTTGCGTCCTGATCCTGGGGTCCTGGGATCGAGCACCACGTCGGGCTCCCTTTTCCCTCTCCCTTTCTCTCTGTGTGCTCTCTCTCTCTAATAAATAAATCTTAAAAAAAAAAAAATTCTCAATTTACTTCCTCCTCCCAGTGAGGGGCAGGTGAGGAGGACTCCTTACCCAGGATTCCTACAAGAAGGGAAAGGGAGTAAGAGAAGGAAGGAGAAGGAGAGTGACTGCCAACTCAAGACCCTTAGGGTTTCCTGAAGTGTGACTTCTTCTCTCACAGCAGATAGGACACATGCCGGCCTGGTCTTCAACGATTTCCGTAGCTCTCACTTTACACAGGACATCAGAGTTAACAGACGTCCCAGAACTTGATAGGAGGACCAACCTGACTTTAAAACAGCCGTGCTCGGAGAAGACCCAATAAATGCCCTCAAAATGAGGCCTCTGGATATATTTAAGCCTTTGTTTCAAAATGATTTCCTTGTGTGCATGTGTGTGTCTCTTTCTTAAAAAAAGATTTCCAGACATGGAAAATGAAAAAGCTTTTGAGTAGACTTTATGAAAACTAATTTCATGGAGTTGCAAAATAGCTTGGGAAAGTCTTTGGAATACGACCCAGTTCGATTGCGAGTCAGAGGTCTCTGTGAGGCAATCTTTGTAAGAAGAGGTATCTTTGCTTCAAATGGAAAGGCACCTCGAATCCTCTTCAGAATGAGGCAGAGCGGGGAAAGGCATTACTAATGCCAAATGGAAAGATAAGAGTGAAAATGAAGTTCTATGATCAAATCTGTTGCCTTCTGGACACAGAATCTGTGACATGAAGAAGCAGGGCCTCACCCCACCCAACCCAAGGGTTGCAAGCGGCCAATTCTGGTTTTTCTTTCATATTTAAAAGAATGGTGGCACACAAATGGATTCTATTGACACAGACTCTGTCCCCAGGGAAGTCTATTTTTTCCCTAGAAGAGATGGGGAGTTTCCTCGGGATTGGGGCCAGACCTGGCATGGTCTCTCAGGGTTTCCTGGGATTCTTCCCATGGGCTTTGCAAATGCAGACTTTGGTGAGGATTCTGGTTCTAACTTGTTTTATCCATGTGACCTTGGGCACAGCGCGTTGCCTCACCTGGTTTCAGTTTCCCGGCTATAAAATGGGCAGGGGGGTGGGCGGGGTGCTGCCCTTGGGGTGTTGGAAGGAGGACATGAAATCCCACAGGCGAGATAGAAGTGCCCTAAATACTACTTGTGCCCTCTTGTCTCTATTTGCTGGGGTGATGGGGAGGTTTGCGAGGGGGGTGATGAGGGAGTGGCTGCATCCTTTCCCTTATTAATATGAGCAAGCCCGGTGATCATGTGGGAAGATGAGGTTTGACATCTTTTAACAACTTCACTTAAAAAACTTGGACTGCATGACATGATAAATAGAATAGATTTAATTGCAAACAGAAACATTAACAAATATTCAGCAGCTGGGCTAGGAATACTTGAACCACATGACTGGCTCCCAAGCATGATGGCAAGAAAAGTGTGTGGGACCGAAGGCAGTTTCCCCACCTGGGAATCAGCTCGGCCAAACCACGTGAGCTCATCGGTCATGAGTGGGGCTTGGGCAACACAAGCATCGTCTCTAGGACAGGAAGAGCTTTTACCCTCTGTCCTCATGCCCCCCCTCTCCCCGCCCCTCCCTTCTCTTCTCCTTAATATCTGGGTAGATTTTAGAAAAGATAATTCTTGCGCCCTGCACACTCACTTCGTTACTTTGTGTTCTCAATGGGTAGCACTTCTTTTATGGGGTTACTCTTCTAAAGATGAATATCTCGGAAATAAAAGAAATTTTACATGTCATTTTCAACCAATTTAAAATTCATTTTCCTAAAATAAATAAATAAGTAAATAAAATTCATTTTCCTTAGAGGAGAGTTGAAGTGAGTAATGCCTCTGGAAGATGTTAGATATTTCATCTCATTAGAGTTTAGATTTTTTTTTTTTGAGCCTTATCGAAGATGAGAAAATTATTTTGGAGTTTCTCAATAGAGACCCTACTCAGGGTTTAATGTATGAGAGGATTCGTGGATTCCTCTGAGAATCTGACTTCTTAGATGTGATGCTGTGGAAGATGGAGGGATGATTAAAAAGCTGTTGGCAAACCGCTGAACACCCAGTGTCCCCTGTTTATGAAGGTTGCCTTCGGGAGACCGGTGATACTCCCATCCCACACCCAGCAGTGGGTGGGCAGATCTTGTCTCCCTTCCTGCTCTTTTCCACATGGAGTGCATGGGTCCAGTGATTACTGATGAGGCCCTATGATTTTTCTCTTGCTCTAATTCTTAATCATGTATCTTGTGCATCAATCAAATATTTAAAACAACTGAGCTGGACACCCTGAAAGATTTGCATTAAAATTTATCATGGAAGCAGTGATGCTATGGTGCTTACACTTTAGTGGGGAGGTAGACTAGATGCTTTCAGAGTCACATGCGACCATGGACCCCACTCTCAGAAAACCCTTTATACACAGATACAATTGTGCACACATTTGTGAGAGGTTGACAGGTCTTTTGAAATTTGTGGATGCCACATTTAAAAAAAAAGGTTTTGACCTATTACAATATTGCAGGTTGTTTTAGAAAGAACTGGCTATATTTTTTGAAAGAATCCAGTAGAATCTAAATGACGTGGACAATCTTTCCATAAAACAGTTTTCCAGTAGGATGCGTTTTGATGATAGAAAAATCCAATGTTTAATTTGAATAGAAAGAATCAAGGATAGAACACTTGCAATGTACTTTTACATTGTTTTAAAGTGTATGTCCTCAGGGCACCTGGGTGGTGTGGTTGGTTAAGCCATGATGTCACATAGGATAGAATCCCCCCCCCCCATTTTTTTAAGGCTGAGTAATACTCCACTGTATGCATGTCTCATATTTATCTATTCATCCATTGATGGGCATCTATATTGCTTCTACCTCTTGGTTATTGTAAGTAATTCTGCAACAAATTTGGGTGTACAGATATTTCTTCACAACCCCGTTTCAGTTATTTTAGGTATATGCTCAGAAGTGGGATTGCTGGGTTACATGGTAATTCTATTTTTAACTTTTTAAGGAAACTCCATCTAGTTTTCTTTTTTTTTAAGATTTTTAAAAAATTTTTATTTATTTATGATAGTCACAGAGAGAGAGAGAGAGAGAGAGGCAGAGACATAGGCAGAGGGAGAAGCAGGCTCCATGCACCGGAGGCCCGACGTGGGATTCGATCCCAGGTCTCCAGGATCGCGCCCTGGGCCAAAGGCAGGCGCTAAACTGCTGCGCCACCCAGGGATCCCTCCATATAGTTTTCTATAGTGGCTGCACCATTTTGCATTCTAGCCAACAGGGCACCAAGTTTCCAATTTTCCTGCCTCCTCATTGATAATTGTTGTTAACTATTTTTTGATAGTAGTCATTCTAATGGGTGTGAGGTGATAGCTCATTGTGGTTTTGGTTTGCATTTTTCTGATGATGAGTCATGAGCATCTTCTCATGTGCTTAATGGTCATTGGTGTATCTTCTTTGGAGAAATGTCTATTCAAGCGCTTTTCCCATTCTTAAGTCAGACAATTATTATTTGTTACTGTTGTTGAGTTGTGGGATTTCTTTATATATTCCAGATTTGAACCCTTTGTCAGATACATGATTTGAGAATATATTCTCCCTTCTGTAGATTGCTTTTCACTCTGTTGATAGTTCCCTTTGCTGCACAGAAGTTTTTGTTTGATCTAGTCCCAATTTGTCTATTCTTGCTTTTGTTGCACACACTTTTGGTGTCGTATCCAGGAAATCATTGCCAAATTCAATGTTATGAAGATCCTTACATTTTCTTCCAGGAATTTTATACTTTCAGTTCTTAATGTTTAGGTCTTTAGTCCATCTTGAGATGGTTTTTGTACATGTTGTAAGGTAAGCATCTAATTTTGTTCTTTTGCGTGTGGATATACAGTTTTCCTGGCACCATTTGTTGAAGAGGCTATTCTTTCCTTATCATGTAGCTTTGGCACCCTGATGAAGGATCATTTGACACATACATGGGATTGAAGTTATTTCTGGGATTTCTATTTTGTTCCATCGGTCCATATGTCTGTCTTTATTCTAGTGCCATTCTGTTTTGATTACTATAGCTTTGTAAGATGTTTTGAAATCAGGAAATGCAACACCTCCAGCTATATTTTTCTTCCCCAAGACAGTGGTGGCTCCTCTGGGTCTTTTGAACTTCCATATGATTTTTGGATTTTTTCCCCTATTTCTACGAAAAAAAAAATGCCATTGGGATTTTGTTAGAGTGGGGGTGTTTTCTGAGCTGGGGTGTGGAGATGATGCAGTTTGCAGGGCAAAGGTCTGGTGACACAGGCTACTGAGCCCATCTGAACATGAGCTTGGCCAATTGGAAGTCACGTGTGTAGCCACCAGCTGAATGGGAGACCAGGTAGGAAGAAGGTCAACCCTCAGGTCTGCCTTCACAGGCTTGCTAATTCAGCGTCCCTGCACTTGTTCCATTCTGAGATTGGTGGTTGGCACACAGCAGGTTTTCTTGGGGAAAAAATTGCCCACCACAGAGTAAGGGCAAGATTTGAAGTGGTCCCAGAAGTCACAGTTGTGTTTTGCATACAGTCTGATTTGGGCAAAGTCCATTTTTTTCTGTAAACAGTAGGGATTCCTACAAACTGGGTCTACAAAATTCAGCTGGGTATCACAGACCTGTCCCTTTCTGTGCCCACACGTTCCTTGACTCTTGACTCTTTCTGCCATTTGTTTGGTGACTTGCTGTCCTCCTTAATCTGAGAGGAAGGAAAATTTAATTGCATTTTTTTAAGCTACGACAAAAGGGATATAATCACTAGACTCAAAGAGTCTCATTTATTGTTTAGTCAAAACCAGTTTTCACAAAAGGGATAAATCCTTGATGCACTAGCTTGTAATCTGAGTATCAAAACTGATCATTGCCCTATTTTCTCGTTCAGGTTCCCACTTGGTGCTTAGACACATTCAAAATGAGGAAACATCGACATTTGCCCTTGGTGGCCATCTTTTGTCTTTTTCTCTCAGGCTTTTCTCTTACCCGTGCCCAACAGCAGCAAGCAGGTAAGATCCGGAAATATTTCTTACTTTTATTCAAAGGAATATGTTCTCTGATTGTAGATCTTAGACCTCATGAGCTTGAGATAGAACTTAGACTTGCTTTGAAGGAATGGTGAAGCCCCTTGTTATGGGATGTTCATTCAGTGTACAGACTTTTCCAGATGCTCTGTATCCAGTGAGAGATGGCTTATTTTTGCTAAAACTTGGGTTTGATATCTTGGAGTTGTTTTGCAGGTGGTTTGTTTTTACATTGGGCATGAGCAGAAACTCTGTATCACAAACATTTTGCCAAATGAAGAGCTCTTCCGCATTTCTGGCACTGCTTTGGTCTCACGCCATATAAAACCAGGACAAGACAATTACTGAGAATGAACATTATTCTTCCTTGAAAACAGAACACATGGATCACCCTTCCTCTCTAATTCTAGATGCAAAAAGACATTTTTTTCATGTAGAATCACATCTTTAAAAAATCAGTTTCTCAAAACTATTTGAAAACATAGATCCGAATTAACCCTCTTAAGAGTTTGCTTGCAGAGTTTTAGAAAACTTAGGAATACTTCGTGCATTATGAGCTCGGAGGCATGGCCTCGGGTCTTCCTCCCCTTTGCCTGGAGGATTGGGCCTCTGGCAGGGATCCTCCTGCCTGAGGTCCATGGTCCTTAGATGGCAGGGAGGTGAGCACTACCTTAAGGAAAGGGGGACATTGCTTGAAGCGTCAGGGCAGCCTGAGGTAAGTAGAGTCCAGGAGCTTGCTGTGTGCAGCCAGCCTGGCCTACAGTGCAGAAGGGCACTCTTTGGCCACCCACAGCCTGGCACTCTGAGCCTCCAGCTTCCACTTTTGAGAGAGGACTGGATTCATCTTTGAAAACCATAAATAGTGTTCCATATCTGCAAAGGCTTTCCTGGCCCTGAAAAATACATGGGAAGTAGTTAGAGCACTAACCTCCTGCTAAAAAGTCTGAGAAAAATGAGACGCTGCCTTTCTCTACAGTTTCACGAGTCTTCATGTAAGGAAGACAGGTTGATTACATTTATTTTTCTTGCAAATTATCCAAAGTGCTGGAGGCTAGCTAATGTAAAGCAGTAGAAGTTCTCACTGTTCCTTCTTCTCGGGGCTCAGAGCCCAAACTGAAGGATGAACTCGTAAAACGCTGGTTGGCTGTCTCTGATGGGAGATAGGCTTCTGGTCTCATCAGGTGGGTCTTGGGGGCTCAAACTGTCACAGAGAATCACGCCTGAGTTGAAAGACACTCCAGGGACTGTCCCCCTCCCCATTCTGGAGCCTGCTACTGGCTCACATATGGGGTCATTGCATATGGGACTGGGGCCAGCGAGTGGCCACCAGCTGGTGTCGCGTCCCCGCGGCCAGGTGCCCGTGGCTCAGGTAAGTCGGCCTCCGGGCGGGGCTCCCGGGGAGCAGTGCAGTACAAGGCCGGGCAGCGTAGGGAGGAAGGCTTTGCGCCGCTAGGAAGTCCTTGCCTGAACAGGAGAAACATCTAAACCACTGTCTTTTTTTAAAGATGTCAAAAATGGTGCTGCTGCCGATATAATATTTCTAGTGGATTCCTCTTGGAGCATTGGAAAGGAACATTTCCAACTTGTTCGAGAGTTTCTGTATGATGTTATAAAATCTTTAGCTGTGGGAGACAGTGATTTCCGTTTTGCTCTGGTCCAGTTCAACGGCAACCCACATACCGAGTTCCTGTTAAATACCTACCGTACTAAGCAAGAAGTCCTCTCCCACATTTCCAACATGTCTTATATTGGGGGAAGCAATGAGACTGGAAAAGGATTAGAATACGTAATGCAGCACCACCTCACTGAGGCTGCCGGAAGCCGGGCCGGGGACGGAGTCCCTCAGGTTATCGTAGTGTTAACCCATGGACACTCCGACGACCGCCTTGCTCTGCCCTCAGCGGAACTTAAGTCTGCTGACGCTAACGTGTTTGCAATTGGAGTTGAGGATGCAGATGAAGGAGCCTTAAAAGAAATAGCAAGCGAACCGCCCAATATGCATGTGTTCAACCTAGAGAATTTTACCTCACTTCATGACATAGTAGGAAACTTAGTGTCCTGTGTGCAATCATCCGTGGCTCCGGAAGGGGCTGGAGGCACGGAGACCCTTAAAGACATCACAGGTAATGGCAACATTGCCAGGCTGCTGCCCGCCTCGCTGTTCTTTGGACGTAAGCTTGGCAACCGCTGGCCTTAGAGCAAGCCCGTGGCTAGGGCGGGCGGGGGGCGGGAGGAGATGGCTCTTCGCGGGGCTAAAAACAAAGGTTTGACCGTGCTCTGGAGTCTCCTGAACTGGAGCTTTCACCTGCCTCCAAGGGGGTGTTCTGTGAAACAGGTAAATCTGGACTCTAAAGAACGCCTGTCTGCTATTAGGATCCCATGGGAGGCACTTGCCGGGTCCTACGAGGCAGGCATCTAACCCAGATCCCTGGCACCTGTTCCGGGAACGGAGGCTTCCTGGCAGCGAAGGCCGGTGCTGGAAGTGCCTGCAGAACTTGCAAAGAGAGACAGTGATGGAGAGGCAAGAGGCCCTTCTCAGGAAGGAACCCCCAGGAGGGGGCGAGTCAGCCCCTGCAACAGCCCACGCGGGGGTCCCGCCCTGGGGAAGATGGGGACAGCGGGGTGGACCTGGGAGGGAGAGAGGGCCCTAGAGGCAGCCTGGTGTGTGAGCCACTGAGCACGGGGGAGACTGGGGGCAAACCGGGGGGTGCGGTAGTTTTGAGGGCTGCTCAGGGGCGGCCCTCGTGTGCAGAGCGTCCAGGGGATGGAGGGCCCCTGGGGAGGGGCAGCTGAGACCAGGGAGGCTGGCGCTTACCAGGGTTACCACACAGACGTTAAAGTCCCTGGAGGTGAACACAGGGTGTGTGGGGTGGGCGCAGGCTGAGCGTGATGTGAAGGAGTCCCTTAGGAAGGACAAAGATCCTTCAGGGCACTTGCTCTGCCCGGGAGGTGGAGGATCCTCCGAACAAGAGGAGTGAGTGGGGAGCAGCCTCAGAAAGCAGGCTCTGCACCCCAGAAATGACCCTATGAGCAAGATCCGCCCGTTCCTCCTAAGCTTTCCAAAGTGGTCACCCCCACCCCCTCCCAGGGGCTCAGAGATAGGAAGTCAAAAGTCGGCCTCTCTTGTTAATTCAACAAGTTGGATGGAGCATGGAGAAGAAAAGAGTTGAGATTTTGAGGCATAACTTGGCCAATCTAAAGGGCCGCGTGGGAGGGGCATGTGGAAAGACACGAGGGCATGTGGAGTCTGGTCTTATTCCAGAAAGGTGTAGCTTTCTGGATTGAGATCAGGGTAATGGGGGAATTGTAGGAACACAGTACGGGTGTCAGGTTCCCGAAACAGATTCAGAAAGCGAGCGCTGGAGAAGTAGTTGATGGATATCGGGAGAAGGAACAGTCGTCTTGGGCAGATGGAGTTGAGAGGAGAGAAGGGTTCCAAGGACTGACCAACCCCAAGTTGTTCATCGAGGGTCTCCCCATTGGTCACCTATACGCTCAGCTGTGACAGGTGTGGGAACTCTAAGGCCCTTGCCAGCAGGTCTACTTCTGACAGGGGAGCAAGCAGCGGCCTGGATTATTTACATTTGACACCAGAACGTGTTCTCTGCTATGAGTGACACGCCTCATGTATGTTTTATGACGGACGTGTCGATCCTGCCAGATTATAAGAGAAGGATCTGGGGAACCACCCCCAAGAGCATCCCAAACCAAATGCTCTGGGCCACAAGGAAACGACATGAGAGTATCTATGATGACCTCTTATTCTCTCCGATAGTCTCAGTGTCAGTAGTTCACCGACCATCACCTTTCTGAATGGAGGGATGAGAACTCATCCATACGGAAACAGTGAAGGGATCAGTAGAGAAACGGGACGTGTTTTCTCTATTGCTGGTTTGGCCGACTCGGGATGAGTTTGCCTTTGTGAGTTTGACCATTCTTTAAACGAACAATGAGCCTGTCAATAGAGTACGTTTCCACACAGGTGATAAAACCTTTGTTTTTATGCCAAGAAAGCATCTCTGTCTTCTAGTATCCAAGCCACTAGCAGCTCCAGGGTGGAACATTAATCTGTTTATGTTGCCTTTTCTGATTAACTTCACTTTGCAATTCCTCCAGTATCACATCCCACTGCATGTTCCACAGCAAAAAGTAAAATAATAATCATTCTCTGCTTATGGTTTTTGGGAGAGGTAGTCAGAGGGCAGTATAGAGATTGCTAGTAAGTTAGCGCTATTTCTTCCCGTTACCTGTCCACCAGGTAACTTCTACCCATAGAGTGTTCTTGATCATAAAATATGGATGTGTATACAATGCTAATGGTCCCCGCTATTCTCTTTTTATTAGACTACAACTTTATTCGGGTAAATGTCATTCTACACAGGCGTACGTGAATGAAATATCATAGGTTTACTTCTGCAAACTCATTAAGTTTGATTCTCAGTATTTGCACAACCAGAAAGTGACTTTTGCCTAATAAATCAGCAAATGTACTGATGTATCATGGCAGCTTGGTGGATAAAATATTAGTTGGAGAGGATTTTTTTTTAATTTTATTTAAATTCAATTTGCCAACAAGTCCCCAGTGTTCTTAAATGAACTCTACTCAAGTACTCAGTCTCTGGAGATTGTGTTTTTAAAAATTTCTTTGCCATTCTTTTGCATATGCATACCACTAAGAAACAAAAGCTTTGCACTGAAGCGAAAGCTAAAAGTGGTCTGTATTCAGTGAGGATTTTGGTGTGAGCCTTCTTTTCTTTGTAAAATACAGATTCAAAGCACTCACGAAATCAATCTACAATTTAATGTTTGCATAGGTAGTATGTATGTGATCTTTTTATTTTTATTTAAAAGAGGAAGCATCTCATGAGCTAAGGAAGGCATTGTACCCACACAAATATGCTCAGGAAAACAGTGTTTCCAACAGCGTTAAAGGAGCCTGATTTTTCCATGGACATCCTGAAAGTTTTCAATAGAAAATGCCACAGAGGGTGTGATACATGAGCCGTTAAAGCAGCAAGCCAGACAACGTCATGTTTTTACTTTTAGTGACACCTGGTTATCCTTAGGGTTAATCTTGGTCATTGGTACGGCTTGCTGTACACAAGAACCCATAGCTCCCGTGTCTGTCTGAGGCTTCGGCTCTCCTGGATAACACAGCATGCCCTTGTGTGTCCATCATTGTGTGCATTAGAGGACAATGTTGTTTTTTCAGTGATGACAAATTATCCAACATTTTTTTATGACCTGCTGCTCTTCAGCTTTTAGGAGAGAAAAGTTCAAGGATTTTCTCATAGGGCTTCTCTTTATGTACCATAAAGAGAATTTCCTGGAAATTGCACCCAAAACAGAATAATAGTGGGATAAATTAATGAAAAAGTAAAACTAACAAGGAATGTGTCAGCCTGGTTTTAGGCATCATTTTTCTCTTACTGACCCTAGCTAGGCTCATAGCTAACCCTTCTTTTAAGGGACTTGGTGTGCTGAGTGAGTGGCAGATCTACCATTGTCTCTCTGGAGCATTGGTTCAGGCCTGGAAAATGCTGAGGAATATAGTGGTGTGATTGGCAGAGCCTCAGGCCTCTGACTCAAATGACACCATGGGCCATTTCTGTGGCACTGCATCCTCCCAAAGATCCCTCAGGAATCGTATGTTTTGGCTAAAGAGTAGCAAATGCTCTGGCCTGCTTAGCAAGGGCTCCCTGTTATTTCATACTTTTGTGTGACATTTATAAAAAATACAAGATCCTAATCACTGTAGCAAATTAACCCTTTCAATAGATCTCATATTTCCAAGCTGATATCTTTCCCTACACAAGGAACTCATCTGCAAAAATGTCAGGAGTTTTGTGTAAGTGGGGGAAGAAAGACCTGTTCTGATTCTAGTAATCCCTGGCTCATCTGACACTATGAGAGTATTTGGGAAAGAACAGACTATCACTATAGCAAAATTCTTGAGTTTTATGATATTAGATTTATATCCTGTTTCCATAGCAAAGATAAAAGCAATTTTGCTGGCATAAGGAAAAATTCATTTTACATGTAAGAACTGACCACTGACCACTAACAAGGTCAGAAGGAAAAGTTTTATGTATCATGTTGTGATTATACCCTAAATACAGCTTCCTAAAATCTCAGAATATAAATATCATATATGCTCACATAGAATCTTTTCCTGACACACATTTCAGTTATTAAAAAGCATTCACCAAACTGATTTGGCTTTTTTTCTAGTTTTAAATCAGTCTGATTAAATGTTCTAGCTGACCTTTTGAAATATTCTACTTAGGTTTATAAATTATTGATTGCCACTCCTTACACAGTGCTGCTGTGTAACCCCCATTCTCTGTAACGGGATGGGAGTCTCTAGCTTGCCATTGTGGGGAGAAGAGAGGCCTAGGTCTCCGATCTCATGTCCATCTGTATAGCCCCAGAGCTAATTCTGATTCAGGGTTTATTAGAGGCTTGTGATCTGTGTAGGCAATCAGTTTAGGATGTCATAAAAATAAGGTTGGATAATTATGTCATGACTGGTTTCATATCACTCTCCTTAACATTGTTCTGCATTATGTGATTGAATACAGAGGCAATAGCAAAAACACATGAGCAAGACATCTAGCCTAATCCCAGACCTGCATGTGAATTCCATGCAACTAAACATCATATGAAAAAAGAAAAGACCTTGATGTAATGAGCACTGGGTGTTATATACAACTGAAGATTTGCTGGACTCTACGTCTGGAACTAATGATACACTGTATGTTAACTAATTGAATTTAAATAAAATCAATTATTAAAAAAAAGAAAAGATCAACCAAACATCTAAGAAAGTATTTTTAAGATGAAAACTTTTACGTTGGCTTGAGTTTTTCCTTTCAAATTCACAGAGTTGCATGGCTGCTGCCATTTTGTTTTTTTAAAGAAAAGAGAAGAAACCGTTGCTCAAAGGAATCAAGTGTCTAACATACTGGGATGATAAGTCACCAAACCGTGAACCTGAGATTCTGTTTCCTAGCTGTGGATTTGGACAAAGAAAATTCCTATAATTACTTGAGGATTATAAGAGAAATGTCCAAAATTTAGAAACCACGTTTGGACCTCTGTTCATAGCACGCACCCCCTTATCTTCTCCTGTGGGTATAGTAATGCACAATTCCATGCAATGACATCTCCCACCAAATTTCATAGAAATTTCTAGAATATGTGCCCATGATTTCTCAGAAAGGTGACTACAATGTTTTGAAGTGTAACTACAGAGGTGGCGCAAATGAAAATCCGATATAAGTGCCCCGTTTTACACCATGGTTCCTAAGAAGTTGCCTCTTATCCATTCAGAATGCAGAACTGAAAGAGAATTTCACATTCCTTAATCAACATGTGTTTTGTTTGTCCATATTTCGTGTTTCTTATTGGTTTCCAAAGAAACATGTCAGAACACTGAACAATGCATGTGGTCACTTGTTCTAACGCTTTCACATTTTTTGCATTTCTTTCTTTTAAAGCACAAGATTCTGCAGACATTATTTTCCTTATTGACGGATCAAACAACACCGGAAGTGCCCATTTCGCAGTCATTCGCGACTTCCTTGTAAATCTCCTTGAGAGACTCTCAGTTGGAGCTCAGCAGATCCGAGTGGGGGTGGTCCAGTATAGTGATGAGCCCAGAACCGTATTCTCCTTGGACACCTACTCCACCAAGGCCCAGGTTCTGGATGCAGTGAAAGCCCTGGCGTTCACTGGTGGGGAGCTGGCCAATGTCGGCCTTGCCCTTGATTTCGTGGTGGAGAACCACTTCACCCGGGCAGGGGGCAGCCGAGTGGAGGAAGGGGTTCCCCAGGTGCTGGTCCTCATAAGTGCTGGGCCTTCTAGTGACGAGATCCGCGACGGGGTGGTAGCGCTGAAGCAGGCTAGCGTGTTCTCATTTGGCCTCGGAGCCCAGGCCGCCTCCAGGGCAGAGCTTCAGCACATAGCTACCAATGACAACTTGGTGTTTACTGTCCCGGAATTCCGTAGCTTTGGGGACCTCCAGGAGCAATTACTGCCGTACATTGTTGGCGTGGCCCAAAGGCACATTGTCTTACAACCGCCAACCATTGTCACAGAAGGTACGTATGCTCTTCTCGCCATCCGTGTGGGAGTGGGGTGTTTTGTGTGTTGGTTTTTGTAGAAGTAAGGCAGGCACCTACAGAATGATCCACCTCAGGAGAACCTGTAAGTACCCACAGTGGAGCCCTTCTGACATGCACCAGCTCTTGGATGTGATGTCCGTGCTTGTCGCAGTGTTGGGAAAGACACAAGATCTGTGAGTGAGTGGGAAGCTCCTGTTAATGCATGCATTGTCAAGAAAGTGTGCTTTTTAAGAGGAATTCAAGAAAGCTGTTACTCTGAGGCTACTGAGCATCATCGTATTGTTTACTTACGATCCAGTCATCTGAAAAATGGATCTCAGGGTCTCATTGCAATTCTGAGAAAGTTAGTCCCTGGACTTTGGCACTGCCTCTAAGCCAGTGTGTTACCAGGTGTGCTTGTAGGTATGTGAGGGCAGACCCTATGCTGGGTACTGACAGCCACACTTCTGAAGGTAAGAAACAACAAAGCACTCACTTGGTGGGATATTTATGAGATGCTGTTTTCCTGTGCTTGTCAGATTACTGAGTAGTTCTTTCAAGTGGTGAAATCATGACGTACATTCAAATGGAGGGCCTTTGGCGAAAGAGACCGATTGGAGTAATTTATAAACATAAAACAAATCACATCACCTAACAAATATGCATTTAACAAATGTGGGAGGTGAGAATGTGTTTTCAAAATGTAAAGAAGAATATAGCTGTGCTTGAGGCTTTGGCAGTTAGGGTTTAGGCAGATCCAACTGTACCAAGTTACCTCAACTGGTGATCTCATCTGTCCGCCAGAGATTACCAACGGTATTCCGCATTATTGCTGGGTAGGGAAAATCAGAATTGATACCAAATTCCATCCTGAGAATCCCCTTGATATTTCTAGACATCCTTCTGATTGGAATACGACCCACGAAGGATTTCTCTGGATTTGTACACTTTTGGAAACAAACAGATGGTTTCCATAGGTTTCTTCAACATTGAGAAAACACCACGGCTGTAGCCGGGGGACCTGGCCTTTGATCCTGGGTCTTATGTGAACCAGCTGTGCCATCCTGGGCAGGCCGCACAACTTCCCTGGGCTCCAATTTCTTGAATTTATGACAAAGTAGCTACACTAGATGAAGACATTTTCTGTCCCAGGAGGAGCTCCACACTCTTCTTCTTCCTGGGCAGCACATGCTCTGAGTTCAGTTTTCCCTAGCGAGAGCGTTAGGTCCTCACTCACAAACATCTTTGACCTTTGTGACTACTTTGAATACTCAACAAAGATTCTTGGCTTTCTGGTGTGGACAGTACGCCAAGCACTGGACACAACAGTACTGGTGGACGAGAGTGACACGGCCACTGGCCTGTTACAGGATAATGGGCAGATGGTGGAAGGGCAAGCCAACGACCAGACACAGTATTGGGAGTGTGAGAAGGTAGATGAGGGTGCCCTGGGGCTGTAAGGGGAGGACTAGGGGGAGAGAGCTTCAGACAGGGTGGCTAGCGAAGGCCTGTTAGAGAAGCTGGAGGATAGAAAGCGGACATCAGATTAAGAGCAGAGGGACAGTGTTCCAAGGGATGGTGGCCCTGCAACACAAAGGAGCCTGGCCTCTTTCCAGGACTGTTGGAAGGTAGTGGGGCTGGAGCTCACTTGATCCACGGAAGGCTGCAGAAGCAACTAGTTTGGGGGTAAACACAAACATCTTTGTCCTCACCATGTCATGTTTGAGGTGAGCATGGGCACTGGGGGCTGACCGTCACAGACAGTCACATGTGGGTTCAGAGGAGAGGTGTGGGAGTGCGGCTGGGAGAGAGACAGGACCTAGGGGGCCAGGCCAGCTGGGTAAGGAAAGGAATGCTCTCGAAAGTGACCTGGGAGGGCGGTCAGTGCAGGGAGATGCCGGAGTGGAATGTTGGAAGCCTGGCAAGGATGGTGTGTCTCGAGGGCGGGAGAGGTGGCTTGTGTCCAGAGCTGCTGAGAAGCTCAGTTGGATGAGACCGAGGGCTCCACTGCATGTGTCCCCATGGAGGTCATTGGTGGCCTTGGCAGATCCTTGTCACTGTAGCGCTGGTGGGGGGTGGGGAGGAGAGGCAGGAGGAGACAGGGAGGGCAGAGGACGAGCTCCGAGGGAGGTAGAGGTGCCTGTGGAGCTGAAGGCATGTCCTCCAGTGGCTTCTGTTTTCTCAGTGACCCATGTGGTGAGATTGGGCTTGGGCCCGGGCCAGGTGTGAGCCAAGAGCAGAGGATGAAGTAGTCATTCTGGAGGCTGGGAGAGGAAAGCTTCCAGAACAGCACTGGCCCTCGTGGGCTGGTGCAGATTACCCGAGCAGCACAGCCCGGAGAAGGACGGGGGCTTTGTCAGGAACCGAGGCAAGGCCCCCGAAGGTGGGCTGCGGAGCTGGGTGGGCAGATCTGGGGCCTGGCATGGTGGAGGCAGGTGGAGGGTGAGTGAGCTGCAGGTGAGGCCAGGCCGAGGGTGGGGGATGGCAGTCTCCGGAGATGGTAAGGACAGGTGGGGCCTGAGAAGCAGTTGCAGGGTAGGGGGTGAGAGGCGGCATGGGAGGACAGGATTTACTGGGGGCCAAGGTCCTGAGTCATTGAGCATGATGGGAGTAGGGCGGTGAGGAGACAGCCCTGGGAAGAAGTGACAGGAGGGGTCTGGACATTTGCAAACAGCAGCACGGCAGAGCAAGGGCAGCCACCCCGGTCCCGGGCTTGTGAGGTCTGGGAGAATGTGATGTCCTCAGGGTGTGCTGGTGGCGGCTACCTCCGGAGGCGAGAGCAAAAGCCCTCAGATCAGCAGGACCTTAGGTTCACCTCCCAACCAGGGTATTTTGAACCCAGGCCCAGCAAAAGACAGCTCCATCTGGGTTGGCATCACATGATAGGAAGGAGGATGTCACGCACTGAAGGGGGACAAGAGGCTGCCCGTCAACCTGCTGAGGGAGTCAGCCCGGTGATCGAGGATGACAGTTCACCTGTCTTTCTGCTCATCCACCATGTATGTTACCCACACGCACACACACAGACACACACGCACAATGCAGGAATCTCTGCTTTTCAGGTCAGAACTACTTGTACATCAATATGGAGGAGGGGAGTGTGTGAGTGCGTGCATCCGGGCAGGCTCACTATCTGTGTGTGCATTAAACGTACACGTGTGGTTAGCTGTCTGTACGTATGTATGTCTTCTATGTACATGTGGAGGGGAGGAGAAGGCAGGCCTGGGTCACACGCAGTGTCTTTTGCACACGCATGTAGTGAGAATTCCACACATCTGCACATCTCTATGGAGAGTAGGACTTGGAACTCATCGTTCCCACACCACAAACTGATGCCAGAGCAATGTCCCTGCATGCCTGTCCCCGGGTGCTTTGTGTCTGTGCGCATCTACATGTTTTCTCTTAAAAGAGGACAATTTGGATGAGTAATAAGATAGTCAAACGTCAAGACACATAATCCACCTGACGGTGTGGAGCGGTAGAGGCCTGCTCACGTCCAGATAATTATTTAATAGATGACAAGCATTCCTGCCTCAGCTTTAACCACTGATGTTCTTATAAGTCCTAAAAGCCCTGGCAGGTGTTTAGATGGGGTGTCGTGTCTGACCCAGTTCCTGGTGGTCATGGCTCAGGCCACCTGCTCACATGGCAGGTGGACACAAGCTCACAGGCATGAGGCAGTGACCTTGCTCAGGTGCTTTTGCTTTGTGGTTTATCACAGTCCTAGCACCTCCCCAACACAGGTCTCTTGAATGGAAATACTTCAATGTCACTTGCTGGGTTTGACATCAGTTTCCTTTGTGTAAGTTTTATGATGTCAAGTAATTGTTTCTCTTTTCTTCGCCTGAAAAACCCAGGCTTGAAGAGTAGAACGGGAGGGAATGGGGATGTTTGTGCCATCAGCTTGGCAGGATATGTTCATGACGTCACAGTTGTGAAATGAAGGGCCCTCTGAGTAGACACTGATGCCTCCTTTAATTATTTAAGCTGCTATGGCTTCATTCTGACTTTCAAATCTAACCTATAGACTTTTGGCAGAAAAGAGCTTCCTGACTTTTTTTTTTCTTTTTCTTTTTCTTTTTTTTTACTGATAATGCGCTAAACAGGCGGTTACTAAAACTCAATTTGTTTTCTTGCAACTATTTTGTGAAATGGACTAAGAGTGGGTGGGGGTGGGAGGGTCAGGAGCCCATCCTGCCACCACATACAGGGAGAATGCAGCTGGCACTAATGTGTGTGTTACGACAGATTCTTCAGGGGGGTCCCACTGACTTCACGCTGGCCCGAGCAAACGGGAATGCCCTTGGAGTGGAGTTGGTTGTATAGAGGGTCTTAGTTGGACGCGATAGGTAAGGCCATTCTACTCACCTTATGATGTTGCTACCTACAGTCATTGAAGTCAACAAGAGAGACATAGTTTTCCTGGTGGATGGCTCATCCGCACTGGGACTGGCCAACTTCAATGCAATCCGCGACTTCATTGCCAAAGTCATCCAGAGGCTGGAGATCGGACAGGATCTAATCCAAGTGGCAGTGGCTCAGTATGCAGACACTGTGAGGCCCGAGTTTTATTTCAATAGCTACCCCAATAAAAGGGAAGTCATTGCCGCCGTGCGGAGAATGAAACCCATGGAAGGCTCGGTCCTGTACACGGGCTCCGCTCTGGACTTTGCTCGGGACAACCTGTTCACTAGTTCGGCTGGCTACCGGGCCGCCGAGGGGGTCCCTAAGCTTCTGGTGCTGATTACAGGCGGTAAGTCCCTAGATGAAATCAGCCAGCCCGCCCAGGAGCTGAAGAGAAACAGCATCATGTCCTTTGCCGTTGGGAGCAAGGCGGCCGACCAGGCTGAGCTGGAAGAGATTGCATTTGATTCCTCCCTGGTGTTCATCCCCACCGAGTTCCGAGCCGCCCCTTTGCAGGGCCTGCTGCCCGGCTTGCTGGCGCCTCTCAGGACCCTCTCCGGAACCTCTGAAGGTATGATGGGGAGGAAGTCAGAGCACGGCAGGGTGGTCTGCAGGCAGAGCCTTTGAGAAAAGCAAAACAGAACAAAACCAAGTCTGATTTGTGCTCAGCTGAGAGATAGGTGTTAAATGATGGAAACAAGAGCCACAAATGAGATTTACTTCAGGCTTCCTTTTACCCTGAGTTGGAGATTGTGTGACCCCAATGCCATATGATACAATGGTATGTCTGCCAGTGTCATAGGATGAGAATTGCATGACTTCACATGTCATCAAACAGAATCCTATGACAGAGACTATAGGGCCAGGGGTCACCTGTCCTTACAGCTTCTGGCCTAGCCTAGGGAGTCACTTGGTAGTTGTTACCTCTTGTCAGATCCCAGGGTTCTGTCCCTACTGGTGACTCCCGTCCAGCCTGCTTCTGCCACCAGCAACATCTGGCCCGGCTCTTGCCCTCCTGAGCCGACAGTGGCCCAGCCCTGACCAGCGCAGAATGTTATTGGCCTTCTCTCCTCTCTCTAAGGGGTTTCCCTTCAGTCCCCGAATGGGCATGGAGATAAAGACCCAAGTGGTTTCTAAAATCTTTCCTTTGATGTGATGATCAGTGAAAAGTTATTTTCAAATTCTGTTGAGCTGGATGAGTACCATGCGCCGTCCTTAATGAAGATGAATATCACGGAAATGAGCTTTTCCACCTCACGGCCTCACCCCCTGGAAGACTGTTGGATGCATGACCCATGTTGCATGCTGCATGCTTTCTCCCGAGGCTCTCTGCTCTTCTGAAAGCCTCCCTCTCTCCTACTTCCTTCAGACTTCCAGTCCACACTCTCCTAGCCAAAGCCATTTAATAGGACATAGGGTAGAATTAGTTGTTAGGCCAAAAGTTGAGTGAGATAACCAGGGAAAAGATGGAAGGTAATTTTTTTTTTTTTTTGGAAAGGCATGTAGTACTATATGTGCTGCTACAAATTCTCTAATTTGAAAATTATACTTTTGAATCTTCACGTGCCTGTCTTCAGTCAAGCATGGTCAACAATCCTTTTGCATTTTCACCCGTTTCCATGCTCCTATTATCTCACTCTGGAGGCATTCCCACGGGCACCCCGCTGGATTACTGCCAGGCGATGCTGTGGCTCCCAAGAGAAGAGTATCAATAGAGAGTGACAAAGGGGTGGTCCTGGGAATACTTCAGGATGAGAATAGAGCCATTTTATTCATTTTTTTTCTAGCCTTGAGGAACTTCTATTATCAGGTGAACTTGGGCTAACACTTCTGTCAGTGGACGTCTCTCTGCAGATGTGTAGGGGTGAAGCCCCGGGGGACCCTGTCTCACCCGTGTGAACCTGGCCGCGACCGCGGTCATAAACATGAGTGAGGCGGTAAGCCGCAGTGCCCTGGTGGCTTCCCTCGCAGGGAATGAACGCACTTCCAGGGAAGGAATGTTCCACCTCCAGGATTCCGGTCATTTTTGTTGGTTGCAAATATTCTAACCTTGGCACTGTATCTCTCCACAAGCCAACTTGGTTTCGTCAACTTGGCTACCAATATGCCTCACAAGCACCAGCCGCCACTAGAGGAAAATATGCAGCCTGCTGCCATATTTTACGAGACCGACATGCTTTGCCTCACTGTGACCGTCTGTGTGTTCTCAATGTTGGCATGCGTGCCCGAGGTGCGGGCACGCATGATGTGGCCCTCGCGGTTGTGTATGTCTCACTTTGTTTTCTGTGCTCCACTGCAGTTCACGCAAACAGAAGGGATATCATCTTTCTTTTGGATGGATCGTTCAACGTTGGAAAGGCCAATTTCCCTTATGTGCGGGACTTTGTAATGAACGTAGTTAACAACCTTGATGTTGGAAGCGACAACATTCGTGTCGGTTTAGTGCAATTTAGTGACACTCCAGTAACAGAGTTCTCCCTAAACACATACCAGACAAAGTCAGATTTGCTTGCTCATCTGAGGCAGCTGCAGCTCAAGGGGGGGTCAGGCCTGAACACTGGCTCGGCCCTGAGCTATGTCCATGCCAACCACTTCACCGAAGCTGGCGGCAGCAGGATCCGCGAACACGTGCCGCAGCTCTTGCTCCTGCTCACAGCCGGGCGGTCTGAGGACGCCTATCTGCCAGCTGCCAATGCCCTAGCGCGCGCGGGCGTCCTCACCTTCTGCGTGGGGGCTAACCAGGCGAATAGGGCAGAGCTTGAGCAGATTGCTTTTAACCCGAGCCTGGTGTATCTCATGGATGATTTCAGCTCCCTGCCAGCTTTGCCTCAGCAGCTGATTCAGCCCCTAACCACTTATGTTAGTGGAGGCGTGGAGGAGGTCCCACTCGCCCAGCCAGGTAAAGCTCCCCACCTGCGCGGGGCTCCCTTCCCCCAGCACGTCCCCCGGGGGCAGGTGGCCCAGTCTGAACCTAGGAGCGTGCTGAACTGTAGAAAGGAGACTGGCCTTCTGCGGTGGAAATGTTTTGGATGGGGGCTTGAGACACGGTACCAGCAAGTTTTGATTCTCTCTCAAGGGGGTTCATTTGTGAAAGAAAGTCTAGAAACTCCAGCTTCTGTTCCTCCCATCTCAACCTGCCTCCTGTGACGGTTTCTGGAGCTTAGATCCAGACGGCAGTGAGAGTGAGAGGGACGGCCTCCCTTTCATATGGGATAATCCACTGAGGTCATCTAAAGATGATTTTTTTAATGTTCAAAATCTGCAGAAGGTAGAAATTAGTATTTTTAATAAACCCCACAAGGGCTGCATCTTTATGTGACGATAAAATGATTTCCAAAGGAAGTCTGGACTGTTGTTGTCACTGCAAATCAGTACAGTGGTGAGATGAGGACACGTTGGCTCTACCACTTGCTGACATCACCCAGATGGGTAGCAAGGGGGAGACAACTGCATCCTAATCCTGTTTGAACTGAAAATGTTCACGGTACATGTGGTAGCCCCCTCTGGGCTGTCATCCCTGTTTTCTGTGGACTAAGTACAGAGGATTGGGACTGTACCACAGAGCAATGGTGGGTATTCTTTGGGGTCCTAGTCCATAACCTCAAAGTTAATGAAAAGACGATCCACTTAGAGCAGATAGGTGTCAACTCAGTTATCCTTGGATGGTTAACCCATGTCAGCCTTTGTTGCAAAGGACTGGTCAATTTTGAAGCAAAAGGATAATTTGGGCCACATTTTAAGTGGTTTAATTTACAATGATTGGAAAACACTGTTCTCCTAGAGTGACGACCTCCTGACCCAAGAACAGGGCACTCTGGAGCTTACACTGTCTTGCTTTGTTGAAGAAGCATGACACTAGTTTGGGTAGACCCATCCGGTTCTTTGCCAAGAGGACACTGCTGTGAAATGGAGCATTTTACTGATGGCTGGTGCTTCAGGTTTTGACAGTGGGTTTTCTCCTTCCTTGCTGGTACAGTGATCATCAAAAATAATTGTGTGACTCCCCATTACCAAATGCTAGTGGTGCTGGGCTGAAGTCACACTGGTGCCTGGAAGGTTCTCGTCCCTCACTGTGTCCCAACCTACTTTTGTTGTAGAGAGCAAGCGAGACATTCTATTCCTCTTTGACGGCTCAGCCAATCTCGTGGGCCAGTTCCCTGCGGTCCGCGACTTTCTCTACAAGGTTATCGATGAGCTGGATGTGAAACCAGAGGGGACCCGGGTTGCAGTGGCTCAGTACAGCGATGATGTCAGGGTGGAGTCTCGCTTCGATGAGCACCAGAATAAGCCCGAAATCCTGAATCTTGTGAAGAGAATGAAGATCAAGACTGGCAAAACCCTCAATCTGGGCTACGCGCTGGACTACGCACGGAGATACATCTTTGTCAAGTCCGCTGGAAGCCGGATCGAAGATGGAGTGCTTCAGTTCCTGGTCCTGCTGGTGGCAGGAAGGTCCTCAGATCGTTTGGACACACCTGCCCTCAACCTGAAACAGAGCGGGGTGGTGACTTTCATCTTGCAGGCCAAGAACGCAGATCCTACTGAGCTGGAGCTCATGGTGCCGTCGCCTGTCTTTATCCTGGCCGCCGAGTCACTTCCCAAGATTGGAGACCTTCAACCACAGATCGTCAATCTCTTAAAATCAGTGCAAAATGGGGCACCGGCACCAGGTATGGCATAGAAATTCTGGTTGCTTCCGCGGCCCAGTTCTGCAATGCGTGGGTATGCGGTAGGCTGCTGGCTCTTTCTTTTCTTTCTTTTCTTTTCTTTCTTTTCTTTTCTTTTCTTTTTTCTTTTCTTTTCTTTTCTTTTCTTTTCTTTTCTTTTCTTTTCTTTTCTTTTCTTTCTTTCTTTCTTTCTTTCTTCCTTATTAATCATTTTTGTTTATTTTTTTTTATTGGAGTTCAATTTGCCAACATATATCATAACACCCAGTGTTTATCCTGTCAAGTGCCCTCTCAGTGCTGTCACCCAGTCATCCCATCCCCCAACCCACCTACCCTTCCACTACCTCTTGTTCGTTTCCAAGTTAGGAGTTTCTCACGTTCTGTGTCTCCCTCTCTGATAATTCCCACTCATTTTCTCTCCTTTCCCCTTTATTCCCTTTCACTATTTTTTATATTCCCCAAATGAATGAGACCATATAATGTTTGTCCTTCTCCGATTGACTTACTTCACTCAGCATCATACCCTCCAGTTCCATCCATACTGAAGCAAATGGTGGGTATTTGTCGTTTCTAATGGCTGAGGAATATTCCATTGTATACATAGACCGCAGCTTGTGTATACATTCATCTGTCGATGGACACCGAGGCTCCTTCCACAGTTTGGCTATTGTGGACATTGCTGCTAGAAACATCGGGGTGCAGGTGTATTTTGGCATTTCTGTATCTTTGGGGTAAATCCCCAGCAGTGCAATTGCTAGATCTTAGGGTAGCTCTATTTTTAACTCCTTGAGGAACCTCCACACAGTTTTCCAGAGTGGCTGCACCAGTTCACATTCCCACCAACAGTGCAAGAGGGTTCCCCTTTCTCCACATCCTCTCCAACATCTGTTGGTTCCTGTCTTGTTAATTTTCCCCATTCTCACTGGTGTGAGGTGGGATCTCATTGTGGTTTTGATTTGTATTTCCCTGATGGCCAGTGATGCGGAGCATCTTCTCATGTGCTTCTTGGCCATGTCTCTTCTTCTGTGAGATTTCTGTTCATGTCTCCTGCACATTTCATGATTGGATTGTTTGTTTCTTGGCTGTTGAGTTTAATAAGTTCTTTATAGATCTTGGAAACTAGCCCTTGATCTGATACATCATTTGCAAATATCTTCTCCCATTCTGTAGGGTGTCTTTTAGTTTTGTTGACTGTATCCTTTGCTGTGTAGAAGCTTTTTATCTTGATGAAGTCCCAATAGTCCATTTTTGCTTCTGTTTCCCTTGCCTTCAGAGATGCATCTTGCAAGAAGTTGCTGTGACCAAGTTCAAAAAGGGTGTTGCCTGTGTTCTCCTCTAGGATTTTGATGGAATCTTGTCTCACATTTAGATCTTTCATCCATTTTGAGTTTATCTTTGTGTATGGTGCAAGAGAGTGGTCTAGTTTCATTCTTCTGCATGTGGATGTCCAATTTTCCCAGCACCATTTATTGAAGAGACAGTCCTTTTTCCAGTGGATAGTCTTTCCTGCTTTGTCAAACATTACTTGACCATAGAGTTGAGGGCCCATTTCTGGGTTCTCTATTCTGTTCCATTGATCTATGTGTCTGTTTTTGTGCCAGTACCGCACTGTCTTGATGACCACAGCTTTGTAGTACAACTTGAAATCTGGTATTGTTTTGCCCCCAGATATGGTTTTCTTTTTCAATATTACTCCACCTATTTGGGGTCTTTTCTGATTCCACACAAATCTTAAGATTATTTGTTCCAACTCTCTGAAGAAAGTCCATGATATTTTGATAGGGATTACATTAAATGTATTAATTGCCCTGGGTGGCATTGACATTTTCACAATATTAATTCTTCCAATCCATGAGCATGGAATATTTTTCCATCACTTTAATTGTCTAACTGCTCTCAAGGCAAAACAGGAGAATCAGGGTAACATTAGAATATTTCATAATTGGATATATATTTCATAATTAAGATTATAAAGATTTAGACACATCAGTAGTTAAAAATCTTTTTGAAAACACTATTTTTTACTAGATGTTTAATAAAAGCCACATACCAGGGGTACATTATAGCTAAAAAGTTCTTCAACTTCATGGTCCCCTAATGTCTTACTTTAAGTGGGTCTCCCTATGCTCTAATTCATCCACAATTCATTCATAGAGAATATAAAGTGTGACAAGAGGTGGGTGAATTCTCACCATAAGCACTTCACTGGAATCTCCAAGTGCTGATCCATTTTACCAAGACTTTGTGTTTAACCACTTTACACTTGTCGATAAGAATGCAGCAAGAAAAGAGCAATTAGTTTCAAATACAGCCCTTTTGATTAAAAACCGAGGGTTTAGAACTTCTACATTGACTCTTGGGCCATACACTGTTGGTTTTGGATTGTAACCCCAACATCTGGTCTCCATTTTTCCCTGTTGATTCGCTGTGACATACGGCAAATCTCAAACCCTCCCATCTCAGTAACGTGCTGATGGTTATGCAGGTTATGCTGTCTCATCTCTCCCTCAGCAAACACTGTTTCCTGAGTACACCTTTGAAAGTTGACCATACTGCTCAAGCATTGAGAAATCCTAAAATAAAGGGTCTATCTATCTATCTATCTATCTATCTATCTATCTATCTATCATCTACCTATCCATCATCTATCCATCTATCAATCATGTATCTATCTTGCTATATTCATTTTTGATTCCTGCTGTAACAAATTACCATAAATTTAGTGACTTAAAACAAAATGGATTCATTGTCTTCTGGTTTTAGAGGTCAGCAATCCAAAACCAGTTTCGCTGGGTTAAAAGCAAGGTGTCAACCACATTGCATTCCTTTTGGAGGTCCTCATGGGTCACACACTCCCTTGCCTCATGTGGACCATAGTCCTTGGCCTGAAGCCCCTCCTGTATCTGCAAAGCAGCAGCAGATCATCTTCTTTCTGGCCTCTGATTCCTCTCTTAGAGCTCTCCCTTGAACTTCCATTGTCTTGTCTCCCTCTTAGAAGGACACATGGTTGATTATCCTGGATCTACCTGGATAACCTAGGACAGTTTCCTCATCCCTGAAACATGTAATGTAATCATCCCTGCAGAGTCTCCTCCACAATTTCTAGGGATTCCTAACTGGATACCTGTGTGGGGCCATTATGCTGCCCACTTTGATCCAAGGCAGACAGTCCTTTGGTCCTGTGTGTCACTGAGGGTGTCTCCCTCCCAGTTTCAGGTGAGAAGGATGTGGTGTTTCTGATTGACGGCTCTGAAGGTGTCAGAAGTGGCTTCCCTCTGCTGAAGGAATTTGTCCAGAGAGTAGTGGAGAGCCTGGATGTGGGCCCAGATCGGGTTCGTGTGGCCGTGGTGCAGTACAGCGACCGGACCAGACCTGAGTTCTACCTGAATTCATACATGGACCAGCAGAGTGTGGTCAGCGCCATCCGCAGGCTGACCATCCTGGGAGGGCCAACCCCCAACACTGGGGCTGCCCTGGACTTTGTCCTGAGGAATATCCTGATCAGCTCAGCTGGAAGCAGGATAGCGGAAGGTGTCCCCCAGCTCTTGATTGTCCTCACGGCTGACAGGTCAGGGGATGATGTGAGGGGCCCCTCAGTGGTCCTGAAGAGGGGAGGGGCAGTGCCCATCGGCATCGGCATCGGGAATGCTGACATCACAGAGATGCAGACCATCTCCTTCATCCCCTGACTTTGCCGTGGCCATTCCTACCTTCCGGCAGCTGGGAACCATCCAGCAGGTGGTCTCCGACAGAGTGATCCAGCTCAGCCGGGAAGAACTGAGCCGGTTGCAGCCAGTTTTGCTTCCCCCAACGAGTCCAGGTAAGGAGGAGATTCCTTGGATGGGGCTACTTGTTTGGACTGTGGGCTCCAAAGTATTCTCTGTTGGTTTTCTCTACCATATGTGGTGAAAACTGGCCTTTCATGAAGAATTAGGAACTATGTGCCTTTGGTCTCAGTGATCAGGAGTGACAGAGGCCTGGGGACATACTATGATTCATGTTTTGGGCCAAATTATAAAAGTTTCAAAGATGTGCATATGCTTGGCTTTAATGTAGACCCCTAAGTCCATGTAGAGGCTTCTGTATAATGTTGGTTGAAAAGGATGGGGCCACCTCACTGGTGGCACCGGCTTGATATCAGTTCTAAGGTTCCACTGGGGGGTTCAGCTGGCAGCCTGCTGTGATGAGGGAGGGAACTTGACAACAGGGTCCCCTATGCTGGGGCTCAGTCTCTGAAATATTGGTATTTCTAGAGCCAAAGCATGATGACTGCCTTTGAATGTGGCTGGTGCTGAGAAGTAAATGTCTTAACCGGCAGGAGCCAACCTTGCTCTTATAACTGTAGTTCATTCTATTTCGTCTTTCCTGTTCCCCTTTTGTAGACCTGGTTACAATAAGCTAGAAAACAGTGGGATCCTGGCTGCTGGGGATGAAGGGGGCTGAGATCTATCCGTGCCCTGCACAATACCCACGAGGGCTCACCCACCCTGGGCACTCAGGTGGAGAGGGTTGCAGTAGTTGAGGAGGCGGCCCCGTCCTTGCTCCCTTGGCTTACATTTTACAGAGTACCATCCGAAGTCTCATGGTGTGGAGGGGGGAAAAAGAAAGGCAGAGGGGAACAAAAGGAAGGGAAGAGTAGAAGCAAGGCTGGCTTTTCCTTGCTAGAGTACACCGTGTCCTGCAGGCTTCTGTGGAATGTTATAAAGGGTTTGTGATCAAATAAATCTGGGGAACAGTGGGATAAAGCCAAAGAGGTCCTCCCACAATTGATGTGTATTGCAATAAGGGAATGCCACAGTTCCAAAATCTATTTGACTCCAGGGTCCTTCTATATGGTGCAGGGTTCTCAAGAATGCACTCTGGAAGTCTTGTCATAGTGCACATGTGAGTTCCTGACTTTAAATACAAGCACATATTTCTGCAACATATTTGCTCCCCCACTTTTCAAAATAACTATTTTCTACCTTTGTCTACCTCCTAGCCTGCTTCTTCTATGCTTTCCTTCTTCCCAGCACTGCTGTCCATAGCTCAGCCCAGGTGAGCCGTCTCTGCCTCCTAGACACCTGCCCACTCTCACCTATTCAAGGACGCCATCCATCATTCTTTCTCCTGATTCATTGATTCTCCACCAAGGATGGGAAGGATGATTCCCTTTACGATACAGACACATCACTTTTTCTTCTTTCTGAGAAACCCTCTTGATGCCTGCTTCCCCTCCGGGAATACCTCAGTCCTCTTTTAAAAGAGTTATTGAAACCTTTGCAATTCCTCTCTGAACCCACCCCTATCTGTCATTCACTTTCACCATTCCACAGAAAGCGCTCTTGACAAGGTTCCCCCATGATCAGTTCCCAGATGCCATCTTGCTTGATCTATGAGGAGCTGATGCATGTCCCAGTTGAGATCATCTCCTTCCTGAAACACCACCCCTACTTGGTCTAGACATGGCTCTTATGTGTCTACTTTCCACCTCCCTCAGGGTTACTCTTTGTCCTTTGCTGGTTTCTTCTCCCTGACTTATAATCACTGCAAAGCCAGAACCCACTCCTGGGACTGGTATTTTATCTGTAATAGTCAGAATGAGGTTATGTCGCCCGTCAGGTGATGATTCCATGACAAACCATGAACCAGGTGGTTCATTAACACTAAGGATTTGGTGCCGGCAAAGGTGAAGCCCATGATTACATGTGATTTTCAGGTGTTGGAAGCAAGAAGGATGTGGTCTTCCTCATCGATGGGTCCCAAAATGCTAGCCCTGAATTTCAGTACATCCGCACCCTCATTGAGAGACTGGTTGACTACCTGGACGTGGGCTTTGACACGACTCGGGTGGCAGTCATCCAGTTCAGCGAGGACCCCAGGGTGGAATTCCTGCTGAATGCCCATTCCAGTAAGGATGAAGTGCAGAATGCGGTGAGGCGGCTGAGGCCCAAAGGTGGGAGGCAGATCAACATTGGGAGTGCCCTGGAGTACGTGTCAAGGAATATCTTCAAGAGGCCCCTGGGAAGCAGGATTGAGGAGGGCGTCCCTCAGTTCCTGGTCCTCATCTCATCTGGAAAGTCTGACGATGAAGTAGATGATTCTGCAGCAGAACTCAAGCAGTTTGGTGTTGCACCATTTACCATCGCAAGGGACGCAGACCAGGAACAGTTGGTTAAGATCTCCCTGAGCCCTGAATATGTGTTCTCAGTGAACACATTCCGGGAGCTGCCCAGCCTGGAGCAGAAACTGCTGACCCCCATCACAACCCTAACTTCAGAGCAGATACAGCAGATCCTGGCCAGCACTCGCTATCCTTCTCCAGGTAAGATGGGGTATTTTTTGTTGTTCTCTGAGGCATTTTTAAAAATATATATAAAAACATAACAGGTTCAGAGATCCATGGTACTCATGATAAGTTAAATTAAAATAAAGGGACACTGCTATTGAACCATTTGTGTCTATTGCTTGTTGCAAGAAGGGTGGATGTACCCGATGGTGAACCATAGAGCATCTTAGGGAGAGGGTGTTAGAAAGGATAGGATTTGAGCTTGTGGTGGACAATTTTGTGGAAGGCTTAAGGAAATGGCAATTTGGCCTGAAAATAATTCTGATTAGTTATCTTTCTACATCTTACGGCTAACACTGTAACTGGTAAAGAAGCAGAAGTCATTCGTATTAGCTAGGGTGGCAGGTGTTTAGTTATTTTTGTCTTCGTTTTTGTCTGTATGTGTATGATTCTGATGCTGATGTTGTGTGAAATCTTTTGTGTTCTACAAGAGAACCCAAGGCCTGGCTGTGTGTGATGGGCCAGTTTCTTGTCTTTCTCAGTATTAATGGCTCAGTTCCATGACTTGCTCAGCTTTTGCTGTGCTGTGTTTCCATTATAAGTAGCCTGGTGATTGATGAGGCAAAAGAGGCTGAATTTGTTGAGTGGCAACATATGAGTAGCTCAACAAAATGGTATCTGGGGGGATCCCTGGGTGGCTCAGTGGTTTAGCGCCTGCCTTTGGCCCAGGGCGCGATCCTGGAGTCCCGGGATCGAGTCCCACATCGGGCTCCCAGCATGGAGCCTGCTTCTCCCTCCTCCTGTGCCTCTGCCTCTCTCTCTCTGTCTATCATAAATAAATAAATGAATCTTTAAAAAAAAACAAACAAAAAAACCCAAAAATGGTATCCAAGAAGTACCTAGAATCCTAACTAAAAGGAAAACATGGTTCATCTTTCTCAAGACTTTTTGATTAATTTTGTAGTTAAAAGTGGACTCATATAAAGAAAACAGGGGAAATAACAGTGAAAATAAAACAAATTGTATAAATGCTAGGGATATGTGGGCAGGAGGAAATTCCATGAGTCAAACACCTGGGCAGCTGTCGAGGTGCACTAGGAGAGAGTTGGCATTCTCTAGGTGTCACTACCTACGTGGCGGCCTCAGACAGAGGACCTCTGACGTCAGTTGTCTCTCTCTTTTTGTATACCAAAGATGTTATTCTGGGTGATCTTGATCCCTTTTGGTAGTAACAGCTCATGATTCTGTAGATTCTGATAATCCAGTTTCTAAATGCTGTTTACATTTTTTAAAAACTAGTTGTAACCCAGACCGCAAAGCCAAAATGAAACTAGAGTAAACTTAGAAAGAGAAAGTTTTGGACAACTTCGAATAGTTCAAAAAGCAGAAATGATTTTGGTGAGAAAAGGCTCAACTTTTAGTGATTATATTTAAAAAGCTCAAGAGATAAACACAGACACATCAGCTTATAATTTTAATGTTAATTGATATTGTGGTGCCGTATAAGGCAAAGTTCAGAAATGAAAGCAGAAATAAAACCAAGTAATGACTCCATTTGTGTCCCAAGTTTTCCTCTTCTTTTCTTTCTATCCACAGGTATTGAGAGTGATGCAGCAGACATTATCTTCCTAATCGATAGCTCTGACAGCGTCAAGCCTGATGACATTGCATATATTCGGGACTTTGTTATCAAGATTGTTCGCAGACTCAACATTGGCCCCAATAAAGTGAGGATTGGGGCTGTACAGTTCAGCAATGAGGTCTTCCCAGTATTTTACCTGAAGACCCATAAATCTCAGGCTTCCGTGATCAATGCTTTGCGTCAGCTGAGGCACAGAGGGGGGTCCCCACTGAACACTGGCAAAGCTCTGGAATTTGTGGCAAGAAATCTCTTTGTCAAGTCTGCTGGGAGCCGGATAGAAGACGGGGTGCCCCAACACCTGGTTCTGTTTCTGGGTGGAAAATCCCAGGATGATACTTCCAGATTTTCGCAGGTGATCAGCTCCTCAGGGATTGTGAGTTTAGGAGTAGGAAACCGAAATATCGACAGAGCAGAGCTGCAGACCATCACCAACAACCCCAGACTGGTCTTCACGGTGCGAGAGTTCAGAGAGCTCCCCAACATAGAAGACAGGGTCATGCACGCCTTTGGGCCCTCTGGGGTCACGCCTGCACCTCCAGGAGTGGACACACCTTCTCCCTCACGGCCAGGTATGACTTGCGTGACCTGTAACTACAGAGCGTGACATCAATTATCCTTTCATTGAAAAAATATAGTTAGTATTTATCTTAATAATTTTCATCTGTTAAGGTTGTTGCTGCACATAATATTAGAAACTAAATACTGGAAAAATGATTCAGTTGAAACTGTAGAAGGAAACATATCCCAGAGAACATGGTCGTTGATTCCTCCAGAGGCTTCTCTGAGACTAGTTAGAACCTCACTGAAAGTTCCTATGAAGGTGCATTGAGGGTTAACTCTAGATTCGTTGGCTCTCAGAAAAGGACAGAATCTGAGACTGGCTAATCCATGCTCCTCTTTTACTCCAGTCTTGATGGATTGATTATAATTAGGAAATTACCCCCAAATGTGATTGACTTTTGGCAGGCTTCCACGAAGCTCTTAGCCTGATGGCAGGCGATCTTCCAAAGGTGTACGGGGTCTGCTTCCCATTTTCCAATCTGTTTCCCCCACCCCTTTTTTGATCTGCCTCTGGCACATTTCCTTCAACTCCTGTCAGACATCATTGTTTATTTTTAACCAGAAGGGAAGTGCTTAGTGGCATTTCCTACAACATCTGAGTTTTTGGATCGTTGAATCTGTGGCATGATACCATTTTGTGTGGGATAATCAGACTGAATTCTCAGTTTCCCCAAGTCCTACTGTCTCTTATCTTTTCATTCAGATGGTTTGTCATTTATCTTCTTGTTCTTAGCAAAATAGTGGCTGTGAATTTGGGAACCATAGAGGCATGGAATAAAGCAAAGGTATTTGCTGTGAATAAGTCACAGCATTTTTAGCATCATTCCAGCTATTTTACACTTTGTATATTTGTTATGGATATGGAAACCAAATTTCTCCTCATTTGCATTTCAATCACTTTCAGAGAAAAAGAAAGCAGATGTTGTGTTCCTATTGGATGGCTCCATCAATTTCAGGAGGGACAGTTTCCAGGAAGTGCTCCGTTTTGTGTCTGAAATTGTGGACACGCTGTATGAGGGGGGTGACTCCATCCAAGTGGGGCTGGTCCAGTACAACTCTGACCCCACTGACGAGTTCTTCCTGAAGGACTTTTCCACCAAGCAGCAGATTATTGATGCCATCAACAAAGTTGTCTACAAAGGGGGGAGACACGCAAATACCAAGGTGGGCATCGAGCACCTGAGGCTGAATCACTTCGTGCCGGAGGCGGGCAGCCGCCTGGATCAGAGGGTCCCTCAGATAGCGTTTGTGATCACGGGTGGAAAGTCGGTGGAGGATGCCCAGGAGGCCAGCCTGGCACTCACCCAGAAGGGTGTCAAAGTGTTTGCCGTGGGTGTGAAGAACATCGACTCAGAGGAGGTTGGGAAAATAGCGTCCAACAGTGCTACAGCGTTCCGAGTGGGGAACGTCCAGGAGCTGTCTGAATTGAGTGAGCAAGTTCTGGAAACTCTGCACGATGCAATGCATGAAACCTTATGTCCGGGTGTGACCGATATTTCCAAAGGTAACCAATCCCCTTATACGTACATTTTCATCCTGTTGTGCCAACATTTAGGACCTGTTTGGTTATTTACGTGCCTGGTGCTGGCCCGTGGGGTCCTTGAGCCTTTGGTTGCTTCAGTCATTTTCCTTATATCCACGTGGGTTGGGTCCTGGCAACCGCCTGGCCCCTGTTAACAATAAGGATATGTTATATTTTGGGGTAAGAGTGGAAGTCTGTATTTTCTTGCTCTTACAAGATTTACTTTTTCCCTCTATTCTTGGATCTCCCAAATAATTCAGAGTAATCGATCCCTGTTTCTGTTGATAGGTTTATTAGATCAACTATTTGAGAAAAGAGTAGTCGAGTTCTCAAGCGCGTTTAATTCCAAGTACAATCTTGGGGTGCATGTGCACACCAACTGTATTGCAGGCCAAAACTGACAAATACCCCAGAAAAGCAAACACATTGAAATGGTCTACACTCTCAGTTCCTAAGAGTCAGCTCTGGCGTGCCTTGAGAGAGAGGCAGACCAAATTGCTTCTCCAAGCCCATACATAGAGGATCTCATTTTGCCCTTGAGCACGATGCCTGGTCCCCATCTGGGGGCTGTGCCTGTGTATTGGACTCATCTCAGCCACCTCAACCTAGAGCTCATTGCCTACTTTCCCTTTTGCAGTCTGTAATCTGGATGTGATTCTGGGGTTTGACGGATCAAGGGATCAGAATGTCTTTGTGACCCAGAAGGGCCTTGAGTCCAAGATGGATGCCATCTTGAATAGAATCAGCCAGATGCAAAGAATCAGCTGCAGCGGCAGCCAGATGCCCACCGTGCGGGTGTCGGTGGTGGCCAACACACCCTCAGGTCCCGTGGAGGCCTTTGACTTTGCCGAGTACCAGCCAGAACTGTTTGAGAAGTTCCGGAACATGCGCAACCAGCACCCCTATGTCCTCACTGCAGACACACTGAAGGTCTATCAGAACAAGTTCAGACAGTCTTCAGCAGACAATGTAAAGGTGAGCATGGGCTCCTCCCTCTTTCAGCTTCCCATGCAGTTTCTGGACTTCTAGTGGTCAGGAGGCACACCTCTATGTCCAGAAGCCCCTTTTCCCAAAGTGTTCTTCTATGAACACGCTTCCCGTTTGATGGGGTTGGCAGTGCCCAAAAAATAAAAAAGTGCCTTACCGTCAGCTGATCATAATAGTCTGAAAGGTAATTATCTTCCTCATTGTAGTAGTTTTACTAATGCTCTAAAAAAAAAATCCTGGAAATCAGTAAGTAAGCTTGACTGAGTTGAAGTTATGATTAATTCATGTTGAATTATAGTCCAACCCCTTAAGTACATCATGGTTTCTGTTTCCCTCTCTTTCTCTCCATGTGTATAGGCTGGGTGGCTGAAACAGTAGAAACAACAGAAATTGATTGTCACAGTTCTGGAGACACTGAAAGTCTGAGACCAGAGTGTCTGCTGGGTTGGCTTCTTCAGAGGCCTCTCTCCTTGGCTTGCAGGCGGCCACCTTCTCCTTCTGTCTGTGTACCATCTTCCCTCTGGGTGTGTCTGTGTCCCAATCTCTTCTCCGTAGACCAGTCACACTGGGTTAGAGCCCACCGCAATGACCTCACTGAATTTAAGGACCCTTTAAAAGCCCTATCGCCACATATAGTTATCTTCTGAGGTATTGAAGGTGAAGGCTTCAACAGCTGATATTTGGAGGGACATACTTCAGCCCATAACACACCCACAGACACACACTCACACAATTTCTAGAAACTACATCACATAAATAGGAAAATGAGATAAACTGTTTTTATTCTTATTCTGAGGTTTTTTTTAAGTAAATCAAGCACTACAATATCCCCCTTTATTTTATCCCTCACTTATTGCACAGTATCAAAGAGCTATAAACTGAGGATGACTGTTTCTTATTGTTGGTCCCCGGTGTCCTCGACTCTAAGATGGAGGATTTGAACGGACTGGTCTCCCTGCTGGGAGTCTGATGTTTCTAATTTTGGTTGGGGTTTGACACATCTGTTTTTTTTTTTTTTTTTCAGGTGGTCATTCATTTTACGGATGGAGTGGATGGAAATCTGGCTGATTTACAAAAGGCATCTGAGGAACTCCGACAAGAAGGTAGGTCATGGGCTTTCTAAATGTGAGAAGTTGGCCTGGGTGAGGCAGGGACACTACCCAGCTAGAGTCCTCTGGGGGATCCTTGGGGCATCCTCCCTGCAGCCTGGCCCTCCTGACACCTGCCTGGTGCTATCGGGGTTCCCCTCGTACCACAGATGGCTTTATCAGCAAGTCCTGACACAGGCATGCTTTTGCAAAAGAATATGTAGTTTTGATCACAGCTCATAAATACCATACTTTTAAGCAAAAATATGCTCTACTACACACCAAATAATGAACATAGATTTTCCAAATTTAGGGCAATTAGATAAACAGGGATGCCTATTATCAGATATAATATCTGGATATTCGTTTCCTTTGGAATTCATAGCACTGGCAGAAAGTGAATGCCAACACAGAGGTTTACAGAAGCAAAATTTATCATAAAAATGTTCTATGACTTAGCTGGCTTTTCCTGAGCGAAGAAGATGAGACTGTGACTCAACTGGTTTGGGAGGTGTGCATCTCAGCTCTTCCCACAGCACCCCCATGTTTCACAAGGCCAGAGTTTGAGAATTTCTGAATGAATGTGTTTCATGATGTCACTTCCTGTATTTCTACTGATGAGTTTAGCTATGTAGCTGGAGCAATTGCTCAGAGGTGTCAAAATTTCCAGGATCTTGACCCTTCAGAGTGGCTAACTAGTTTGATTCAATATGTCTTAGGTAAAGGCCACATTTTACACTGAAGTCTTCTTTTAAAATAAAAAATCAGGGGGGATCCCTGGGTGGCTCAGCAGTTTCGTGCCTGCCTTTGGCCCAGGGCACGATCCTGGGGTCCTGTTATCGAGTCCTGCGTCGGGCTCCCAGCATGGAGCCTGCTTCTCCCTCTGCCTGTGTCTCTGCCTCTCTCTCTCTCTCTATGTCTATCATAAATAAATAAATAAAAATAAATCTTTAAAAAAAATAAAATAAAATAAAAAGTCAGGAGGGCAAAGAGGTGGTGGCTGTGGAGGGCCAGGCAAGCTGCACTGAATGTGCCTCTCCGCGCAGGTGTCCAGGCTCTTATCCTCGTGGGCCTTGAACGTGTAGCCAACTTGGAGCAGCTGATGCAGTTGGAGTTCGGGCGAGGCTTCCTATACAACAGGCCCCTGAGGCTTAACTTGCTGGACCTCGATTATGAACTAGCAGAGCAGCTCGTGAGTTTTTATGTCTCTACGTACAAACTGGTCTAGATACCAAGTTCTTTGTCACCTTAAGATAACGAAGGCACTTTATTTTATTTTTTTGCCAGATGAATGGCAGAGGGGCCCTTTGGGTGGGTCACTCAATCATTCAAGTTGTTTAATTCACCTGGGAGGGACCTCCTTGTTGCCATCCTGTGTGTGAGCCCTCGGACCGGAGCTCTTACCCAAGAGCTGGGAAAGTGGCCAGCGGGACAGTGGTTCTCTGGGTACGCTGGTGGCATCACCCGGCGATTTCCTCAGTTCCCTTTTGCGAGCATTTTGCCCTTCATAAGACTGTCGGGAAGGCAAAACATCAGAGTGACTGTCCGCAAATGGGAATCAGGTTGTCAGCATCAGAAAGCTTGCATGAGAAAACAAGGCAACGCAGGAGAAGAGAGATCATTTCTGGGCAGAGAAGCATCTCCATGGCCTCTCTCCTAGTTTCCTTTGGAGCAGGTGGAGGGGATCCCTGAGGTTTCCTAATGCTTGGGTTCAGCCTCTCTTGGCTGCAGATGCTAGCTCCAGGGTTGGCAGTGGGTGGGCCTTTGGGGGACGTGGGGCTGAGTGGTCAACTCAGGGACTGTTTGCTGGTGGCAATAGCAGGCCGTGGGATGAATTGAATGTCCCTTTTTCGCTCTTGCATTCTTCCCAAGGCTGGAATTAGAATTTTTTTTTTTAATTGGGTGGTAGGAGGTTGTGTTAGTTGACACATCTGGAACGTGGAATAAAGTGAAAACTCTGAGAAGCCCACTGTAAGGAAAGTGTTTGACCACCATGAGTGTAGCAGCTGGAAATGTTTCTTGGGCATGCACTCTCCCCGTAAAGTCAGGGGCTCGGATGGGAAGGGACCATCGAGGGTGTCTGCTGAGTGTGGCCTCCTTGGTGACCCAGGGTGGTGGCAGGGACCACTTGTGTTTGCCCCACATGTGGCTCTTCCCTATTTTCCTCCGTCCTGGCACCCTGGTCTGTGCTCTGACCATGGTTCTGAGGAGATTTGGGGGATCCTTCCATCCGGGCCATATGCGACTTGCTTCTTAGGTCTTGCTCTTTAGAGTTTGAAAATATGTCTCTCATGCTTAATGTGTGAAATTTGAAGATGGACATTGGAAACTTTTAGAAATAAGGCCCAGCCCAAAGTGATGCCATGAATAAGATCTATTTTACTTTGGTGGCTCTTCACGTCCCCGTGTGTGACTTCCCACTGCCATCTGACTGCTGGGCCCGTCTCAGAGGGAGGGCCACGTGGGCAGAGCTTCACCTCTCACTGTGGAATCCACGCACATCAGATTTTTTTTTTCCCTTCATGGCCTATATATGCTTTTTTTTTTTTTTTTTCTTGGCATTTGTTAGGACTTGAACTTTCTTTTCTTCTTGGTAGGACAACATCGCTGAGAAAGCTTGCTGCGGAGTTCCCTGCAAATGCTCCGGGCAAAGAGGAGACCGCGGGCCCATTGGCAGCATCGGGCCAAAGGTAAGGTGGCTGTGCCTCTTACACCTGGGGCCAGCTCTCAGCAGAGTCCCTGCAACAGGAGGCCTGAGGGACACTGGATGCCCGCCTGCCTTCTTTCTTTCCTCAGGAAGAGGGGATCTGTTCTTTAGTGCTTTGGTTCTTCATTTTATGAAATAAGTTCATATCGGTGGGCATCACGTACTGGCAGCCTCTCCGCGGAGGGTCAGCAGGGAATCTTAGCCTTTGCATCTAAGTTAAAGGAAGCGGACAGGATTTTGAGAGCCTTCAAGATCCTGATAGATGAATGGCGCTGGAATGATGAATGGAAGCCCAAGTTCAAGGGAACAGCTAACGCCATGCTAAGTGGTGGCACTGCTCTATCAAAGGAACGGGGTCGGGGAGATGCTTGAAGGTAGAACAAAGAAAACTAGAGGCTTTCACCGAGGAATCACTCTTTCTGTTTTAGGGTATTCCTGGGGAAGATGGCTATCGAGGTTATCCTGGCGACGAGGGTGGACCCGTAAGTACAAGATGATTTGTTCTTTAAGCTTGTCTTCCCTCTTTGTTCCTCACACATTGGGGTTGAATTGTGGGGCTCATGATCTGTTGCATTTCCAGTGATTTTCCTACCAGGAAAACCTTCGTTTCTGACTTCTGTGACAACTCAGATCTCTACGCTGTGGGGCACAGGGCACAGGGGGATGACTGGACGTGACACACGTGGACGTGCTGTGCAGGGCTCTTCCTCGTTCTATTTCAGAGGGAGAGACTCGATGGCCTCTGAGGCCGGGGGACACCAAATAGGCCATGCCTGGGGTCCAGCAAATGCAGATGTCCAGTCCAAGCAGAGACGGGAGTGAGCTGGGGCAGGGCGGAGGGAGCCTAATCAGGCTGTTGTCGGGGTTACGGCCTTTAAGGGAGGTTTGCCGACTTGGGTGACCTAAGGGTGCAGCTGGGGGCTCGGGAAGCAGGTCCTGGGACAGATGAGGTCTGAGAGGCTTGGGGACACTAGAAAGAGGCCCAGCCCTGAGATCGGGGGACAAGGCCGGTGGACAGCAGATGAAGTCATGGGGTCCCAGCAGGCAGTGCCAACCCCGGGACCCTCTGGGGAGCTAGGAACCAGGGACGGTGTGCAGGAGCCATCAGGCCCAGGGTTCTCCTAGCACCTGGTACCCAGAGGCCTGCCCATCCTTGGTCCTCCAGGGAAGTACCTTCTGAGCCGCAGACCTTCCAGGGCCCACTCCCTCAAGGGGTGGGAACCTCCCAGGGCTGGGGGTGCAGGGGTGCCGAAGGCTTGACCAGGATCGAACAGCATCCCTGCCGGGGAAATCTACTTTCTAGAAAACGCCTCTCCTGGTGAAGCGAACTCAGTGGAGGCATGGTGACAAGGAGCTCCAACCTGTAAATGGCTTTGTCTCTCCCGGCAGGGTGAGCGCGGTCCTCCTGGCGTGAACGGCACTCAAGGTTTCCAGGGCTGCCCCGGGCAGAGAGGAATAAAGGTACAGGGTGTGTGTGTGTGTGTGCGTGTGTGTGTGTATGTGTGTGCATGTGTGTGACCACAGCACCAGGGCCCCAGCAGGCAGAGGCGTTCAGTGGCACGTGCAGAAGTGAGACGCTGTCCCCAAATGCTTCCCTGGGGAAGAAGGCCCCGGAGGCCTCAGCAGCCAGGGGCTCCAACTGCAGGCCGGGTCCAAGGTCTGGCGGGTCCAGCAGCCCAGGCTGCCGCGGGCAGGGAGCCTGAGGAAGTCAGGGGGCGGTCACGAGGCCAGGTGGGGGAAGGGCCGGTGGCCTGTGCCTCTAGCCCCGGGCCCCGAGAGGAGCCAGAGAAGTGTTGGGGGGCCAGGGTGCCAGGCACACGCTGGAAGGTTCCTTGTGGGAAGTGCTTGGAGGCGCTGTCTCCTCCGTTTGCTGATGTTTGAAAGCAGGTGCTGAAGGTAAGAGGCCACCGGGCCGTAAAGTCACAAAGGGACCTTGGAGCCTGGTGCCCTCCTGCCCAGGGAGCCTAGAGCAGCAGGTGCTCAGGCCCAGGGAAATTAGCTTCAGGATCCCCCCCACCCCACCCCGCCGGGATGGAGAGAGGGCAGTGTAGACAGATGAGTCCTGAGAGCACTGGATTTCAGATCCAGGTGTCGAGGAGGGATTCCCCCCCTCCCCCCGCCTTTCTCTGTGGCCTCCAGGGAGGACCTAATCTTCCCCCTTTCCCCTGCCTTCCAGGGCTCTCGCGGATTCCCAGGAGAGAAGGTACCTATGCTTTGTTTTAGCTTTTTATAAATTGATCGCATTCTCAGGATCTGTGGGTTTTCCTTTCTCACCGTGTGTCTTGCTTTCCCCGCAGGGCGAATTAGGAGAAATCGGGCTGGACGGTCTCGACGGTGAAGACGTAAGTGACTTCGCGCTCGGAGTCCACACCGTGTCCTCATCCTGAACATCCCGGCTGCTCCTAGCTCGGGCTACGGTGGAAATTGTGCCGGGGGTGACGTTTTCTCATTGTCTTTGACAGGGAGACAAAGGATTGCCCGGGTCTTCCGGAGAGAAAGGGAATCCGGGCAGAAGGGTAAGTATGTTTCCATAGCGTTGTCATGATGGAAAAACTAGAAACATTTTACCTAAGGAATACATACTTGTTTAATTCATGTCTGTGAAGACTGCTTCCTCCAGGCAGCCTTCTCTGATGTCCTCCGGGGTTGGCATCCACTCTGTCCTCTATCAGCTGTGACAATTACATCATATATTTTTGTTTGTTTGAAGGGTATGTCTCATAGGGCACGAGCTGAGTGTGATCTGTTTAAATAAACCCCCGGTGTCTGGTACAGAATAGGTCCCAGTAAATATTTGGGATTACCAGAACAAATCAGAAATATCTGGAAGTGATTTTACCTTTCTGTAAATGCGCAAATGGGAAATGCTATCCTGTTAAAGATTTACGACCTAAAGTACGTGATTTTAAGGGTGACATACAAATTGGAAACCCTACCTAATTTTTGTCTCCGCTTCGGGCTTTTTATTTAGGGTGACAAAGGACCTAAAGGGGTCAAAGGAGAGAGAGGAGACGTTGGCTTTCGAGGTGACCCGGTAAGGGGACGTCCTCACCCGCAGCGTGAGAGCCGTGTCTCGGGGAAGAGGGTTTCGGCGACGTGGGTTGAAGGGAAGAATTTTAAACCAGAATTCTGAAATGGCCTTAACATGTGTTGGTAACACACATGGTTTGTCCTCTTCCTACAATTTTGGAGATGTGTTTGCTCTCTACCAGCAGAGATAAAGTGTTTGCAGGGCCTTTCCTACAAAGACCTCAGAAGTATCCCTAAAAGGTGGCCTCAGGGCGCTTTCATCCAGCTGGACTGAGTGGTCAGGAAAGTATTAGGGGTGACCAACACGTCAGACCCTGAGGGGCCGCCCCTCGGCCATATCCCACCCACGACCCACAGCCTGCCCATGGGGTCATCAACCACTCTTGGCCCTGGACGGTGGGCGGTGGCCCTTCCTCAGTGAGAAGGATGATCCCCCAGGGTCACTCTTGCCTGGTTCTGGCCCGGAGGAGAGGAGGCTGGCCTGGCATGGGGTTTTATAGAGTCACAGAACGAGAGAAGCCACAAGCCTTTCTTTTCCATCTCTTTCCCTAAAGTGAACTGAAAGCATCCTTTGCTTGCACATGCAGCTCATGTCCCTGACCTGTGTTGTTTGCAGGGTGACTCAGGACGGGACAGTCAGCAGAGAGGACCTAAAGGAGAAACTGGAGACATCGGCCCCATGGTACGACACCCTGCAATCCCAGACCCCCTTGGCTGAGTGCTTGGCCCCCTCCCCACATGCCCACCGCCGCCGCAGAGGCCACGGAGGTGGTCTTCAAGGCTGTGGGGCCCACGCGCGGGGTGCAGACCCCTTGGTGAAGGGAGTCTCCAACAGGGAGTGGGAGCAACTGCTACTTACCTGCAGAATTTGTTCCCCTTAGATATCAGTGAAAAGTGCTTGTGAAGCCAGAGGCTTCCGAAGCCGGGCACGGCCCACATCTCAGGGGTCCCCCCAAGCAGCCCACCACCCTGTGTGTGTGCGCCCTTCCCCACGGCCTCTGGTGCAGTGTGCAGAGTTTGATGGTCTTCTTTGCAGCTGAGAATCTTACACCGATTTTTCCTCCCATCAGGGTCTCCCTGGGAGAGACGGGGTGTCTGGAAGTCCTGGAGACCCCGGGAAGGAAGTGAGTGCATCTTGGGGCTTGGGGGCTTCCATGGGGAGATTGAGCAAGTGCCGCCGCCTGAGTGGCCCACCAACGCGCTCTGGGGCAGAGTTACTCAGCAGCTTTATATTTAGGGACTTTAAAGGGATTCTTGAAACTGCTGTCACCCAAATCTTGGTGCTTATGGACGTGTTTCATGCTCACCATTTGTTCTGTGCCCCATCCCTCCTCCCGCCCCGGGGTTCTCCTTGCCTCTTGTCCAAAGCACAGCATCCAACAGAGGCTTTTAAAAGCGATGCCTTCGCTGCTTTCACGTATTTGGCTAGGTTTTAATCCCACTAAATATTTTTAAAATCCAAACTGAAGCAGGAGTACAGAGGGGAATGAGGGCGTTAGGGGGAGGAGGGCCGACGGGTCGTGTACGTGTTGGCGTCATAATGGTTGGTTGGTTGGTCGGTGCTGCTGTAGTTCAAGCAACGGAACCGGATTCTGTTTTCTCGTGAATCGCATCTTGCAGCTGCTTTTTCAAGACATTTCACAAATGTCTGCTGCCAGACGGCACGTTGCATGCAGGTTCTCTGAGGCTTGCGGAAGGCTGAAGCCAAAGCTATGTACACAAGCTCTGGGCCCGGGCGGGGGGGTGGGGTGGGGTACCCAGAGCTCGGCTCTGGAAGCGGGGAGAGAGTCCCTGCTCGGGGAGGAGCGGTCTGGAGGCGGATAAATCTTCAGGGGCCGTCAGGGTGGCTCTGCTCAGCGGGCGGCACAGCACAGCACCCCGGGCTGGGCTGCGTAGCCAACAACAGCACCTCCGCCTGTTCCCTGGTGCCAGCCTCGCATTGGGAGCTGGACCGGTGGTGGCACCATCAGCCGTGTGCTCTGCACTGGGCGCTTTTGGGGAGGAGTGACTCTTACTCATGATGGCATGATATGCCTTGGGCACATTTATTTATTTATTATTTATTATTATTTTTAAAGCCTTTATTTATTTGAGAGAGAGCAAGAGAGAGCACAAGCAAGGGTAGGGGTGGAGGGAGGAGGAGAAGCAGGCTCCCCGAAGAGCAGGGACCCCAACGCGAAGCTCGATCTCAGGACCCCCGAGATCATGATCCGAGCCGAGGGCAGACGCTTCATCCACTGAGCCACCCAGGTGCCCCTAGGCATAATCTTTTAGGTTATGCTTTTATAATTCAGAGGCAAGCAAAATTTGAAGATGCTGTCTTAAATGTTCTGAGGATTATATTTGAATAATGCCGAGGAGCTGTGTGATGACGAAGCGATGAGGAAATACTCTATTGTCTGTCATGATGTGCTGACGGCTCCGGTCGTGAGGGGAGCCAAACCTGGTTTTCATGAAATGATTATTAATAGAGCCATGCAGCCAATTTGTTTGATTTCTACATGCAAGGTAGACACTTGGGTTTGAAGTTGATACGGGGTCAAGGGCTCTCATAGCCTCTTCCCTTGATGGCCGGGGAAGGCCTGGTTGTCAGCTTCCTCCTCCTTCCCTTAGGACCTCACTGTGCCAGGCTCATGCCAGGGTGACCTGTGTCCTTACCTCATGCCTCAGTCTACCACTCAGGCTTCTGCAGGCTGTCTCTGGCCTCAGTTGTACGTCATCCAGCACTGGTGGCCTCTAGTCATACTCTAGGATGTCCCCTCGCCGGGGTTGGGGGAGGCCAGCCAGATTGTTTACTCTGAAGGAGTGGCCTGGCCCGTCCCTTCCCCCTCCACTTGTCCATGTGTCATCCATAGAAGGAGGCCAAGGTCTTCCCTTAAAGAAGCTGCCATCACAGTGAATAATGGCAAAGCCGTCACCCCAGAAAATCTCTGGGCCTGTCCATTGGGAGTGAAGAGTGTGTTTCTTTGGTTGATGCAGCAGATGCGTCAAGCCCGTAACAGAACTATTGTGTTACAGTCTCCAGAATACCAGCCCTTACCTCGCAAAGATACACCCAGGACCTCCGTGAGTTCCGATCCTGAACCTTTGCTCTGGAGAGGAAGCATCACAAAATTGGGATTAAAGGATGACTTAATGCAGCAGGTCCACGTTTATTTGAATTAAGGGTCACTTCTAGAACATCGAGGGAGACGTTGCCAAGTCATGAGCCCAGACTAAGCACAGTTGGGCTTTTAGGTCCACATATGCACAATCCCAATACTTTACTTAACCAACTATGTGTTATATTTGGCCGGGAGCATCTGGAGAGCTTGGGACTCCCTTCCACGAGAATGAACATATTTCATGACTTCGCCCTGCAGTTAGGAACTCGGTCGTAAAGCAGACAGGTTGACATTACCATTTCACATCCTTGTGTGAGACTGGCTGGGATCATCCAGCCAGAACGAGTCATTGTTTTGCTTGGCAGGTCTGGAGTCACTCTGAAAGCTTCCATCTGGGTGGTGAACAGGGCAGCACGGAAGCAAAAGCTCGCGGAGATGAGGGCAGGAGGAAGGGTGGCGCGTGCACGTCTGCTCGGGGCCGGCCAGGTGCACAGCGGCTCCGTCCCCAGGCTCCCTCTCACTTTCTGTGACTTCTCCACAGGGTGGCTTTGGCCGAAGGGGACCAGCAGGAACGAAGGTAGGTCTCTAACTTGGTGCCTCTTTCCCAGCATCACATCATGACTCCCCATGTACCCTGTCCCTTTGCCAGCGAGGCGTGGCGCTCGATCAGCTGCAGCCACCTTCTCTACCAATTCCTTAACGTGAGGCTCTTCTAAACGGCTTGTGAGACCAAGGGGCCATGGGGACAGGGACCAAAAGCGAAGGCGAGAGATGGAGGAGGCGATGTCCGGCATCCCTTATCCCCGATGGGCCCACTTGTCAGGTCATTGACCAGTCTCAGCATCTTCCTGTGTCCATCTGCTCACCCGGGCAAGACAGGTTTGGATGAAAAAAACAAAACAAAAGAAAAAAACAAACCTTGTTTTCCAAAGCCATCTTGAGCAGAGGGTGAAAAGAGTGGAAAACCATCCTAAGAGTGCAGAGAGACACCGCTGTACCTGCCCAACGTCTCGTCCCGGAGCCGCCTCCTCCATGGCCTCCGCACCCCCCCACCCCCACCCCATAGGGCTGTTCTCCTGTCGCCTTGTCCAGGTGTGACTGTAGAGCAGATGGCTGACATTGGTGAAAACCATCCTGACACCCCCTCCATCTTCTTTTGTTTCCAAGGGCAACAAGGGCGGCCCGGGCCAGCCGGGCTCCGCGGGAGAGCAGGGGGCCCGAGGTGCGCAGGTCAGTAACCCCACCCCCACCCCCACCACCCCCGCCCAAGGTGTGGCTGCATGCCTTGTGATGTTTCCCGGATGCTTAGTTGCTTGTCTTTAAATGAGGTGAGAGTCAATTTTACAAAATCGGATGCAAAACTAATCATCGTGAAGCGAACCGTTCCATGGCAGATAGTCCATTGGCAATGCTGTGACCCTGAGCTCTACACGTGTCCACCTTCCCCAGAGGAGCCCCTTACCCGTTACGCAGTCACTCCCATCTCCCCTCCCTCAGCTCCTGGGAACCACTCATTTCCCTTCTGTCTCTGTGGGTTTGTCTCTTCTGGAAATTTCATGTAAACACAGTCACACAATATACGGCCTCTTGTGTCTGGCCTCCTCCACTGAGCATCATGCTTTGGAGTTTCATCCACGTAGTGGTGTGTGTCTGCGCTTCCTTCCTTTCGATGGCTGAGGAATATTCCACGGCGTGGACAGACCACAATCTGTTTACCCAGTCGTCGGCTGGTGGACACTCAGACTCTTTCCACCTTTTGGAAATTGTGAATGGTGCTGCCGGGGACATCTGTGTACAAGCTTTTGTTTCAACCCTTGTTCCTCGTAATTTTTTAAAAGATTTTTATTTCTTTATGTTAGAGAGAGACAAAGAGAAAGAGAGAAAGAAAGAGAGAAAGGGAGAAGGAGTGAGGAGGGGAGGAGCAGAGGGAGAGGAAGACAGAGAGAGACTGAAGCAGACTCCGCACTGAGCACGGAGCCTGACGCGGAGCTCCATGTCATGACTCAGATCGGGACCTGAGCTGAAATCAAGAGTTGGTCGCTGAACTGACTGAGTCACCCAGGCGCCCCTTGTTCCTTGTATTTTTTTTTTTTTTAATTAACTTCCCCATTTGTGTCCTGGGTTGGAGCTGCTGTTAACAGCTGAGACAGGAGCGTGGTCTCCAGCGGGCTTTCTGGCTGCGCCAAAAAGAACGGGGCTCTGGGCTCTGTGCCATGTGCAGGTGTCACCCTGAGTGAGCTTCCTCATGGAGCGCCACCTCCACACAGCACTTACGTTGGCATTTTATCTCTTCAGGGTCCACCTGGTCCCACAGGTCCTCCAGGGACTGATCGGTGAACAAGGCATTTCTGGGCCTCGGGTAAGTCGGTTCGATCGCACCCCTGTCTTTAGCTAAGCAGAGAGCCAGGGCCTGCACAGGCTGAGGTCCCGTGGATGGTGTCACTGTAGATAGACTCCCCCTCGCCTCATCCCTGGCAACACACACCCTGAGTCAGCCTCGGTCCTCACGGCGACTGGCCAGTCTCCCCGAAGAAGTAAGAGACACTGTTGCTTGGTGCTCTGGGGGCTTCTTTTCTTTCTTTCTTTTTTTTTCAAAGATTGTATTTATTTATTCATAAAGAGACAGAAAGAGACAGGTAGAGACACAGGCCGAGGGAGAAGCAGGCTCCTTGCAGGGACCCTGATGTGGGACTCGATCCTGGAACTCCAAGGCAGATGCTCAACTGCTGAGCCACCCGGGTGCTCCTCCGGCGGTTTCTAAATCCTAGTGCTGCTCCTTCCAAACAGGGCCCAGCTGGGTGGTGAGCACAGAGGGGCCGCCCTGCATCTCCAAAGTCTGAGGATTAGACCCACTTAAGATCTAACTCAATCTGCCCACATTCTCCGCTAATGCCAAGTTGTTTCACAGGTGGCCCCTTGACATTGCCTTGGGGTTCGGTGTTTTGTGTGAGGCGTTCCCCATCCTCAGGTCTGACACAGAAGCTGCTCCTTATACTTGCATGGCCACAGGCATGAACATCATCTCTGTGGTTGGTGACGATGAGCAGAAATGTGTCAGAGCTGAGTGGGGACCCAGCACCCAGCGCTGCACCCTCGGGCGTCCCTCCTGTCTGACACAGGAGCTCCCCTGTCGTTTGTTATGGAAAACCGATAGTGACCGAAAACTGGCAAAGAATTGACCTGTTGCTCCTTAAAGGAACAAAAGGTCGGACAGTGAAGCAGAAACTTTGTGAGAACCTCTGTTCACTTAGACATCCTTCCCCGGTCTGCAAACTGAGAAATCCCTATTTTCAAAGCTCCTGTGGTTCTGTTCACATCATTTAAGCTCTGGTTGGTCGAGAGCTTACGGTGGAGTGGGGGTGAGGTGAAGCTCTTCAAACGGTCACCAATGCCAAGTAGCTGCTACCCCCTGTTGTTGGCATCTTTGTTCTGGTCATTTCCGGGCTCTGGGGGCTGCGCTCCATTTGAAGAGCTGTTTCTTCATTATTTATTTGCTCCCTCAGTGGATACAGGGACACAGGATTCCACACCTGTGTACCCAGGGGTCAGTGTGCAGGCGTGGACAGGGAAACAAAGCCACATAATATCCGGGTGCTGGTCCTCTCTGGTCAGGGCCTCGGGGTATGTGACTGGTAACAGCAGCATGTGTTCCTCCGGGGAAACAGGTGCTGAGCGATCAGGTGATACTTTCAGTTTGCATAAGTGGTGTCTGTGCATGCGTGCATTTGGGTCTCCAGCACCGTGCGTGGCCCTGAGTGCAGCGGGGTCGGGGGAGGGCAGGGTTCAGGCCCTTGGGCTTGCAGGGTGAATGTTTCATCGACACGCTCCTCTCTCCTCGTGCTGCAGGGAGGCGGAGGGACCACAGGCGTTCCTGGGGAGCGTGGCAGGATCGGTCCCCTGGGAAGAAAGGTGCGTCTTGACAAAAGTAGGACTCATTTCCTGAGGCCCAAGCCCAGCCAGACCCTCCGTGGCCTCACTCTCTCTCTCTCTCTCTCTCCTGTCCCTGTGCCCTCCTGCTTTGCTTGCACCCAGCTTCCCCTGTCGCCAGCCAGGTTGGCCCGTGGGATCCCTGTCTTGTCCCCACCCCAAGGGAACATGTGGGCTGTACTCAGTGGCTTGGCTATCTCATGGCCATAACCCTCCAGCAGCAGGTGGATGACCTGATTCTATTCATGCGTGGTTTGTGGCTCCTCAGAGCCATCCGAGCAGATTGGGGACGCCTAGCACAGCTTCTGTGCTGCATTGCACACGCATCCTTTCGACACTGGCAGTGCACACACGGAGCTCTGCTGGCCATATTTAGCTTATCCAAGAGGCCCAGATGCCTGACTGTTTTGGATAACGGCAGCTTGTTACATGAAGGCTGTCTGAGAACAGACTTTCCGTAAGCCTTAAGAAAACCACAATTTATCAGAACCAGTCTGGAAGGGCAGCATTTTCTCCACAAAGGAAATGTGTTCATGTGAATCCACATTTGTCTCTGCGTCTCTTGCTGGTGTTGTTGGGTTTCCCTGCTGAATTCAATGCCCACTGACTTTCCTGGCTTCTTTCCCCGTTTCTGTTTCTCTCTTCCCCGTCAGCATGTCCCCATGCCATGCTAATGCAAGGGACAAACACAGACTTTTCCTGGATTCTTTTCCTGGCATGTACACACAAGCACTGCGATTTAAAAAAAAAAAAATCATTTTTATCAAAATCTAAAAGATGAAGGGAGCAGCTTGCAGCAACCCTACCATGAGCATTGCATAGAACATGAATGGCTTAGAATCACATTTTAAGTTGGCCTTGGAACCACCGCTGTCTCAGCTTTTTATTTTTTATTTTTTTATTTTTTAAATTTTCTTTTGTGTAGGGTGAGCCTGGAGAGCCGGGACAGAAGGGAGGCATTGGGAGCCGGGGCCCTCGAGGGGAGACGGTAAGATCAAGACGTGCTGTGGCTCATCCTTCGCTAGAAGGCGGGAGGTGGGGAGACGGGGGCCTTGCTCTGGGCTAGGCTTCATCATTGCCCATTAACTGGGTTCCAAATAAGGGTAACTTGATAGTTGCTTCTTGTGTCCTTGGGATCCGATTGAACACAGCAAAACCTTCTGCTTATAAACAGCAAGTGAATTTCAAATCAGTTTCATTCCATCAGAGAAGACTGAGGAAAGCCATTTTTTTCCTAAGTGAATGTGGGGACACGATGAAGTGGGATATACTTTCATTTTCAGTCTTGCAGGAGCTTTTCCGCAAAGAAATAAATATCCTTTGGTTAAAATGGAATTGGATCTGCTCAGGTCTCGATCCAGATTGAAACCATTTCCTTTGAATGAGACATCCTAGGAATAAAAGTTACTACCTCGATAACTCATTTTTAAAAATGTCATTTAAAACTAATCTATAATAATAATCTATTTGCTCACGAATAATATACATTCTATCTTCGTAATATACATTTCTATCCAGGGAAAAGAAGTCTACAGAATATTGAGAATTTTTAAAGAATGAGGCAGTATAGCTAAAATGGACCAGATTTATTTGATGTATAATCCCAAACTTTAAAATATTTTTTGGGGTGTATGCAACTTCTCTATGGCAAAGATCCATTTCTGGCATTTAAAAGATCCATTTCTGTCACTGTTAGTTTCAGGAGCAGAGGGCGAAAAAAATCAGACTTTAAAATCTCTTCAGACCATTGCAGGGAATCTCTTCTTGATTGTGTCCATAAATTTTTGGACAACAGCTCTTTCACTGTTAAAGTTTGCTCAAAAGCGTAAATTAACTATGTAGTGCGCTCCATGTACATTTTAGAGATATTAATGTATATTTTACATGCATTCTTCTGATCTTTTGAAATCGTTAATGGAATCCAGTTCTGAAGATCTCCCATGGTGGGGGTGATGGGACCAATCCAAGAGCACAGGAAGGGGGAGTTGGGAATGAAAGTAGTCTACGGCATGACTGTTAGGAGGGGAGGGGACAGAGTCTGAGCACAGGAGCACTCGGGAAGGCATGAGAGACTGCATTCTTGCTTTGAAGTAGAATCAAAGACCCAAAGATGCAGAGTCAGGGTGGCCTTAGGGAATCCTTTCCACTTTCAGAGTCTTGGGTTCAGTGGGTCTGTGATTCTATGCCCAAGCGGTGTCTTTCCAGTGGCTGTCAATTGTTTATATTGGTGCCACACCAGCACCATTTCGCCAAAGGAGCCCATTAAGCACATCCTTTTCCAGATGCAGTCTTGTTTGTACCTGGAGGATGGGATGGGAGCAGGAACACGTCCTTGATCTGGGAACACTTCAGGGACCCAAAGACCCTGTGCTCAGGCCTCTAGACAGAGGTGGCTGTGCAGTGCCCCGCATGGCGGCCTGCAGTATTGCTGTCTTTCCACCCCTAGGGCGACGATGGCAGAGACGGGGTTGGCAGTGAAGGACGCAAAGGCAAAAAAGTATGTATCTGCTAGGTTCTTTGAACTTCTGACAACTTATATTTTTAGAGATTTATTTCTCAAAATTTTATTGTAATATCAAGAATTTTTTTCTCCTGATGACTCCAGGGATATATATATATATTTCATAATATATATTTCATATATTTCATAATATATTTATTGTAATATCAAGAATTTTTTTCTCCTGATGACTCCAGGGATATATATATATATTTCATAATATATATTTCATATATTTCATAATATATAAATATATATTTCATTATATATATTATATATATGTGTGTGTATATATGTGATATATATATATATATATATATATATATATATATATATATATATTTCAGCTCAAGAATAATGTATTTTAGATGCACTTAAATTGGGACCAAATGCTGAGTTACTTATTTCTCTCTTACAGGGAGAAAGAGGATTCCCTGGATACCCAGGTCCAAAGGTAAATAAATATTCCCCTAATGGTGAAATGTCACTGTTGTTTGTGCCTGAGTCTGGTGTGTTCATGGGCTGGAAATCAGAACACTGAGGTGCTAGTGTTGGGTCAGCTGCTTACTAACCAGGACCCAGGGAAGGCCTCGGCCTCTCTGAGGTATGCCCTCATCTGTTAGGTGGACGGGACAGTGTGCACTTGCCTCGAGACCCGTGAGGGTTAAATGAAATGACGCAGCAGTAACATACTTTGTAAACTCAAAATGCTGTGATCGGTGTGGTATTGTCACCACGGGTTCAACAAGCTAAGGCTGACTGCAAGGGACACAAATGGACTAGGAAGGCAGTGGAATGTAAATCAGAGTGAGCCACTTGGCTACCCCAGGAAGTATGGTCCGGATGCCCCTGGGACCCTCAGCTAGACCCTCCATTTCAGAGCCTAATGCATTTCTTTCTGGATCTCTTCCCAGGGAGTCCCTGGTGAGCCAGGGACAGGCGGACCACCGGGACCCAAAGGCATCAGAGGCCGAAGGGTGAGTCTGCCCACCTGCAGGCAGGTGGGGAATGAGAACATGTGTAGTAAAAATGATTCTTCTTCACTTGCAACCTAGCTAGTTGTAGTTTAGGGAAGAAGAGAAGGAATCCTAAGCCCCAGAGCAGTGTCCTCAGGACCCTCTGTGGTTGTCTGCTCTGTCCTCCGTCAGCCATGCCGTCCTCGTGAGGAGGCTCTGAGAACGCCTTCCTCTAACACATCTCAGAGATTACGAGACCACACGCTGCCCTCCTCCCCACCATTAGAGTCCTCTTCCCTAAGCTACTTTTAGCTCTGAATTACTCTCTTCAATGGATGTTTACTCACCCTCTTAAGATTACACCGAGTCTTGACTTAGCAAATTGTGGTCTGGATGTGGGAAACTGTTGTTTTTAGCTTAAAATACAGTTAAAACCCTCATCTTATCCTGTCGCTTTGCTCAGTGAAGACAGCCAGACTCCATCATCATACTATTCGAGGTGGGTTTCAATACATTAGATTGGTTGTCTCCACTGAATAGTGATCTGATTAATTGCCATTTTTTGGTTTCTTGTCCATCCAGGGATAGTCTTATTGATGGTTCTTGGGCAAGCATCTGACGGAGAGATTTCTCATGGTGACGGGGGAACGCTGAATTAGATCACCTTCACTGCCCCCTTCCAACCATAGGAGATGGGGATTCCTCATCTCCTGCCATAGCTGAGCAATGTTTGTTCTGTCCTTTCTAGGGAAATTCAGGACCTCCGGGCGCAATTGGGCAGAAGGGAGACCCTGGCTACCCAGGACCATCTGTAAGTACCTTCCCTTCTCCCCACCCCCCGAATTCTGATCTAGCCACCGGACTGGGACTGGATGCTTTACACATGCCTCTTTATAAACTTTCCACTGTCCCTTCTCCTCAAGAGAGGGCTGCTGCATTTGTATTGTTATTGCCTTTTTTTTTTTTTTCAAGTAAACCACTTTTCTTTTGATACCACAATGGAGAAAAGAGGTTTTGAGTTTTAGAGTAACAAGAAGCTGTAAAAAGAAGTTTCTTATGGAACCTTGTGGTCTAGGGTATATTGTAATTTGCCTTTATAACTTCCTGGTATAGGTTTGTTTGAGGTTTGTGTACAGGACAAAAAAAAAGTACAAGTTTTAATACTTCTTGGTTGCATATCGTAGAAGTAGTATAATTTATTTATTTATTTTTATTTATTTTTTTTAAAGATTTTATTTATTTATTCATGATAGTCACAGAGAGAGAGAGGCAGAGACATAGGCAGAGGGAGAAGCAGGCTCCATGCAGGGAGCCCGATGTGGGATTCAATCCCGGGTCTCCAGGATCGCGCCCTGGGCCAAAGGCAGGCGCCAAACCGCTGCGCCACCCAGGGATCCCAGTAGTATAATTTATGACAGATGTCGGTCTGTGGACTACTTCCTTTGGTTTATAAAATGCCCGAGAGAGCTTCTGATTTGTGGTTTAAAACCCACGAGTGCCCTGCCACCGGGGGCCAGGAGGGTGACCTTCTGCAGGCTTTCCAGGACGTCTCTTCACTACGAATGTCTTTGTTTCCTTATTTGAAGCTTTCCCTGTATTGTCTCCCTACATTAAATTCGATGAGGTTCAAAGAATGATGGACAATCATTCTTACAAGGAAAGGTTGAGGGATTCTACTGGTTGAACTTGGGTGAAGGCTGAGTCAGGTGATTGCTGCCTTTAAGAAGTGAAGTGTTTAAAAGTAAACCAGTCTCTAGTCCCGTGGAAAGACACTTGATGGGCCCACAAGATGACTGCTTGACCGTCAGGGAGGCCACAGGTTGGGAGGAGGGATTGAGGGTGGTTGTGGGTCTGTTCTTGGGGCTCCTCCGGGATGGACTCCAGCTGGCGTGCTTCCCCTCTGGAGCCCAGGGTCAGCTAAATGACTCCTCCTCACGGTCCCTTCTGTGAACAGGAGGTACTAAGCTAGCAGGTGCAAAGGAAGTGCTTCTTAGGAGAAGCGATGCGTAGCCTCAAGCCCAAATATGTGATCCCTTTGATTTGTCATGAGCTTCCAGGTTTCTGGGGTGCAGGGCTATTTATCTTGCAAGGGAAACACTCTTGCCTTCAAAGTTATCTCCCTATTGGTCCTTGAGCAGTAAAGTCAAATCTAAGAGGGGACCTGAAAATGACCAAGGTTGGCCAGGGTCTACCTTTGCTTCCTCCATGGGGTTTACTCGGATCCGAAGGTGGTTCCTCAGCCCCAGCATCCGGCCTACCTGTGCTCCTTCTCATCCCCTCTTTCCTTATTCCGCAGGGTCCCAAAGGCAACAGAGGTGACTCCATGGATGTAAGTTGCATGTGTACAGCTCCCGTCCTTGCGCTGTGAGTCCCTGGTCCACCCCCTCATGCTTCTTTCTTTTCCTTTTAAAGCAATGTGCCCTTGTCCAGAGCATCAAAGATAAATGTCGTAAGTACATGATTTTCCACTCTCCGCGACCCCATTTGGTAGGACGTTTGACATTCTCATGTGGTCACCATATTCACTGTTCTCTTCCTTTCTTCCGTAGCTTGCTGCTATGGTAAGTTGATTCCAGCCGTGTGACTACCCTCCTGCTGAAAGAAGACCCTCCCTTTTCCAGTAAGTAAAGCTTGTCTTTGGAAACCCACCACTTCCCACAGGGCCCCTGGAATGCCCCGTCTTCCCGACGGAGCTGGCCTTTGCTTTAGACACCTCAGAGGGGGTCACCCAAGACACCTTCAGCCGGATGAGGGACGTGGTCCTGAAGCTTGTGGGCGACCTGACCATTGCCGAGAGCAACTGCCCGCGGGGGGCGCGTGTGGCCGTGGTCACCTACAACAACGAGGTGACCACGGAGATCCGGTTTGCCGACTCCAAGAAGAAGTCAGTCCTTCTGGACAAGATCAAGAACCTTCAGGTGGCGCTGACATCCAAGCAGCAGAGCCTGGAAACGGCCATGTCCTTTGTGGCCAGAAACACGTTTAAGCGAGTGAGAAACGGATTCCTGATGCGAAAAGTGGCTGTTTTCTTCAGCAATAAGCCCACGAGGGCCTCCCCACAGCTCAGGGAGGCTGTGCTAAAGCTTTCGGATGCAGGGATCACACCCTTGTTCCTCACGAGCCAGGAGGACCGGCAGCTGGTCAACGCGTTGCAGGTCTGTGCCCTGGGGGCATTGTTGACTCTTCCCTCAGTTCTTCTTGGGCTCTGAGAAGCTTCTCGGGCACCTGGTACCTCCTTGATGAATTCATGCCATGGTTTCCAAAAGCTCCTGGAGGAGGCTGTTGTGATTGGCGACTACTCTAGTGAGATTTCCAGGACAGCCGGGTGGCTCTGGCACTAGAGCGACAGCCACAGGCCTTGTGATTTATTGCCACAGGGTCCCCCCTCACATGCTGGAGGAGACCCTCCCAGGGCTGACCCTGAGGCCTACAGTCTTCCAATGAGGTCCCCCAAGTGTCAGTGATCCCAGCACCCCCATCTACACCCCCCTCTCTGAGTCTTTCTCCAGCCAGGATGGCAGCCAAGGGTCAGCCTTTGCTGCGAAGCTGCAGAGTGCTCCCTTGTCATTCGCTTAAATAGCTTGTTTAATTGTTACAATAATAAATATGATTGGCTAATTAATCAATGAATATTTATTCAATGCCCATTCTGGTGGCATTGCTCAAGATGAGTGGGGTGGTGGGCATGATGGGCAAGAGCCCTAGATCCAACCCATCCACTTTATAGCTTCAAGTCACCACAAGTAATATGGTCACGTCACTTTAACTTGTCTGGGTCTTAGATTTCTTGACTGCGAAAGACGAGGTCGGGAAGGGATGGTCTCTAGCATCTGTCATTCTAGACTGGGTATTCTATGGTCTTACCACTGCCTGTGTCAGTGAAAGACAGTCTGGTTTTTGGTGCCATCTCTCAGGCCAAACCATAAGCCAGTTTGAGCACAACGTACTGAGCTTGGGCTTCCAGCTGTCTACCCTCGCAAGGGGTCATTTATGTACATTGGCCCTCCCCTGGGCTGAAGAACCCAGAATCACAGGGTTCTTGACAGCATTGTTTCAGCAAGTTTGAAAAGTCAATTATTCATTCATTAATTAAATGTAATTATTCATTAAATGACTGCTTAGGGATGGTGTCCTAGGTGCCATGATGATAAGCAAGACTTCTTGAATCTTCTAGATGTGATGTTATTACTTGCTTTGTCGGGAAATCCCTTTCTGGGCCTGGGAGAGTGGGAGAGGATGGAGCTAATGATTGTCAGTGGCTGGAATGATTGAGGAAAACAACCATTCTACAGAAGTGCCCATTATTTCCTAGAGGCTAGCCCAGGCCTTTTACATGCATTATCTAATTGGACATGAGGAGTTTAGGAGTCTCCTCATTTCACAGCTGAGGAAATTGGACCCCAGACAAGTTAAATAATCTTCCTGCAGGCCTGGCAGGAAGTGCAAGAGTGGGATCTGAACTGCAGCTCATCTCCACAGAGGAAAATCTGGGTTGTCCGATTAGGCTCAGTACCTCCTCCCCAACCCCCCACCTGCCCAGAGGAGATACTGATCTGTTGGAAAGTTTATTTTACTGATGTGACTCTCTTCCTCAGCTACATTTTCCAGTAGTTACTTACCATGGACACTCCTACCAAGCATTTTCTTTTGTTTAAACCAGATCAATAACACAGCGGTGGGGCACGCGCTCGTCCTACCCGCTAGGAGAGACCTCACGGACTTCTTGAAGAATGTCCTGACCTGCCACGTTTGCCTGGGTAAGGGGCTTCCCTAGCAGGAACATCCGTTACAACGCGTACTGTGCTATCCACGGAGTAGCATTCGAATGAATCCTCGCCATCCATATAAAGGGCTAGAGTTAAAGGAAGATTCATAAAGCCTCACGTTTACCGGTGTAATTCCCATATAAGTAGTTTCCTACTGAAAGTGGAACCCCTTAAACAGAGCTTCTCTTTGACAGGGAATGATTCATTTTATGGGAAATAAAGGAGAAAGTAGGCTCTGCTTCTATTTGACCTTGGCGTCCAAATTTCAATGATCTGTCTTTGTGACTTTCTGGAACGCATTTATTCGAAGAGTGGTGAAGAAATAGTTTTTTTTCCTTTCCTTCTTTTTTCTTTTCTCTTTTCTTTTTCTTTTTCTTTTTCTTTTTCTTTTCTTTTCTTTTCTTTTCTTTTCTTTTCTTTTCTTTTCTTTTTTCTTTTCTTTTCTTTTTTCTCTTTTCTTTTCCTTCTTTCTCCCCACTCCTCCTACCCCTATGTCCTCCCTCCTCCTCCCACTGTTCCTCCTCTTTATTCTCTTCCTTTTCCTCTTCTTTTAATGCCAATACCATAGTATACTAACAAGGACTCTAGCTTACTGATTTGTTTCATTTAGTGTTAGCTGATGAAAACTGAAATATGGCCACAAAGTGGCAGCAAGCTATAAGTAGGTTTCTATATTATGGGATGATTTCAACTACCCCCAACTCCCAGCACATTGATGTACAATATCTTACTGTGAGGGGTCACAGAATAAATGGGGTACCGTGCTTTTTTCTAGACATCTGCAACATTGACCCGGCCTGTGGATTTGGCAACTGGAAGCCTTCCTTCAGGGATAGGAGAGCAGCGGGCAGCGATGTGGACATCGACATGGCTTTCATCTTAGACAGCTCTGAGTCCACCTCTCTGTTCCAGTTCAATGAGATGAAGAAGTACATAGGGTACCTGGTCAGGCAGCTGGACATAAGCCCTGACCCCAAGGCCTCTCAGCACTTTGCCAGAGTGGCAGTTGTGCAGCATGCGCCCTATGAGTCCCTGGGGAATCCCAGCCTACCGCCCGTGAAGGTGGAGTTCTCCCTGACTGACTATGGCTCCAAGGAGAAGCTGGTGGACTTTCTCAGCAGAAGAATGACACAGCTGGAAGGGACCAGGGACCTGGGCAGTGCCATTGAATACACTATAGAGAATGTCTTTGAAAGCGCCCCCAACCCACGGGACTTAAAAATCATAGTTCTGATGCTGACAGGTGAGGTGGAGAAGGAGCAGCTGGAAGAGGCCCATAGAGTCATCTTGCAGGCCAAATGCAAAGGTTATTTCTTCGTGATTCTGGGCATTGGCAGGAAGGTGAACGTCAAGGAGGTGTACAGCTTCGCCAGTGAGCCGAATGACGTCTTCTTCAAACTATTGGATAAGCCGACTGAGCTTAACGAAGAGCCTCTGATGCGCTTTGGGAGGTTGTTACCATCCTTCGTTGGCAGTAAGTCCTACATGGGACAGTGTGTGCCTGGGCCAGGGCTTTCTGCCTGGGGTTACCTGGGACATGGGCCACAGAAAAGACATCTAGTGTGCTGATGTTGACTTGTTCATTCAACACACATATATTGATACCTACCATATCCTAGACATATTTTAGGAGCCAGGGTTGGCAGTGAACACACAGCAGGAGATCCTGTCCCTGTTTACTCACTGATTCAACCAAATCTGACTGAGCACCTCCCAGCCATAGACCGTGTGTCTCTGAGAATGAACAGTGGATCCAGCGCATATGTATTATGCATGACATGATAGATGGGGAAGCTCCTAGAAGGAGGTGTGTTGACCTGGGCTTAGCCAACAACCCCACACTTGGAAACTCTTGGGCCTTTGTTAATGTGAATCTCCTCCCTGGGATGCTCACCTTCACCTTCAAAACATATCCATAGCTGCCCCTGGTCACCATGAAAGCACCCCACTTCCAGGGCTTTCTCATCGTTAATCTGGGCGCTACTTACTGTATCTATTTCATGGCCCGCTGGTTATTCCTTTGGAGTCCGTGGTCCCAGTAGACTGCATGGTCCGTGAAGAGGTGCATTGTTCACCCTGTGCTCAGAGCCTGGCCCAGTGCACAGCCCCAAGTCAGACCAGGCGAGTTATCTAACTAACGAGAGACATCTAGACAATAGGAACAAACATGCGTGTACAGAGAGTTTATTATTCATGGGAAAGGTGAGGACCATGAACACAGTGTTCCCATGTGTGGAAGTCTGTCCCTCAAAAGTGCTAGAGAAAACCCATGAAGCCAAGGTAAGCCAGCCAGTTCACCTGGGAGCCACCATCGCTGCCTTCCAAAGATTAAAAACAAAAGTTCTATTAAACACAACATTGAGAAAACATTAAAAGTAATTTGATTGCAGTTTGAGGTTCATGAGCTTGGAACTTGTTAAACCCCGTGCTTGATCTTCTGTTCCTGTCTCCCCCTTACGCTGAGTCAACATTTCCTTCAACCTAATCACCCAAATTTTGCCAAATGGAGGATTTTGGCTGGAGATGCTTTGTGGCTCAAGTACCATTGTGCTTAATGTTTAAATTGACTAGATTCCGCTTGTCTGGAGGAATGAGTGAATTCAACCAATATTTATGGACCACCTGCTGTGTGAGCCATTTAACTCATCAGCAGATTAATCTTCATTTGCATGGGATTCACATGCACTTAAATTTTTTTTTCTCTGTTTCTCTCCAGGTGAAAATGCTTTTTACTTGTCCCCAGATATCAGGAAACAGTGCGATTGGTTCCAAGGGGACCAACTGACAAAGAATCCTGTGAAGTTTGGTCACAAACAATTGTAAGTATTGTAATGATTGTCTTAGAAAGTATAGTGTAGGGGGAGTGCAGAGGTCCTCCAGACAACGCCCAACATTATAGGTAAAGACATTGAAATCCAGAAATTGTGACTTCCAAAAGGTCACATGGAGCATTTCTTTCCATCTGTTGTATCCATTTGCTTTTATTGCATAGCAAACTATCCAAAATTTAGTGGCTTAAAGCAACGATTTATTTAATCTACAGTTCTGTGTGGTTTTTTTTTTTTTTTTTTTTTTTTTTTTTTGGCTTGGGCTCAGCTGGGCAGTCCTCTGGTCCCTGCTGGGCTCACAGATATGTTTGTGGTCGGAGGCCTGTCCACAGTGGATGGTGGTCGGGAAGGTCTCAGTGGTTGGCTTACCTCTGCTCCACATGGCCTCTCATTCTCCAGGAGGCAGGGTTGGAGGTTTGCTCGCTGGTGAATGGGCAGGGTTCCATGAAAGAAGTCCGAGGGCATGAGGCCTCTTGAGGCTAGGCTGGAACCAGCACGCTGTTACTCCTGTCACATTCCATGCCCAATGCACATCCAATGGCCAGCCAGGCCAATTCAAGAGTTGGGGGCTAGACTCAAGAGGAGGCCCTATCACATTACACTGTGAAGGGCACAGGAATGGAGAGGATGGGAAATTGGGGCCATGTGTCTACTACGCTTGGTATGAAATGATCTCACACAGAAGGGTTGAGTACATTGACTACATTAAGCATTCCAAATCTTAAAATAATTAGTGCTACGATGACACAGGTGATGGTGGTGACACTAGGAGGCACCGGGCATGTTCTACTAGAAAGGCTAACGAGCAGGTGGGGGCTGGGGTAGTTGTACTCACAGGGATGCTGGCCCAGCTCCATCTCTGGTGCCAACTCCAGGAGCGGAGAGGAGGGCTGTGTGGCTGTGTGACAGAGGGCTAGGTGATGATGACATGGTGGCAGAAACTGAGTCCAGGCGCTGTGCCAGACTCCCAAGGGAGTGCCACAGACTGCCATGCTCTTTGGGTAGGAGAGGGTTCTGACGATAGCACCTAGAGGAGATGTGGACTTGAATTATCCTTGACAAACGAGTATGTGGCTTACTCCTGGCTGACCTCCAGCGTGGGGACAGAGAGCCCGCCTCCCTGTCTCACCCCTAAGCCCTTCAGCCCTTGCCCGTGTCCTTGGAGGGCGGGCTCCATGCTCAGCCGGGCAGACCGACAATCACAGCTGAGGGAACTGTGCCCCTTTCTGGGGCTGCGAGGTGTGTCCTGTGTCACCCAGGTCCAGAGGTTCTTTCTTCCTGGCCTTAACTCTTGTTGTCATTCCTCTCAAACATTCCCTGGCCTGTCCTCAACCTTATTCTTAGGGAAACCACATGAATGACGTAACATAATATCTGAAGCTCTATGACACCAAGTTGAAAACTTGCTGCTGGAGTCGTAGAGCGTGACAGACCTAAGAATGAATGAGGGTGCGTCTCGGCAACAAGCGAACGAGGGCTGAGTCTGTGCTGCTGTGTCTCATTATGTTGCTGTTCTTTTCAGGGATTTGTAGCAGATCAAGAAATTGTGAAAAAAAACAAAACCACAAAACACCCTCACCCCCAAATTAATACCAACAAACATACACAATACGCTCCGGGAGGGAATGATTAATGCTATGATGACACAGGTCATGGTGGTGATGCTAGAAGCACACCGATCTACATTTTATTGAGTGGATACTTTCTTACAATGAGAGTAGCTATTAGGTGGCTTTATTTAATTTTGGGTGTATATGTTTCAGTTGGCCATTTTTTATAATTAAGGGTGTCGTTTGAGTATTATTTTATTATTGTTTGTGTTTATAAAAATTAAAACATTTATTATATTTTATAAATTAAAAACAAGATGTCAGGTGTATTTATAGTTATACTAGAGGCTTCATTTTTATTTTATTTTTTTCATTTTTAAATTATTCATTTATTTTTTTTAAAGATTGTATTTATTTATTCATGAGAGACACTCAGAGAGAGGTAGAGACTCAGGCAGAGGGAGAAGCAGTCTCCATGCAGGGAGCCCAATGTGGGACTCGATCCCAGGATCCCGGGATCATGCCCTGAGCTGAAGGCAGACGCTCAACCACTGAGCCACCCAGACGTCCCTAAGCTTCATTTTTAATGATTCTATTACCTATGTGCTTTGCTGCAGCACAGATTCTAAAAGGAAGGAATTTAATATGTGCAATGCTGTATGCAAAATATAAAAACTACTGCATGCATTTTGATCGAGCAGCAATTTCACATAGCTCATGGGGAGCGTGTTTTTGTAAATTTTAGAGCAGGCAAAATGATGGATGGATTGATACGGTATTTAATTTGTTTTAACAGAAATACTCCGAATAATGCTACTTCAAGTCCTACATCCAAACCAGTGACCACAGCCAAGCCAATGACCACCACAGAACCAGTGACCACCACGACGAAACCAGTAACTGTGGTAAACCTGCCGGCCTCAAAGCCGGCCGCAGCCAAGCCAGCCCCGCCCAAACCGGCCGCCGCGAAACCCATGGCCGCGAAACCCGTGGCCACCAAGCCCGAGGCCGCCAAGCCCGAGGCCGCCAAGCCCGAGGCCACAAAGACGGCCACGGTCAAACCTGCAGTGGCGGTGAAGCCAGCGGCAGCGAAGCCGGTGGCAGCGAAGCCAGCAGCTGTGAGACCCCCCGTTGCAGCCAGGCCGGTGGCCGCCAAGCCCGAGGCCCCCAAGCCCCAGGGAGCCAAACCGGCCGCCACCAAGCCAGCCACTTCGAAACCCGTGGGTAAGAAGCACGCATAGCGCTGCCAGCCGGGGACATCCTCGTTTCCTGTGTTCAGGGCCAGTGCCCTGGAGCCTGTTTATTTATTATTTATTTATTAAATATTTTATTTATCTATTCATGAGAGACACACAGAGAGAGGCAGAGACACAGGCAGAGGGAGAAGCAGGCTCCCCCTGGGGAGCCTGATGTGGGACTCGATCCCGGGACCCCAGGGTCACGCCCTGAGCCAAAGGCAGACACTCAACCATGGAGCCACCCAGGTGCCCCAGGAGCCTGTTTATAAAGCAGCTGGAACACAGTCACTAATCTGGGGTTTAGACATCTAGGTGATGTGTTTGAGAAGGTGCTGTCAGGGCATACAATTGTCAAACGTTGCTTTTATTTTATTTTATTATTTTATTTTATTTTATTTTATTTTATTATTTTATTTATTTTATTTTATTATTTTATTTTATTTTATTTTGTTTTGTTTTGTTTTGTTTTGTTTTGTTTTATTTTATTTTATTTTATTTTATTTTATTTTATTTTATTTTATTTATTTTTTTCCTGTTAGAAAGCAGTCTTTCTCTTACCTCTGTGAGGCTGGTGAGCTCCACACAAAGCATCTCCCTCCCCCTGATGCCTCCTTCCCCCCAATGCCGCCCCAAGCCCCAAGTCCCAAACCCTGGGGTTGGGGTTCCCATAGGATGGGGCCCTAGTGGGGTGCTCTGCTGAGCATGCTGGCAGGTCAGAGCCTGGGTGATACCCCCGCCCCCTGAGACCGAGTTCTTGCTAACACTGCCCGTGGCGAAAACACCTTCCGGACCGAATTAGATAGGAGGGCAGCCGGGCTTCGCGAGACCCAGAGTTGGTAATTTAGTTCTTTCCTCCGGACGCTGGAACGTACCAGGGAGTCACAGGGCACGTGGAAAGGTGCAGGCGGCAGGTACATGTTTGTGAAAAGGCGGCAATGGGCTTCCTTCGATGCACAGAGAGGAGGCGGGGATTCCTTTGAAAGAATTTCCCGCCGGGGCCCAGAGTCTCGTGACTTAACACATTTGAAATCGTGGGGCTCGCTCTTCTTTCAATGCCTTCCAAGTTTCTCCTTTACTGGGGGTGATTGTCAACAGAAAAGAAAATAGCTTTGCACCTTGCTGAGCAGTCACGAGACGAGGCACGGCCACGTTGCGTGGATGTTGGTCGCTTCCAATACTGACGTTCCCCGAACGAGAAGTTAGTTGCCCGCGCTCACCTCATTTCCGCTCCCCTGCCTGCCGATTCCTCCTCGGGTGGCTGGGTGTCACCTCTGTGTCGCGGCCCTGTGGGGCTTTGAGCCTTATCTCCGCCCTCTGCATCCACCTGTCTTGCAGCTAAGGCAACCCGAGAGGTCCGGGTGTCCGACATCACCGAGAACAGCGCCAAACTGCACTGGGAGAGGCCCGAGCCCCCCAGTCCTTACTTTTACGACCTCACCGTCACCTCGGCCCACGACCAGTCCCTGGTTCTGCGGCAGAACCTCTCGGCCACGGAGCGCGCCATCGGGGGCCTGCTCGCCGGCCACACGTACCACGTGGCGGTGGTGTGCTACTTGCGGGCGCAGGCCAGGGCCGTCTACCAAGGAAGCTTCAGCACAAGTGAGTACACGGTCAGCCCCCAGCAGTCGGCACTGACTGCCACGTGCGACAGCTGGTGGGACAGAAAGGGCGGGCTTCCTGGCCGTTGAATTGACCTGTGGACAAGGTTAACCTGCAAGGACACGGTTAAGGCCATGTCCCGGGTGTTTCGGTGACACCTGGTTTCACAAGGGAGCGCGGTGGAAGGCGGGATTCCTCGTGAACTGCTGCCCTGCCCTCGGGGTCCCAGGGTCCCCTAGGCAGGAAGCCAAATCCACGTGGCCTGCATGCATCCCCTTCTCCGAGAGAAGGAAGGACGTCCGTGGGCCCTGGCTGGGGTCTCCACTGCCCACCAAGACCGTGTTTCTGAAGTATGTCTCCGCGTTGGGTGAGCAGAAAACACCACCGAGGGTCGCTGGCTTCTCCGAGAGTAACCGAGGAGTCCGTGCGGCCTCACCACCCCATGGCCAGAGGTGTCCACAGCCGCTGCACGCAGGGCATCCGCATTCCCCTCCCGGGTCCACCGTGCTGGGACCCTGCCCTCCGTGGCCCGATGTCCCCCTGGCTCCTCTGCGGCCTTGGAGCCTGGCATCTGTTCCCACGTGCACCTGCGGTCTCCGTTAATTACTCACACCCCCTGATTCTCTCCCCGATTCCCCCACCGTGCGTCCTTCTAGACCCAGGCTGCTCCTGGGATGATGAGGAGGCCTCACATGCCTTCCTCCCCGGGCCCGTGGAATTCAGATCAAGGAGCCCTGCTTGAGGAAAGGGAATGCCCGCCAGTCACCACGTAATCCATGCCGACCCGAGTGCAAAGACCCTTCCGCCCCCAGGGCTCCATTTGCCTGGATGAGCAGCAGGAGAGGTTATGTGGCAAATGAGAGGATTTGTTCAAAGTTCAGAGATTTCCCCCATTCGCTTGTTGAGATGAATGGAACTTGCAGACGATAGAAGTTAGTGGTGTCTGTAGAGACTTTGTGGGACTCCGTGTGTCCGTGGCTCACCCTTACGTGTGAGCTCTTAACCCAGGAAGGCAGCTTGCCTCGGTCCCTCAGAATTCCTAAGCCCTTTAATTTCTGTGTTTCCTACTAGTCCTATGTATTTTTCTTTTATAGAGAAAGCTCAACCTCCACCTTCACAAGCAAGGTTGGCTTCTAGTTCAACTGTCAATCTAATGGTGAGCACAGAGCCGTTGGCTGGCGGTGAGACAGGTGAGTCGTGAAGGTGTTAGGTCGGGCACTAAGAGAGCACCCTTCCAGACGTTTGCAAGCCCTCGAAGCCTGGATTCTGGGTCATCCGCTGAGGTTTCTAATTCTCAGGCAAGCCTGACTTCTACGGGCAAATTCCCAGTTGGCGCTTTGGGGTCCAACGTGGTCTTGTCCTGCCTGAGTCCCAAGTTGTAAAAGGCGATTTTCCTTTCCTGTTACCAGACTCTCAAGGAAAACCGGATGGGTTTTGCTTTGGGGCCGGAACCAGGAATTCATGTGCCTGTTGATCAGATTCCCCTGTGCCTCCTTTTGGGGCTAGAGTCAATTTGTGGCTTGTGATGCTGGAAGCGTCCGGATTCATCCCCTCAGTGGCTTAGTCTAATAATAACTGCTTACAAGAACACAAAGCAACACAGATCAGAGCCCATGACATACGTGGGTTTGGAGGTGACCCTCGGGATGGATGTTCTGGTCTCAATCCCCTAGGCACACACCCTGGATCAGTCTGTCGTACCCCACCCCACCCCCCGTCTGTGTGCCTGAGCTGGGTGTGTGCCCATTTCAATCAGCGACCAGTCACACCTGTTCCTGGCACTCACCGCTGTCGCACGCTTGTGTTCCTGGGCCGTGGGACTCTGCGGCTCTGTGTGACCTCAACCCGCTCACTCGGCAGAGCGTGGGCTTAGATTGTTCGCCCACGAGACATTGACTGTTGATACCGTCGGTGCGCTTTGCTGATGAATGTTCTGCAAAAGGCGTTGGCACTAATTTCCAAAGTCAAAATTCCGTGGGCACCTACGCATCGTATTGCTTTATAGAGCCCAGTGCTGAAGGGTTGCACCTCGGGGGACAAGTCCCAGTCTGTGATGTCTTGGCCTCTGTCCGGAGAAGGAAGGCATGCCTCTTTATGGTGTTTATTTCTGTAACTGGCTCTGATAAAAGGCATTTGCTGAGTTTTGCTGAGGCTCGCCGCTTTGATGCTGGATTTGAAAGCCCTGTGCTTTCTCGGTGCCGTCCACGTTGTCAGAAGCGAAGGCACCCTGCTTCCCCAGCCATTTGTGACGATTCCTCGTTTTGCTCTTTCCTCTGTCAGTTTCAAAAATGATGTCTGTTTCTCCATCTTACCCCCTTTTTTTTAGTGGAGACCGTGTCCTATCTCATCTCTGTTTACACGAAATCGGAGGATTTCTGACTCCACACACCCATCTCTTGGTGGCCACTTGGGAGGAAAGGCCTCTTGATTCTTTTTGTTGTTTCTGAAGAGAACCTTCTCTGTTGCTTGGATGGCTTATTCCATGAGTGGACGTCCCCCCCAGCCGTGTGTGTGTGTACGTTGATGTTTGTTATCTCTGTCTGATGTGTATCTGTACTGTATCTCTCTGTCTGTGTCCATCTGTCCCTGTGTCTGTCTATCATTCCTTAGTTCGGTTGCAACCCATCCTGACATGTGGCATCAGGAGTTACTAGAAGCAAAGCAATTAAGTCAATGCAGGGAACGTGAAACTGCTCAACACGTAGCTGTGCAATTACTGTAAGCAAACGAATCACTTCTCACATCATTCATTCGCTTTTGGAAACAAGTTTGGGAACTGACCTGTGGTAGAGACAGCCATGTGTTTTTCAAACCCTCGCAGCCTTCCCATTGGAAAGATTGACAGAAAAACAGGGGATTCCCCTCTCTTGATATGAATTTATGGGAACCATTCCGGAATTCAAGGTAGATTGGATAATGAAACTTGAATTTGTTAGGAATAGTGTAAAAAGATTTTCTAAAAACCTTTAATGTTCTAATTTCCAACTCAAGCTAACAAAATGGAAGTAGGGTTTGGGATGGAGAAGATACCCAAGCCTCTGTCGCTTCGATCTCTGCACTTAAGCAGTCTTCTGAGTCCAGCATCATGAGCCCGTGGATGAGCCTTTGTCCCCTGTGCTGGGACATGTGCAGCTTCTAACTCATTTTCCCACTCCCCCACCCTGCCCCAACACCCCCTCCCCTACCCCCACCCCCACGTTCCCTACCCCCACTGGCTCTCTTCCCGAATCACCTCCACAAGGACTGGGTTCCTAACTTGGTTCTTGAGCTCAGAGGGAAGCTGCAAAGAACCCACTAGGATTTCCCCAAAGATATGGGTCAGGACAGATGAAATACTAGGCTTTTATTTTTTTTTAATTAAAAAAATTGTTTTTCATTTGTTTTTATTTAAGTTCGATTTGCCAACATATAGTACAACATAGTATAACACCCAGTGCTCATCCCATCACGTGCCCTCCTCAGTGCCCGTCACCCAGTCACCCCATCCTCCCGCCCACCTCCCCTTCTGCAACCCTTTGTGTTTCCCAGAGTTAGAGGTCTCTCATGGTTTGTCTCCCTCTCTGATTTTTCCCACTCAGTTCCCCTCCTTTCCCTTATGGTCCCTTTCACTAAGAAATAGTGAAGTTCTACCTTCAAAGTCACTGAAATCTGTCTATTGTTTCCCCCACTCCATGGAATTTTACCGCTCACAGGGTTGTAAGGAATGTGAAATTCCTGCGAATCCGGTGATTCGTTGAGAGAAAATGGCTAAGAGTAAGTTCCATGGTGAGATTTAGGGATGTTTCTGATTTTCTTATGTGTGGTCTGGACACAAATCTATAAACAGTGTTTCTTTAATATAAACAACATAATCATTAAAGAATGATTGAATTCTTAATCATTCAATTCTTCAGATAAGAATCTGGCTGGGCTGTTATGTTTGTTGTTTAAGGCTGAGTCATAGGTTCACAGTTAGGAAAAGTCCTTTTAGTCCAGACCTCTAACACTGGGTCTCCTCTCACCATGTGGCCGAGAAAAGGGTTTTTGTTGGGGCTTGTGAGTCTTTCATGGCTACATGGAGTCAGATGCAGATGATTCTAACCTTTCTCCCTTATTGTGGTCACTACATAACCTCAAGCCCAGGACTTAGCAGCTCTTTCACCCTCCTCTGTGTGCAGACCTGCAGAGCATCGTAGTGTGTACCCCTGTGTGTGCCCCTGCTCCCACCCCCATGTGTACACATGCATAGCTGTGTATTTCCCAGCTGGTGGTTCAAATGAGTGTCAGGACATAACTTGCTCTTTTTTTTAAAAAAGAAATTTAAATCCAATTAGCCAACATGTAGTAAATCATTAGTTTCAGAGGTAGAGGTCATTCATCATTTGCATAGAGAACACCCAGTGCTCAAGAATAAGACCCTGCAAAATCAATCACCACCCCTTGTCCCACAGTAACAAATCAGGGCTTTACTGGAGAAGGCCCTTCATACACATTTTTCTCAATGAACATATGCAGTGTAAGTGTATGGCGTGTGCACGTGCACGTGTGCACACACACCATTTTTTGAGAGCTCTTTTTGAAGGAAATCAATTAGATATTTACTTTAAAATGTTTAAACCTCATACTGGAATCAGGATTCAGAATCAGGAGAGGAAAGCTTCCCCTCCCTCTCAACCTCGTCCCTCTCCCCCACCTCCCTGCTATAATTAAGTTATTTTAGGAAATGTCCCCCAGGGGGAAGAACATTTCTATAATATTCATATTTTTGCAGGTAGAAAAGAGCGACCACGAATCACTTTATTCAGTAACTTCAAAAAATATACTGCCTTCATATTCAGTAGTTGCTTGTGTATTTTGCATCCAAGTATCAATTACCATACTCTGCAGTATTTCTCCAAATATGTATTTTCTAGACAATGCAGGCAAAATTCACTTTAAAAGTTAGTTTTTCTCTGTAGATTTGAGTGCAGTTTAATTTCTGTTATTTTCTGCAGTACCAGTTAATTAGAAACCTGGTTTATAGTTACAGAGATGTGTCCCTGTCCCAGGATTAAATGTTAGATACTTTTCCTTGCCTTTTTTTTTTTTTTCTTTTTAAACTCCATGAACAAAAGATTTTCTGGAGTTTGATTCTCCCTTAAGGAATTGTATTTTGTTATAGCTTAGCATTTTGGATTTAGAAATCACGGCGACCAGTGTTTGAATCAGTGTTTCATTTGTGAACAAAATCCCATAAAATGAAAAGCTCCCCATCTGTGTCATCTGGTGGAGGGAAAGAAGAAGGAGCCGTTTTAAAACTTTTTGTCGGCATGGATTAATGTTGGACTATTTTGAAATTATGATTAACAGATATTTCTTTATCAGACACTTCTTTGATACAGACACATAATGGGAGGGGGGCTAGCGAGGGGATTATTTGTCCCCCAAGTAAGGCCTGGCCCTGCTCAGCATGGAGCTGTGGTGTAGCAGTAAAGTCTAGACTTTGAGGTGAAGACTGATTATGGTGACAGAGCCACGGCATCATTACTCATCACTCAGGATCCCAGGCTTTGCAATATTACATGATTCCGTTTTAAATGGTTAATACTTGTATTTTCTTCAGCAAAACAAACAAACAAAAAAAAATCCCCACATTCCAAAAAATCCCATCCCACTTTATGCTTTCCTCAGGATCTAAAAGAATCACATCCACTTTTCTATGATGCACTTGCTGCCCCTAAGGGCAGTTAGCAACCATTAAACCAATCTTTTCGGCAATTTTCACAGCCTTTAAAACGCATTGAGTGTGCCAGTCGTGTTGGTATCACACTTTGTGGCGGCTAGCTTTGGGAATGCTACAGAATTGCTCATTTTGGCTTTAGGTTTTTGGCACATCTCTCTCCTCCCCATTTCTCACTAAAGAAGACTTGGATAGATATTTTCAATGCATGTTAGTACTAAAGGCAGGACTCTGAAGTTTCTAAATAACGCAAAATTCTTCTTACTCAGGATATTTACTTTTTCCGATATTACAAAGCGAATCCTAAATTACTGGCTTACCCGTATGAGTTGGAGAAAAGTTTCAATGCAGAAGAGAGCCCAGATGACTAACCAAGTGTGTAACATTCTCTTTTACTTATTCTAGAAATTAATAATCTGTGGAAATGACCACTTTGGGACAGGCATTACTGAGTCAACTGCATAGCTCTGAAGGAAGGAAGTTCTTAAATGTTTTACTTATTTTCTTGATTCTAGGATTCACTATTTTGCCCTTGTAACGCTTCTGAAATTGAAGTGTGACTCAAAATTGATGACACGTCATGGCTTATTGACAGTGTTTTGTCCTATTTAACAGGATATAAAATAATAGTGCACAATAAAATGAAGGTATCTTAGATCTGAGGAAATACAGTATTTGGTTGGCTGTGTCCTACTCTATCCCATTGGCTAGCACAAAATGATATAATAGGGAAAAACAGTTGACTTTATGTCAACGGTCATTTAGAACTAATTTAACCTCACAGATTGAGGTTAATTAAATAGCTAGAAATATGTTCTCTGCTTGGTAAAAGAGAAATAGCTATCCGCAAGGCTGTGTGCTTGTTACCATGTGAGAATGTGTCTATATCCATGGCAGTGTTTGGGTCATGATGAGCCTCACAGGGTGTTTGCCTTTTTTTTTTTTTTTTTTAATTGTGAAAAATAAAAATCTACGAGCCAAGATGTAAAAAAAAAGCAAAGGCTCTCAAACCTAACTGCAACTACATTTAAAATAAAGTTTCCTTGGTACCTTTTGAGTCAGTTGATGCTCAAAATGTAGACTCAGGCATTCATTCATCCAGGCAAATTGTACCTGCTTCTGCGGCCGGAAGCACCTGATTCCATATCAACAATGCTGGGTCTGAAGACCGTTAAACCTTCTTGTGTTTAAAACCCTTAAATCTATGAGAAGCGTATTTACAATTGTAGCATAAACACCTGCCCCCGCCCCATCAAACACACCAGTTTTGCTCAAGGAAGCACTTAAATACTGATCACTTGTTGGCTTGGGAAATGTCCAGACTGATAACTTCTAAAATGCTGCCCTTAGACACTATAGAAACCTGAAACTATAAAAATAGGCAACATTTTCCAATGGAATACGTTTTCTGTTTCAAAGAGTAATATCCTAGATATTCATTGTGGAGGACCCGGAACACACAGGAAAACCTAAGAAAATGTGATTCCCATGGTTGCAGCACTGATGACCACCAGTAATGACCCAATGAATATCCCTCTTGATTCTTCCACGGATCTGACACGTGGGCTTGCACATACACGTGTGCACACACACACGTTGCCATTACAAAAATAGACCGTGTTTCCTAGGGTGCCTTCCACCCCATGGCTGCTGTTCTAGGACTCCTAGGTTGGCTCCTGGGGCTTCTGTGAACAGGTGGGATTACCTGGCAGGGTTTTCCAGATGTCTTGTGTGTGGATGCTCACTGGTGCCCAGTGACCAATCACTATTTGGACAGAAAGTTTCACCCATTGGTGGTTGGAATGAGGCAGCCCCCAAGTCTATATTTTAAGATGAAACGTACTTACATTGTTATTTGGGGCAAAAGTGAATCAGAAAATGTTATTGATAAATTTCACTCTTTATTGTCCTTTTGGCTCCTCTTGGGTTCTCAGTATAAGGAGGAGAAAATTAGTGCATGTGCAGCCAGACCCTCCTCTCACATTGGAGAGGACTCCGGGCTCAAGCCCATTTTGGAGTGAGAACATGAGCTACTGTTGTGTCCAAAGACTTGTCCTGGGGAAGAGCTCCATGATGTCTGTCCAACCACACTTCTTTGGAAACAAAATATTTTGATTTTTATGTCTTTAAAATTAATGGTTGTTTCAGCATAGACACAGCTTTGGTGAGTCCAGTCTACACGATGCGTTTCAGAAATGAAGATGATGGGAGTTTAAAACTACAAGGCTTCTTAAGGACCAAGCCTCCCGTTTTCTTTCTTAAAAATGAAGAATCCTACATTTTGGTCTTTTAACAGTGTGGGGCCCTCGTTAATATGTTTTTCTTGGTCTAACAAATATCTGGGTGTCCACAGTGCCAGCGCCCTTGGGTCATGGTTAGTAGGAGCTACAGGGCCTTAGCAGCGACTGTCATTGGCATATAGGGTTTGGAATGCAAGAGCAATAGTTTGATGCTGGACAGTTAAGGTGCAATTCCTAGGAAGCTGGAAAAGCCACCCATTCAGGGTGCAGAGTGTCCTTCCACAGGGCAGCCTCCAGGTTGTGTGTCCTCAGGTCTGGGAAGTCTTCCCATGTCCATTTCTGGAGAACACGGAGGAGTGGGAATGAAATAGCTAAACACAAGTGGCCAGGACTGAGAGCTTTTGCAACAAAGATAGGACGAACATGAGCCATGTGGGGGATGCTTGGGGGCAGAAAGAGAGGGGATGAGGCAACCATTTGGCTTGAGCTTCACACTAAAATGGGAACCCACCGGCAAACAAAGAGTCAGTTTTGGTGGTTGAATAATTTTGCCTTTCTCAGTCCCTTGTATGACATTTCTTGAGACCCAGGCATGTTCCTTCAGTTATTGGCACATTTGAAGGGAAAAAAGTTATTTTTGTGAATTGCCATCATTTTATTCTGGCTCCACTGGTCCTTCCAAAGGCTCTTGGTAGGGCCTCTAGCTTTCTGGGCTTCTGAGAGTGTCAGCACTGAGGAGATACCAGGGGGAGGAGGCGGCCCAGTCTCTGTGCCTGGGTGATGGCCTCCCCACATGATCATGGAGTGTGTTAGGTCAATTCTGAGCCTCAGTCCTCTGTACGTCTGCGTCTGGTGCCTGACAGTTGACCCAAGCTTTGGTTCTCTAGCGGAAGGCTTTGGTTTCCTTTTACTTCTTGGTGTAACAGATCTGCAGACACTCACCGCTTCTGCAACTGTGAGCCGCCCACGTGAATAGGGGCAAAGGCCCATGGAGATGTCAGCCGTGCGCAGGGAGAGCATGTTGGCCGCTCCCATAAACTTGTAGCGTCGTCCACTCCAGAGAGTTCTGTCGGAGGAAGGTTCCCAGTTTTCAAGCTTTCAGATAATGGTTGACATTAATGCCTCTCTTTCCCAGCATGATCTAGAGTTTGCCAGAAAACTCTGTAAACAGAGCTGTTTTTTTTTTTTTTTTTTATCGTGGAAGGCCTGTAAACTTTTCTTTCCAGGCATCATGGAGAGAGCGTGGCTTTTGCTTTGCAGCTGGGCTGCATCAGAAGTATGCATTGAAAACATAAACTTCCTTAACTGGAAAAAGAATGCTTCTGTGTCTTCAAAATAGCTTTGCTCTGTGACATTTTTGCCGTCGTGGGTTTTTTATCAGTGGCGACACTTCTTTTACTTACTTGTTTAACTTGGCTGCTCTTGAAGGCCCTCAGCTACACACAGACACACACTCGTGCACGCAGATGCACACACTCAAAAAGGATCTCTCTTTTCCACTTTAACTTTTATTTCCCATCTGCTCGGCTCGTGGTGAAATGGGCGGCCTCATTTGTGAGCTATATTCTGAGAGAACACAGCTGCTATTTTGCGGAGGAGTAGAGAGCGCCATAGCTTTGAGTTGCAGTTTCTTCGCTGGGGTGTTCATATTGAAAGTACCGGAAGGCAGATGGCCCTGGGACCGGAAAGGGAAGCTATGTAGCTCATTTTACCTGAAATTATCCAATAACGATGGCTGGCGTTTGGGATCGGAGGGAGGTTGGTGAGCTCCTGCCATGGAGGTGGTTGTATTATTGCTGTGGGTGAGAATCAGGTGCACCCCATGGTGCAAGGGCAGAGATGGGGGCCTCGGGGAGGCCAAGAGGGGTTCCCTCCTCGGAACTCTCCTCCTCCTCGTCCTGACAGCCTTGTGTTGAGACCTCCAGCCCCATGCGCTGGGGGTGAGGTCCCTAGCATGTCCTCATAAACGCTCTTTCCTCCTCCTGTCATTAAAGACATATGCAAGTTGCCCAAAGAAGAAGGCACGTGCAGGAAATTCATGTTAAAATGGTACTACGACGTGGAGACGAAAAGCTGCATGAGATTCTGGTACGGAGGTTGCAGCGGCAACGAAAACAGATTCGATTCACAGAAAGAATGTGAAACGGTTTGCACTCCTGGTAAGTGGCTGATTCTTCTTTGGTGTTTGCTGCTTTTGCGAAATCAGAGAAGCGATCCGGGCCGACTATGCACCTCGGTTAAGATAGTTGAACGACGATGATTACGAGAGAGAGAGAGATGACAGAGGAGGTCGGTGGTGTCTTTAGAGAAGGAAGATACTCAAAAAGAACACAGGAAATTCATTTTCTGAACTAGTATCATTTCCTAAAAACATCCCTGTAATACTTGGATTCTTGCCGACCAAGAAACACAGGGCCCAGCTATCCCTCCCTCTTCATCGTTAAATGATCACGCTTTGAGTGATACTAATGTTGGCACAGGGGCCACCCATGATCTCCGTGACGTTGGGCAGCCTGACTGCTGATGTGGTAAGGGCGGCCTCCCTGAGAGCCCAGGGAAAGCGCAGTGTGTGCAAAGGCCCGGGGGCCAGGCGAGGCAGCAGACAGGCTCAGACTGCCCACAAGGCCCCAGACCCATGGCCAGGGAGAACCAGGGGGGCCACGCAAGGCACTCAGCAGAAAAGCAAGGTTAGGGGGGAAACCCAGAGGCCGCGGGACAGTTGTGGTAAGAAATGCTGCATCCTTTTCCATCAATAATATCACCCTGCACTTCTCTCTCACCCCCCCCCCCCCGCCCCGGCCTGCCCCTCCACCGACGCTCAGCGCTCGTCAACCCCGGGGTCATCGCTGCCATGGGGACCTAAGCGTGGCCGACCGGGACCACATACCTCTTGAAGAAGAAGGAGTCAGCCGTGGCGAGTCGTCTCTGTAGAAGCTCTGGGTATAGACATCCGCGCACTGTTCCATTTCCTGCTTTGATTTGCCCTCGAACTTGGGAGGAACCGATCTGCAGCATGACCTATCGATATGGTGCTAAATGTGTCTGTGGACTCCGTGCTCTCCGTCTCCAGGCAGTTATATCGTATACTTTGAACGTTGTGTAATAGTTACCCACTGCTGGTGTTTATGTGAACATTTCTATAAACTCAGACCCGCCCCCCGGCCCCTGCCTCCCCACCCCGGAGTTTCACACTATGCCACTTTGGGGCGAGCGCAAGGTCTAGAATAGGACTCCCCACTCACCGCGGCTCTGTATGCTTCTGCTTGGTTCATCCCTTCCCTCTCCAGTAGGCACGACGTTAGGTGGAAAGCCTCGCATGGGGAACAAACAAGAGTCCCGCTTTTCAATTCCCGCCGCCACCCCACCCTCCCCAGTTCCCAGATTAGACTTCAAGCCGATTTTTCCTTTTCCAAAGCCTCTGACAAATGACCCAGTTAGAAGGAAGCAAAAATCCCTTCATCTTTGTGCACTGTTGTGAGACCAATGCCTTCATTAAAGAATGAAAAAAAAAAGAAAGTCATAATAGAGAATATTTTTGGCATTCCTCTAATGTTGTGTGTTGTGGTTTATTATTTTTTTTTGTGCGGGGCGGGGGAGGGTGATTAATTTTAATTTTAAAAATTTTAGGAAATTTATACAAAGAAACTTTTTAATAAAGTATATTGAAAGTGTCATGGGTTTGGTGTGACTGGCTGTCTTGTTTCCCTATAATAGCACCTGCTGTCACGATGACCCCCGGCCCAGGGGAGTGGGGCCCAGCCTGGCATCTATCCTTTTGTTCCCAGGGCGGACAGGGGACTCTGCTCCATCAGGGAGTGAGGGGAGACCGGGGCTCAGCCCCCTGGCCCTGCAGGGCTCTGGGACGCGGTGGGTCGCCTTCCCAGCTTAGGACCCTTTCTGGAATCTTTGTGATCTTCAGAACCAGGTGGCTTTTATCCTGTGCTCTACCTTCTGGTTGAACCCACAGCCATGGGCTCTTTACCTGCTTCTTCTTATTTTTTTTAACCCTTTTCCTCTGTTAATAGTTTTATTTTTAGGAGTGATATTGGTATTGTAATTTTGTTTTATTTTTTTTAATAATAAATTTATTTTTTATTGGTGTTCAATTTGCCAACATACAGAATAACTACCTGCTTCTTCTTAGTCATGTTTCCCAGGGTTGGGTTTGCTCCCGCCCCACGGTGGCTGAGAGATGAGAAACCATTGGCCAGGAAACACTAGCCCTTTTCTATAGTCTCAAAGACCAAGTGCAAAATTACTTACTTATTTATTTATTTATTTATTTATTTATTTATTTATTTATTTATTTCCTTAAAGACCTTTTCCTCCCATCTTCAGAAGTAACACAAGAGCGGGCGCTGGGTGGCTCCATTGATGAAGCACCTGCCCACGGCTCAGGTCGTGATCCCCAGGTCCTGACTCCGAGCCCCACGCCGGGCTCCTTGCTCAGCGGGGAGTCTGCTTCTCCCTCTCCCTCCCCCTGCTTGTGGTCTCACGCTCAAATAAACACGTAAAATCCTAAAAAAAAAAAAAAAAAAAAAAAAAAAGAAAAAAGAAATAAAAGAAGTAACACATAAATAAATACATGTTTAGGTGGCATCTGAAGCCTACTTAGGAGAGAGGCTGCGTTAGTGACACACCTGCTCTGACAAATGCTCCCGACAGATGCAGGGACCTTGGGCATGGGCAGCCCCGCCTTATGTAGGATGGGGATGTGTCCGTCAGTCCATCTACGGAGTGGAAAGACAGGAGGTCAGAGAGTGTGCCGAGCCCCCTGTGATCCACTCCCTGTGACTTCCACCCAGATCTTTGGGTGAAATTTCTAAATTCTCAAAATGAACTCAGGGTGGCCCATCTGCCTAGAAAGCGGGGGAAGAACTGAGCTTTGTGGCCATGTCAAGGTAGCGCGGAGACAGAGAAGGGGAAGGACGGGGTGGTTGCAGGAGCTCCCCCAACCCCCCTCCCCCATGGGGAATTGGCAGAAATTTGAGGGATGACTCAGGATTTCATAGGACATCGGGGAAGTGAGTTTACCTGCCTTCTTTGGGACTGAGAGCCTGCTTGGACATCAGGGGAGCTTCTGAGTAACCAAAAAGCTTCGGGAACTCCTCAGATGCTCTCACCATCAGGGTGCCCCCCAGACACGACTGCTGCATCCTGCACAGGAGCCCTGTGGGGTTCCTCTCCCCTTCCCTACTGGGGGTGAGCAACCCTTCCTTCCCAGGGGCTCTCTCTGCCCTTGAGGTCACTCTGACACCCCCTCCTCTTTAAGGGCCCCTTTTGAAGATAAGGCCAGCCCAGGGGACTTACACAGAGCTCGGCGATGGTCACAAATGCCCTTCAAGTGCATGTTCAGCCTGGGGTGGGGTGGGGGGAATGTGCACTCTGCGATGTTCTCAGGGACAGCGCCCCCAAAGTTCCCCGCCCCCGGGGGAACAGCCCCTTTTCCTTGTAAATACGCCTGCACCTCCCCTCAAGCTGTGTGCAAGCCGAGGTCATGCATGGGGGCAAGAAGGTTTGCAGTGGGGACTGGGGAGGGGAGATCCCTGGGCCCGGGTGCGAGGTGGGCCGTCGCCGGGGCTGCTGTAGGCGGTGACCACGGGCTCGGCAGCTACAGCGACAGAGCTGGACTCTCACAGCTTTGGGGGCTGCACGTCCAAAATCAAGGAGTTGGCAGGGCCGTGCTCCCCGGAAATCTGCAGGAAACCCGGTCTTGCTTCTTGGCTTTCTGGCGACCCCGGGGCTTGCAGCTGCCTCCCCCCGATTCTGCCCCCGTGTGCACATGGCTGTCTTCTCACAAGGACATGGGTCGTATGGGATCAGGGCCTGCCCTACACCAGGGTGGCCTCACCCCATCTAGTTAGAGCTGCGTTGACCCTATTTGCAAATAGCCTGACCTACTGGGGGATTAGGACTTCTGATCTATCTCTTTTTTGGGGGGTGAGGAGGGCAAGGGAGCTCACAATTGAGCCCATAAGACAGCGTTAGCATTTCCATACCTGCCCCCACCCGCCCCCCGGCCCGATGCTCCGGGGCCAGCGGCTCCCCCAGCGAGGGCTTTCGGCTGAATCCTATCACTGTCAAGTCACTTGAGGTTATGAAAACCGTCACAGACGGATCTCAAGGCTGGGGCCCATTCATTTTAAAACTTAAATCCCAGGATGCCTGGGGGGCTTAGCGGTCCAGTGTCTGCCTTCAGCTCAGGGCGTGACCCTGGGGTCCCGGGATCGAGTCCCACGTCAGGCTCCCTGCAAGGAGCCTGCTTCTCCCTCTGCCTGTGTCTCTGCCTCTGTCTCTGTGTCCCCCATGACTAAATAGTTAAAATTAAAAAAGTAAGTAAAAAAGAAAAATAAAATCCCAGATACTCTCCACAGCCTTTTACTGTGAGCCACAGCGTAGGCTACACTCATGGGGTCGGAGTGGAGGAGCCCGGGGCTTGCTCTCTCCCCAAGTCCCCTCTGTCCCCAGGCCCGGGGAGATCCGTGCTAGAGCACCCCGTGGGTCCCCGGGCTGGGCAGTGCTGGCATTCGGCTGCTGCCCGGCTGTCGCCCACCCCGCCCTGGGCGCGCTCCGCAGCAGGCTCCCAGGTGGGCTCGTGGCCACACGTGCTGTTCACCGGGGGAAACTGGGGCCCAGCTAGGGTGTTGTGGCTTCTGGCAGCCTTCCTGCCCCTTCCTACCTCTTCTGCCTCTTCCTGCCACTTTTCCTTCCCCTTCCTTCCACCCTTCCTGACTCTTCTCCCATCCTTCCTGCCCCTTTCATTCAACTTTCCTAGCTCTTCCTTCTACCCTTCCTGCCTCTTCCTACCACCATTCTTGCCTCTACCTGCCACTCTTCCTGCTTCTACCTATTACCCTTCCTGTCCCTTACTCCCACCCTTCCTGCCTCTACCTGCCACCCTACCTGCCTCTTCTTCCTCCCTTCCTGCCTCTTCCCACCACCCTTTCTGCCCCTTCCTGCCCCTTCCTGTCACCTTTGGAATTGAGTTCCTTCCCTTCCCCAATGGAGGTGACAAAAGCAATCACTGCTTTGCCCTCTAAAGGCGACCTATCCCATGGTCCTCTTCTGCCTCAGCAGTGACTGTGGAGTCCTCAGGGCAGTGTGTTCTGAGCTGAGCCTTTGGTGATCCACTGTGAGCACGCGGGATCTACCAGGCAGGCAACGCCAGCCTTCCTTAGGCATGCAATGAGCACAGAGCTGTGGGCTCTGGCCCCCTTTTGTGATGGGCTGAACATTGCACTTCCCTCCTCACCCCCAGGGTCCTTACCCCAATAGCATGCGAAGCTGGCCTCACCACACGTTAGTGACAGGTGGACATTTTGCTGAAGACACGTTGAGGGGTCTGGAGAGAAGTTTCTCACATGTTCCATGGTTTGCTTCACACAAATTCCATTGCACAAGCTGCCTTGGCCCCAGATGACCTCACCCCCAGCAGCTGCCTCAAATCTCTCCTTCCTCTTCCCTCACCCAGCTGCTTGTAACCCTCCATACCCTTGGACGTTCCAGCCCACTCCTTGGTGTGGGTACTTTGGAAGGGAAAACAAAAGCCCAAGAAGACGAACGGTGGGTGTCATGCTTCTTGCACTATTCACGGAACATCTATTCACCCCATCACATTTTTTAAAAACTCAACTTTACATGCGATAAAATGTATCCATTTATGTGTATTGTTTGATGAGTTTTGACAAATGAACGTACCTACCTTACCCTCCGCACACTCAAGATGTGCAAAATTTCTATAATCCCAACTGGCGGAGTGTGTGCAAGTTTCCACAACTTTGCCAGCAATCAGGGATGCGCAAAGGTTCTCTTTCAAAAGTATTCCATGCGATTTTATTTGAGATGATAAAAATCAATTCGAGGTGATCAAAATGCCCAACAAGGGAATGCTTAAATTCAGCTTGCATTGCCAACAACAACAAAAATAAGTAGCTGGCAAATATGTCATAATGTTGACAAATGGCCCATGCCATTAATCAATTGTGGTTTATGGTAGAATGTTAAAAAAAAAGGACACAAATCTGTATGTTTAATACAATGATTGCATATATAACATGCACACACACACACACACACACACACACAAACATGTGTTTCTTTCTAACAAAGAGAAAACATATTAAAAGAAAATGAAACGAAATTTTCCTGGCCAGCTACCATGCTGTCCCTTCCTTTCCACCTAGACCCTAATCTCCAAGTTGCCTTTTGCCCCCATATTAATTACAAAATGGAGTTGAGCAGCCATCAGTGAGCTCAGCCACGCCAGATTCTCAATTTTAGTACAAAGATCCCATTTTCATGTAATTCTGTTTTGTTCAACAGAGACAATCAGTTATGTTCATTCATTTGATAGATACTGAGGATATCGTGTGTGTCCCCAAGGGGCTCGTCTTCTCATGGCGGGAGACAGACAAGAGTTGAAAGGTGACATGAAGCCCGTGCCCAACTACTATGGGAGCTGGTTGTGCTGGAGGTGGAGGTGGCCACCGAATTCCAGCAGGGTGACCACGGGGACCTGGCTGGGGAGTCCACTGTGAGAAAAAATTAAAAAACTAAAAACACATGGGGATGGTAAGGGAGGTGGCCAGGTGGCTAACCGAGGAGGGTTCTGGACAGAGGGGACCCTAGAGCCCAGATGCATCTCTAGTGTAGGAAGAGCACCCGGGAAGGCCACTGTTGGGCTGTGACAAGTGAAGGGAAGGCCAGGGAGTGCACTGGTGGCCACGTAAGCTGGCTAGCTTTCGCTCGGTGACATGGGAGCCACTGCTCAGCGGCAAATGCATGCTCTGCCAAGAATTCTAACAGGCCCCCTAGCTCCTGTGCATGACAGGACATCAGAGCAATGAGATGGTGGCACCAGTGACGACACTGTGGCATAAATTCAGGTGACCGTGAGAGGCCAACAGTGGCCAAGGCCAAGAAATAGCAGAGGAGATGAAGTACAGGCTCTGGGTACATTTTGATCCAAAACATACAAAAATTGATATAACCTTTGTGTTCAGTTTTTCACATTTATTCTCACAGAGGGACTAAAGTTCTTGTTTTACATCATCTGTGATGACTTTTCATTCAGCAAAGTGTGGTCTGAGCAGCAGGAAACCTGACCCCTTATAGCTGAGAACTTCTTTTCAAGACTTGTCTTTTGCCAGACCATGCCACAGACCCTGCAGCCCTCCCTGACACCCTGGGTGTGCCCCTGACCCGAATGGCCATGAGCTTCTTTCTGGGGCTGCTTCAAAGAACTTCCAGTCTGGCCGTGTAGATGTGGCTTGCAACTCCTGTTCTGGATTTGGTGAGCAAGACCTAATCTTCTCTCGGGGCGATGCCCTAAGGGTTTGGTCCCTCCTAGCAGCTAGTGTGAAATTGAATTCACTTCTATCCAGCAGTGGCTGTGTGTCAGGCAATGTATTGGGTGCTTCACCCAAGGCTGTGCTGTCTGGTAGCAGGCACTTCCCTAGTTTTACAAATGATGAAACGGGGGGTCAGAGTGGTCCAGTTCATCCAGCTAACAATCTACTGGGGGCTGTATCAGTGACCTGGAAGCCCTCCAGACCTTCCAATGACGTGTTGGTTCTTACGGGACCCTCACCATCATTCTCCAGGAGCTTCGGACTGCTTCCCTGGGTGCTGGATTTCAGCTGTAGCTCTATCTTCTTCCTCCACAAAGCACGCCCTACCCAGGACCCTGCCCAAGACCTAGTGTTACTCTTCTTGGTCAGAGAGTCTCTCTCCATCTGTCCTCCTTCCTTTTATTACAACTATTCTCATCTCGCTCTCATTATCCAGCACTGCTCTTCTCAGGGAAGGACTCAGAGAAGGTGGATATTTGGCTGAAGTTTAGGGCGTGAGTAGTGGGTGGCCTGTTTGAGCCTCTGTGGCCAGATCATGGGGACATCTGTTTGGACCCAAGTATTAGCCCCTTTCAGTCCATTCATCTTCATCTTTGCTGGATTTGTGCACATAAGTGCCTTCTGCTCCCCTCTCGCCAACAACTTCCTACAGAACTAAAAAATAATAAATGAGTGGGGAATACCAGAAAGGGAGACAGAACACGAGAGACTCCTAACTCTGGGAAACGAACAAGGGGTGGTGGAAAGGGAGGTGGGCAGGGGGATGGGGTGACTGGGTGACGGGCACTGAGGGGGGCACTTGATGGGATGAGCACTGGGTGTTACACTATATGTTGGCAAATTGAACTCCAATTAAAAAATATGTAAAAAAAGTGAAAATAAAAATTAAATAAATAAATAAATAAATAAATAAATGAAATGAAATGAAATCATAATAAGCACGAATGGAAACCAGTCTTTTCATAGGAAGCCAATATCATGAACCCAGGAGGGCAATTTTAAATTTCTTCTCCCGTGGTGATTCATTTTCAGGGAATGGATCAGATTTCCCTGCCAAATTCTCCTTGTTGTCAGATTTCCAGCTGGACCTGCTTGTTCCTCGGGATCCACGGTATCTGGGGCCCAGACATCTGGGTGCGGCTTCCAGAGAGGTGGGGGGCTGCTGGTGGTGTGGGAGCCGCTGAGCCACCATCCGGGGCTGCCCAGGGCCTGCTTCTTTCCCGATCTCAGTTTGCTGGTCTGAGCTTTAACGCTGACTGTGCCTCTCACCTTCCTCCGAGCACCATTGGATTCCCAGGGGGTCTTCTGTCCATTTGGAATCATGACTCCAGAGTTGGGACAGTCCTTCAGATGTTCAGAGGCCCTGTGTGGAGCCGGTTCAGGGATGCCTTTCCACCTTGTTCCTGATTTTGTAACCCACATGGTCAACATAAAATTGCCAAGGAGCGAAATACCAGCCAGAGACGGAGTACTTCAAGTCCGGTTGTAGCCCGGAGACATTTGGTGGTGGGTAATGGGAAACAGCCAAGGGAGAAAGGGCCTCTGTGCATAACGAGAGCACCTTCCAAGTAATACTCAACCTGGAAAATAGATATTATTTTCCTGCCTTAAATCAGAGGTGTCTGTGAAAACCCTCAGGCCGCGGTTGCAAAATGTCATCGCGTGGAAGGGGTTTGGGCATCTGCAGAGGGAGCTCGCCAAGCATGTTTGAATTCAAGAAGAATGCTGAGGTTCCAGGACTGGCACTACTTTTCCAGGAGATGTTAGAAACAGATTTGTAGTACAACCTGAAATCTGGCATTGTGATGCCCCCAGATATGGTTTTCTTTTTTAAAATTCCCCTGGCTATTCGGGGTCTTTTCTGACAAAGCTGTGGTCATCAAGACAGTGTGGTACTGGCACAAAAACAGACACATAGATCAGTGGAACAGAATAGAGAATCCAGAAATGGACCCTGAACTTTATGGGCAACTAATATTCGATAAAGGAGGAAAGACTATCCACTGGAAGAAAGACAGTCTCTTCAATAAATGGTGCTGGGAAAATTGGACATCCACATGCAGAAGAATGAAACTAGACCACTCTCTTTCACCATACACAAAGATAAACTCAAAATGGATGAAAGATCTAAATGTGAGACAAGATTCCATCAAAATCCTAGAGAAGAACACAGGCAACACCCTTTTTGAACTCGGCCACAGTAACTTCTTGCAAGATACATCCGCGAAGGCAAAAGAAACAAAAGCAAAAATGAACTATTGGGACTTCATCAAGATAAGAAGCTTTTGCACAGCAAAGGAACAGTCAACAAAACTCAAAGACAACCTACAGAATGGGAGAAGATATTTGCAAATGACATATCAGATAAAGGGCTAGTTTCCAAGATCTATAAAGAACTTATTAAACGCAACACCAAAGAAACAAACAATCCAATCATGAAATGGGCAAAAGACATGAAAGAAATCTCACAGAGGAAGACATAGACATGGCCAACATGCATATGAGAAAATGCTCTGCATCACTTGCCATCAGGGAAATACAAATCAAAACCACAATGAGACACCACCTCACACCAGTGAGAATGGGGAAAATTAACAAGGCAGGAAACCACAAATGTTGGAGAGGATGCGGAGAAAAGGGAACCCTCATACACTGTTGGTGGGAATGTGAACTGGTGCAGCCACTCTGGAAAACTGTGTGGAGGTTCCTCAAACAGTTAAAAATATACCTGCCCTACGACCCAGCAATTGCACTGTTGGGGATTTACCCCAAAGATACAAATGCAATGAAACGCCGGGACACCTGCACCCCGATGTTTATAGCAGCAATGGCCACGATAGCCAAACTGCGGAAGGAGCCTCGGTGTCCAACGAAAGATGAATGGATAAAGAAGATGTGGTTTATGTATACAATGGAATATTACTCAGCTATTAGAAATGACAAATACCCACCATTTGCTTCAACGTGGATGGAACTGGAGGGTATTATGCTGAGTGAAGTAAGTCAGTCGGAGAAGGACAAACATTATATGTTCTCATTCATTTGGGGAATATAAATAATAGTCAAAGGGAATATAAGGGAAGGGAGAAGAAATGTGTGGGAAATATCAGAAAGGGAGACAGAACGTAAAGACTGCTAACTCTGGGAAACGAACTAGGGGTGGTAGAAGGGGAGGAGGGCGGGGGGTGGGAGTGAATGGGTGACGGGCACTGGGGGTTATTCTGTATGTTAGTAAATTGAACACCAATAAAAAATAAATTAAAAAAAAAGAAACAGAAATAGTTAGCACAATACCAAATGATGGTGGAGTCGGTATATTCAAGAAAGAATACTTCTATTTTTAATGGGAGCAGTTGTGTTTGGTAGGAGCATTCTGGTTCAAGGAGCTCCTGGTCATTTGTGAACCAGACCTCTAGGAGCACACCCTGACCCCTGGCTGGCAGGCAGCTGGTTTGGGAAGTATTGTGTGGGAAGCACAGTTGAGGGAACTGAGGAGAAAGACCCAGAGAAGTCAACAGAAAGTGTGTTAACTTTGAACATGTTCCCACTCTAGCTGGGGTGGCTGTGGTCAACTGGAGCGTCATCACCCCAGGGAGCTGCCAGGAGGTGGTGAGGGTATGATGGGGAAGGGCAGGAGGGGTGCTTCTCTCTCGACTCTTATGTCTTTTGGTTGGGGCTACCTTGAGGGGTTGGGCCCGCACGCACTGTTGTAGAGGAAAGTCCTCAGCCTAGAAGCAGAGAGACGTGGGCCCTTGAGGTGGGAAGCTGTCAGCACACCTGAAACCATCCACCTTGGCTGCAGGAGAGCTCACAGGTGGGCCAAGGAGGATGGCATAAACAGCACCGGCTGCCAGCCTGTTTGGACAAGAACCCATAGGAACTGAAGTGGAGACGTAAGATCGAGTTGAGAGAGGGTTGTCAGAGAGAGCTGCAGTAGACACTTGTGGGAGCAGCCATGGGCAGATACTCTGAGCTCTTCCCAGCAGCCCGTGAATGCCCAGCACTCCCCCAGGTGGGGGGCGGCAAACTGTCTCATAGGTAAAGGACCATACAGTGTCTGGGGGTCCAGGGGCTCTAGAAAGAGCCATAGTGCTTGTGGTGTGAATCCTAGCTGTGGCTCTGGTTGCTCAGCGACCTGGTTCCATTTTTGGAAATGAAACTGGTTGTCTGGTCTTCCCATTGTTGCTGTTAGCTACCTAGTATCCTTCTAATAAAGTAGTTTCCTGTGCATGGTGAGGAGAGAAGTTTCTGGCCCTTGCAGCCCAAGGCCTGGACTGATGCACAGGAAATCATCCCATCACTTACTCAACAAACATTTGCTGAGCGTCTGTCATGTGCCAGGTGCTACATGAGGCATCCGGATACAGACAAGCAACAACCCCCTGCCCTCACTGAGTGCAGGTGGCGGGGGAGACGGGCAGCCAACATCAGACCACGCAATAAATAAGATGGCATCAGCCGGGGCCGAGAGGGTCTGTAGAGGTCCCGGGACAGGGATTGGAGGGGTTGGGACAAGCCTTTCTAGGAGCTGGTTTATGAGCTAAAACCCAAAAGGGTGAGAGGGAGCCAGCCATGGGAGGACCTGGAAATGGATTTCAGGTTGAGAGAAGAAGTGGGTCAAAGACTCTTTGGAGTCTGGCATGTGGAGTCTGGCACTTTGGAGAAGTAGCAGGGTGGCTGGTACGGCTGTGGCACGCAGCGGAGGGGTGATTTGAGGCACTGCAGCCCTGGCTAGAGAAGATGGAAGCTTGACCCAAGTGTTGGCCACAGACGTGGAGAAGAGAGGACAGGTTTGGGCTCACTGTGGGGAGTAGAGTCACTAAGACGTCCTCATGACTTAGACACATGGGTAAGAAAAGATGCTGTGCATAAAAGTTGATGATGCCTTTCATGGAGATGAGCTACAACGGGAGGGGAATATCATTTTTGCTGTGCCATTTGCTTATTGTCACAAGTGGGGTGGGCGGAGGTCGTCGAGAACTCTGGCCTGTGCATCTCAGTTTGGGAATCCTATTGCCCTTTCAAGTGGTGGTATCAGGAAGGTCGTTGAAGTTCCAGGCCGGGGCTGGGGCCAGGGGTTTAAATGTGGCAGCTTGGGATTATGACATATTTGGAGCTGTGAGTGCAGATAAATGGCCTGGTCTGCGAGCGTAGGTGAGGAAGGGAAGGGGGTCAGGAGAGGTCTCTCGGCACATGGACAGCTGGGGCCGAGCACAGGGGACGGACCCAGCCCAGGAGGCTGACGAGGAGCATCTGCAGCAATAGGAAGGCACCCAGGAGGGAAAGGGTCATGGGAAGAACGAGAGCAAACTGTTCAAGGACACGGAGGGCTCAACTGTGTTGAATCCTGCTGAGACCAGGCCAGGGAGGTCTAGAGAAGACCCGCATGGACGCTGACGTGTCGTTAGATGTTCTCAGCCGCAGAGAACTGAAGCCCTGTCTTGCATTGGCTTGGACTCTGGGGACATTTTTTACCTCGGCGGCACGGGAAATCTGGAGCCTGGGCTGTGGGACCGGTGGGTCGGTCAAGTGGCCCGAGGATGCCGTTGAGGGTCCGGGTGCTGACGTCGCTGTCCGGGGCTCTGCGCTCAGGCTGGTACCGCGATGCTCTCCTTTGGTCGCGGCACTATTTAAGGGACGGGCAGGACTGGCCTTTCTGTGGCCGTCTCGGGAGTGAGGGAGTGTCTCCCCACAGCCCCCAGCAGACATCCCCGGGCCTTCTCCTTTCCCAACTGGCACGATGGCTGGGGGGCAGAGAAGCCCTTCTCCCTTTGGGCCTGGGATCCTGAAGATCAGCGAGACCCTGGTCAGGAGGATGTGGGCCAACTGGATCCACGGCTGCGTCCATTACCGTGTGGGGGTGTGTGCGCATTCCCCGGCGCGCGGCGGTCCGTGCCATTTAAGAAACTGCGTGTAGTTCATCCAGTGGCATAAGATTTACTCTCCTCAATTAATTCTCTTGATATTTCCTTTTTTAAAAAATATTTTAAATATTTATTCATAAGACACATACAGAGAGAGAGGCAAAGACACAGGCAGAGGGAGAAGCAGGCTCCCTGCAGGGAGCCCGACGTGGGACTCGATCCCAGGACCCCGGGGTCATGCCCTGAGCCAAAGGCAGATGCTCAACCGCTGAGCCACCCAGGCATCCCTTGAGGTTTTGGAAAATAGAACAGTGGTTGATTGTGAGTTTAGTGCAGAAGACTTCAAGCATTTCTCCATCTTTGTTCTTCTGTACTTAGTGGAGCAAGAGAGGAGCAAGAGCCTTATTTGTACACAATAAAGAGTTTGTCGAATTTCCGACCTCACCAAGGGGATTAAGGCTCCTCATGATATGACACGACGTCAGGATATCAAAAAGAAACATTAACTATTTCTAGAAACAGGACCTTAGGCATACGCGCTATTCACAACGAAGGCCCAGGGTTGGACCGCTCCTTATTCTATTCTTTCTATTCTATTCTATCCTATTCTATTCTATTCTATTCTATTCTATTCTATTCTATTCTATTCTATTCTTAGAATATATTTGGAAAACCGTTTCCTTCTGTGGGATGGCCCTGGGAAAGGCGTGAGCTGAGAACCCGGTCTGTTTAGCATCAAGCTCTAACCAACAGACCAAACAGCTTTGGTTTGTAAAGTAAATGTCTGAAGGGGATTTATGTGAGCGGCTCTCAAGCCTCTGCCACAAATGAATCACACAGGGATTGTGTTTCCTCAGACTATCAGAATGCAACACATCTTTCGGCTCAAATCTTCGCCTGAGGTTCAAAGTAAAAATCTATTTTCACTTAAAGGACGCTCGTGCCCAGCTCCGCGTGGGTTCCCTGGTTGTCCCCGTCGGGCTGTCTAGGATGGAAATGTGTCCTCTGCGTGGGGTCCACGCTTCTGTCCCCATAGCCGTCCGGTGGGACTTTCTCAGGCCTTTTAAGGAAGCGCACTCAGCCTCTGGAAGCATTTCAGGCGCCGCATTCCCGATTGCACACATGGAACCCATTGCCTGCCATTTAGCAGGAGAGCATCTGCCAGCGTGGCAGGGGGAGAGCTAAAAATAGCTGGGTGCAGTTCAGTAGGCTCAGCTGCCCGCCCCAGCCCGGCTCGTCCGTGCAAACACAGGGCCTGCGACCCCAATTCCCTCGTTCGGCAGAAGTCACTCCTCCATCCCCACCCCCAAATTAATTTTTGGTTTTCGGAGAGGAGCTGTACCAGCGTGGAGCTCCTTAGGCCACTCTGTCTTGTAACCGCCCTGACGGTGTGGGTACCTACCCCTGGGCAGCTGCGTCTCCTCGGTACCCCGAGGTCCCCACCTTCCTCACTACAGAGTTACAGGGTCAGCACAGAAGAACGGGCTGAAGAAATGCATTTGCAGCCAGCAGCCACGGTGACCATGTCTCAGAGGCCACCTGCAGGCTCAGCCCGGGCTCACTCACTCAGTCTCCTCGCTTTAGGCCTGGTGACACGTGCCACAGCCCTTTGCCGGGCAAGTTCACGGATGCGTAAGGCCGCAGGAGGGTCCACTGGGGCTGGAGGCAGGTGGGGGGAAATGTCTCTCTTAGAGGCATTCATTTTTGATGACTTTAAGACATTTCTGCCAAAAAATGTCCTCTAGGCAAGTCTGGCTCTTGGGCCACCAGTTTGCAATCTCTGGCTCAGGGACGTGGAGTTCAAATTCAATGTTGCTGCATCTGGTCTGTGTATATGGACTGTGCAAAACTTTGCGGCTTTGGCCTGGAAATGGAGTCCCCTTGGACACAGTGTCGCTGCATGTGACCCCAACAGAAGGACAGAACATGGGGTAAGGCCAGGAGGTCGTTGCCCTGTGCCCGACTAGGATGGTTGCCAATGATGTGTATGTGGCCATCCTGTTCAGCAACGCTGTTTTCATAAAGAATAAACAGCACGTCTTGGATGTGCTGGGCATTCAGGGCCACGAGGAAAGAGAAGGCCACCTGCAGTGTGAGCCAAATGCTGAAGACATTTTCATAAATGAAGTTCCCGTAGGGAGAAATTTCTGGAAATGAAGCTACAGACCACGTCCTCCTTCTCAAACTGGCCTTGGGGCTTGGCCTCCTTTGGTCATCATCACATGTGGTAATGATAAAGTCCTGAGCAGATCCAGGCACAGCCATGGCTAGAGTGTGCTGGTGGGGTACATGTGAGTCGTAAGGTCTAGCAACTAATTTGGTGCGTGTTGGCTCTCAGAGCCGTGTGCTGTGTGTGTCACCCTGCAGGCTCGGCATTGACAGCACTGGATCCGATCAAGCCTTCCTCTGTCTGGTCTAGTCAAGGAAGCAGATGTGCACACAGCGTCGGCAGCACTCTGCAGAGGCGTGATAAAGACGTGCCCACGACCCAGAGCCCCTGGGAGCCGGGCTCCCTGCAAGGCAGCTGGGGTAAGAAGATAGAAAATCTTGGCCTTGGGGCACCTGGGTGGCTCAGTGGGTTAAGCATCTGCCTTCAGCTCAGGTCATGATCCCAGGGTCCCGGGATCAAGCCCCACATCAGGCTCCCTGCTCAGTGGGGAGCCTGCTTCTCCCTCCCCCTCTGCCCCTTCCCCCGCTTTTGTGTTTGCTCTCTCTCTCTCTCTGTCAAATAAATAAATAAAAATATTTAAAAAAAAAAGAAAAGGGATCCCTGGGTGGCGCAGCGGTTTGGCGCCTGCCTTTGGCCCAGGGCGCGATCCTGGAGACCAGGGATCGAGTCCCACGTCGGGCTCCCGGTGCATGGAGCCTGCTTCTCCCTCTGCCTGTGTCTCTGCCTCTCTCTCTCTCTCTGTGTCTATCATAAATAAATAAATAAAATCTTTAAAAAAAAAATAAATAAATAAAAATAAAAAAAAAGAAAAGAAAAGCTTGGCCTTGCTCTTAAGTAGCATTCGGTGGCAACTGTACCAACGAACACGAGGAGGTATCTCCTCCAGGGGAGGTGAGAATAAAGAAGAGAGAAGCGCCTCTGAGTCGGCCCAGGGGCACCAGGGCGACAGGACAGCAGGGCCGGTGGCTCAGTGTGGCTGTGAAGCACATGGCGTCTCTGCTCCGTGTGTACCCGGGGTGCCAGCCAATGCTGGGAGGCTCTGGAGGGAGGAAGCTCAGGGCACATGAGCTTTGCTAGCCAAAGAGGGTTAATATAGTGAAGGTGGAGGGACATCGATTAAAGCTGTAAGTGGGCCAATGGCACGATTACATTTCGTTGTAGCAAGACAGTCTCGTCCCCATTTGTGGTCCTCACGAGCTGTCGGGTTTCCGTCAAGGGGAGTGGGGAGGCAGGAAGAGAGGCTATGAACGGCCTGTCTAGAGATGACAAAGACCGTCGCTGGGGCTGTGCGACAGGGAGGGACAGAGGAGACGCAAGGCCAGAACGAGAGGACCAGGTGGTGGCTGGCTGGGGCTGGCGAGGACGAGGGTGAGCCTCTGGAGCCTTCCAGGTCTGGGTTATGGAACGGGGCACAAGGTGGAGCAACTCCTTGAGACGGGGCTCACGCGGTGAGGTATGGAAAGGTCAGGAGAATGACCAGCCCTGGTTTTGAGGTTCTTACGGTGCATAAGCTGATAAGCCAGCGGTTGGCCACACAGGTGAAGCGGAGCGGGGAGGCCGTTGGATGACACATTCAGGAGAATCTGGGCAGGGTTGGGGCCTTGGGTGCAAATGCTCTTGCCCACAGAGACGTGTGGAGAGCGAAGGGAAGCAAGGCGGGCTCTGGGGAGCTCGGCAGGTAAGGATAGAGCTGGAGGTGGGAGCTTGAGGGGGCTTCACAGGGAACAGGAGAGAGGGGAGCTGCTTCTGCAAGCAAAGGGTGAAGGAGGAAAGAGAGTCCAAGGGAAAGAACGTTAATTGTTGCGGGCTAAACAGATCCCACTGGTGTTTCTCCTTAACGGATCATGATTCTGCGGTATTTTTTTCACGCACTCGTCATCTTTCACGCCAAGGCATGACCCATGATTACACCAGCTCATTTTTTAACCACCCACATCGTTCCGTCCTTTCACTATCATAAATAACACGGCGACAAGTAACCTCGTGCATAGATCTTCACACAGTTCTCTTTTTGTTGCTGCAGAATAAATAGTAAGAAATGGAATACGTGGGCAGTACAGCCCTGGTTCTTGTGTCCGGGTGCGCATCACCAAACTGCCCGCCAGAGAAGTGACACCAATTTCCCCTCCTACTGATGCGCTTTTGAAATGCTCTGTCTGTCTGCTAGGGAAAATGTTGATTTTATCAAATCTTCGCTCGTTTCATATATGAGAATTTATGTTGCATTGTTTTGATTTTTAAATTGTCAGAGAAGTTAAAATTTTAAACAAATTAAATTCAACCTAAATAGCTGCAAAAAAAAAAAAAAATGTCTAGCAGTAACAGACACAAGGGCTCTTCCAGGACAGAGACAGGGCTCCGTGTCCAGCACCCATCACGTCACGTGCTCCCAGCAAAGATGCAAGCTCTTCATTTTGGAGACAGGGCGACGGAGGCTCAGGAGGTTTTGTAATTGCCCTGAGTTGCACAGCTGCTAAGTGGACACATATTGGCTTTTGAACTCAGCACAGTCTGAAAGTCTGTCTTGCTAGCTGTGCTATTTTATTGTTCTGTTTTAAAGAGTTCTTCACTTAATTGAGTGGCTTTCACTCATTGCACATTTTTAAAGTATTCACCATTTTCCTTATATTTTTGTGGCTTTACATTTTTATGAACTCACACCTATTGCTTTTTCTCTGGTTCTACCGCCATATGTATTAAATGTCATCTCTATCTCCAGGTTGGGACTCCGTGTCGCAGACACTGTCTGGGCCCCAGGCCCCTGGCTCTTCTCTGGCAACTGCCCCCTTGCGTCAGAAGCCACATCTTACTCAAAAACTGCAGCAAGGGGCAGCAAGGGGCAGCAAGGGGCAGCAGGGTGCGTTTCCATTGCCACGTCAGGCAGGGATGAGTTTTGGAGTGGCTGGCTTGGAGAGCTCAGGCTGTGGCTATCACCTCCTGGGTTCCACAAGCTGAAATGGAGAGGCAGCTCACCAGGGTGCAGTGCCCGGGGAAGCCCCAGGTGCTGTGAACGGTGGCCTCAGGTTTCTTAGCCTCTCAGGTCACCCTTGGGCCCAAGAGCCAATTCTCCACCCAATGCTGGTAGAGACAAAAGCAAGGCCTCTGAAGATTGGGGACGGGCAGCAGCAGCACCCTGGTACAGCACTGCAGGGGTACTCGGCTTTGCCTCACTCCTGGCAGGATGCTCCGACCAAGACACCTGCACCTCTCGGGTGATATCGGGGTTATGTGCCGAAGTCCTGTGGAGGGCAAAGTCACCTCAGCTATGAAGGCTGCTGGCTTCCACATCCTTGCTGGGGTGAGGCAGGAAGCCCAATATTTGATCTGATGCCATCTTGAGAACATGGCCTGGTCTCCCCACCAAGTTGGAGGTCAGAGGGATCGTGTAGACCATTTGGAGGATTCTTTTCATCTTCGTCTAGAGAAACGTCGGAATTAGGATCGCTATCTCCTTGAATTACTGTCTCTCCATTTTTTCAGCTCTCTTCCATAATCATTAAATTGTTTTTATTTTATTCCTCTTGAATCACTTTAAAACTTTATTTTTACAATGTTTTAATCCTTTTTAATGGCATGTCCGTTGTTCGTAACCTCAGGCTGTGCTACTTCATCTTGCCTTTCTAAATTTAAAAGCATTTTCAGTTGTTTGTTTATTTTTTTCATTGCTTTGAAAATTAATTTTGTAAACTTCAGGACTTGTATCTTTTCAATTTATTTTTACTGGTATTAGTTTATTTTCTTTAAAGACTTTTTAGTTTATCAGAAGACAGACACTTGGAACAGCACATGGGGACCAGCTGTGAGGCCTCTATGTGTCTCTTTGATCCAGCACAGACAGCCCTTCTGAAACTCTGTGAGGGGCCAGTGACAAGTCTCGACTGGACACCGTCACAGCAGAGCTCCTATGGATTTTGGAACCTATCCACATCCCCTTGAGCACATAAGGGCTCTTCTTTTGGGGACAGCTTCTATTATGTCAGTGAGCATGAGGTGGCCATGCCACCTAGGTGGCCAGCCACGAGCCAGAGGGTACCCTGCCAACATGCCACAGAGTCAGGTGCACCCAGCATTGCTCTAGCAGTCAGCGGAAGGTCCAGGCTGGTACAGGCAAGGTCGGTAGACACAGGAACTTGGCATGAGCTAGTAGCTGACACTCCTACTTGCCTCACAATGCCACCGTTTCTTCAACCCACACCTGTGATAGGTGTGACCCACATCTGTGACCTGTTACAGAAAAATGGAGCATGATACATATTATATGTATGATATACAACCTCAACCAGCTCAGTTCAATGATCATGAATATCATCTATCTGTCTATCTCTGCAAAATGTGTTGATGCCATGTGACAGCAGACTGATGGTGTGTTAAGCTCTAACTCAGGGTACCCCAAAGGAAAGCAGAGGAAGGAAAACCTTCCAAAGGCAGAACTTTGAGCTATCATTTTGTCCACTTGGTGTGAAGTAATTTTAATCAGGATAATAATAACAACAACAGCACCATGTCGTCACACTGCCAGTGAAGAAACGGTGAGAGATGAGGAGCTGTACTAATGAACAGACCATGACATGAAAGTCAAGGACCCAGAATGAGCAGGACTGGAGGATGAGAGACAAAGGAGATTTGGAGTCAAAGGCTGGTCCTTTATGGGCCACCTGGGTGGCTCAATGGTTGAGCATCTGCTTTCAGCTCGGGTCATGATCTTGGGGTCTTGGGATCGAGTCCTACATCAGGCGCTCCACAGGGAGCCTGCTTCTCCCTCTGCCTGTGTCTCTGCCTGTCTCTGTGTGTCTCTCAAAAATGAATAAATAAATAACTTTTTTTAAAGAAGGCTGGTCTTTTTGAAATGAGCCCAGAAGCTAAGAATATTCATATCATGTGAAAGCCCACCCAAAGATCCCCACTGCAGGGGATGCTCTGAGCCACCAGGCAGATGGGATGACTCACCCTGGGGAGTTTGTTAGCTTCTTTCCTCCAGTGATCAATGGCTAAAAACACCCAAGAGGCCCTGGAATTTATGATCAAGCCTACGTATGGGATCCATGATATGGACTCAATGGCCAGCCTGGCCATTGCCGCTGTTGTGTGGTTTACTTGCTAGCAAATTACACAACCTTTATCTCCTGATGTGGTATCTTGAGGGACCAACCAACAACTCCATGTGGTGGATTGAAAGCATTGGACCCATTCCACCATGAGGGGAACAGTGATCTGTCCAGCTTGGAACAGATACTTACTCTGAATTTGGGTTTGCTCTTCCTGGTTACCATGCTCTACCAGCACCACCATCCACGGACTTACCGAATGCCTTATCCACTGCCACAGCATCGTCTCTAAAGGAAGTTACTTCACAACAAGTGAATGTCACTGGTTTTATCATATATCCCACGGCCCAGAAGCAGCTAGACTTATAGAAGGAATGGTGAATCACATAGGATGGGTTAGGTTAGGGGGAAGTAATAATAATAAAAAAAACTAACACAACAATAAGTTATTTTTCATTCATATTTCAGGTCCAACCCATCTCAAACTCAGGTTGATAGAGGCTTCATCCTCACTAATGTTTCCATATTTACCGAGGTAGGAAAAAAAAAAAGACGAGGCAATGCATACCCTGATGCGAATGATCCCTTCCACTCATGTGTCATTGGTCACATCAAGGTACAAGGATAAAAAAGCTGTGGTCTATGTATACAATGGAATATTCCTCAGCCATTAGAAATGACAAATACCCACCATTTGCTTCAACATGGATGGAACTGGAGGGTATGATGCTGAGTGAAATAAGTCAACCGGAGAAGGAAAAATATTATATGGTCTCATTCATTTGGGGAATATAAAAAATAGTGAAAGGGAATAAAGGGGAAAGGAGAAAAAATTAGTGAAAATATCAGTGAGGGTGACAAAACATGAGAGACACCTAACTGTGGGAAATGAACAAGGGGTAGTGGAAGGGGAGATGGGCGGGAGGATGGGGTGACAGGATGACAAACACTGAGGGGGCACTTGGTGGGATGAGCACTGGGTGTTATGCTATATGTTGGCAAATCTAACTCCAATAATATATATATATATATATAATAAAAGGGTACAATGCAAACTTAAGTTCCAGGGAAGGAGGTAGGACTTTCCTACTAGCTTGCTGAAGGGAGAGGAGAACCAGAATATAGGTGGTCATCCTAATGACTAATTTAAATGGTTTACTGAAAATGCAGATCTGTGCCAACCAGGGTACAATAATACCTTTCCATGTTTTGGTGTTGACAGTCTGTAAGCTGTCCTCTGTACTCTTAGCCAGAGACTGACACATGGTGCTGTTTCTTTCATAATTAATATATATGGTTGTAAGAACAATGAGATGGAAGGGAATGTGTAATTTTCTACAAGTATTCCTGATAAACCAATTGGATTTAAACCAGTGACATTTTTCTTTTGTGTTGCCAAGATGCTGGGATCTTCTGCATTAGAGAGTTTAGTGCCGGAGAAAGGATCCACTCAGTCGGAAATAATGCTGCTACTTGGCCACGCAGGGTTCCTCGTGCTATAGAGCTAACTGGCAGAATAGTGGATTATAGTGTCTATGTGGTCAATTCTGGCCGTCAAGAGTGAAAAAGTTATTTGCTATGAAGTGGGTGGAGGGGAATAGGGATGCAGCCCCCAGGGGTCCCTGTTGTGCCTTCTGGACCACCAAGCACACTGACTAAGGTCAATTGAAAACAGTTGCCATCCCACAGAGGCAGGGCCAACAAGGGCTCAGACTCCTTGCCACAAAGGGCCAGGCTCCTCGCTGGCTAAGAACCTCAACCAGTTCATTTCAGTTGCCACAAATATACCACATGAATGCAAGATGTTCACAGTCAGGAAGCTCTGTGTGTGTCCAAAAGGGAAATAGGGGAGCCCTATTCAGTACTTTCTGCTCAGTATTTCCACAAACTTAAAAGTGCTCTAAAAAAGAAAGTCTACTAATTAAAAAAAAAAATAGGAAAAGACTAGCTGGGGGTGTGTGTTTCAAGAATGCCCATGTTAAAGGCCTGCAAACCTTGGGTAGCTGAAAAGGTTTATGACCTGGATATTTGCAATTTTTTTTTTTTTTTTTTTTTTTTTTTTTTTTTGCTGCCCAGGATTCTCTTCCAAACAGCATGCCTCTCTCTTTGCTGTTGGGATGGCAGATCTGGGCCCATCTCCGTCCACCCAAGCCAAAAGGGCAAGAATGCCTTACTGTCCTGGTTTGGCCAGAGGATGACAATGGTCTGATCATAAGCTGTGGCAGAGCTGGCCTCCTCTATCCCCTGTAGGTTAGGTGGGGCCACGTGACTTGCTTCGACCAATGGTAATGAGAGTGGAGCTGGTACATGACACGTTGGGGTACATGTCAGAAGATGACATGATGGTCCACACTCCCCTTTCCTGCCTCTACAATCCAGGAAGTGAGTAACAGTGCAGGCCTCCATTGGCCCAGATCCTTAGGACAAGGCAAGCAGGGCTCCCTGGACAGACACACAGCACAAGCAGGAAACACAGTGGTGGTTGCAGTAAGCAGTGCTGTGCTGGGAGCATCAGCTACTACTTACCCCACCCAGGAAAATAAGAACGGAAGAACACCTCTGAGTGATAAAGCATTGAAATGTAACCCTGAAGGATCAGACTAAGGGGAGAACCATCCCTCTCCTTTTTTTAAATAATAAATTTATTTTTTATTGGTGTTCAATTTACCAACATACAGAATAACACCCAGTGCTCATCCTGTCAAGTGCCCCCCTCAGTGCCCGTCACCCATTCACCCCCACCCCCCACCCCTCCCCTTCCACCACCCCTAGTTCGTTTCCCAGAGTTAGGAGTCTTTATGTTCTGTCTCCCTTTCTGATATTTCCCACACATTTCTTCTCCCTTCCCTTATATTCCCTTTCACTATTATTTATATTCCCCAAATGAATGAGAACATACAATGTTTGTCCTTCTCCGATTGATTCACTTCACTCAGCATAATAACTTCCAGTTCCATCCACGTTGAAGCAAATGGTGGGTATTTGTCGTTTCTAATGGCTGAGTAATATTCCATCCCTCTCGTCGTACATTAAGATGTGTGCAAATATATACACTTAAAGGCAGGCAGGAAGGACTTACCACAGTAGTACCTCCAGCTAGGGCAGACTAGGTGATTTTTACTCTTCTCTGTACATTTCTGTCACCAGATTCTCTTTTGTTTTGATATTTTCATAGCTTATTCTTCATGAGTTGTGTTGCATTTATTTTGACTTTTTAAACTATTGCATTATTAGTGTATAGAAATGCCACTGATTTCTGGGCATTGATTTTGTATCCTGCCACGCTACCAAATTGCTGTATGAGTTCTAGCAATCTTGGGGTGGAGGCTTTTGGGTTTTCTATGTAGAGTATCATGTCATCGGCGAAGAGGGAGAGTTTGACTTCTTCTTTGCCAATTTGAATGCCTTTAATGTCTTTTTGTTGCCTGATTGCTGAGGCTAGGACTTCCGGTACTATGTTGAATAGCAGTGGTGAGAGTGGACATCCCTGTCTTGTTCCTGATCTTAGGGGAAAGGCTCCCAGTGCTTCCCTATTGAGAATTATATTTGCTGTGGGCTTTTCGTAGATGGCTTTTAAGATGTTGAGGAATGTTCCCTCTATCCCTACACTCTGAAGAGTTTTGATCAAGAATGGATGCTGTATTTTGTCAAATGCTTTCTCTGCATCTAATGAGAGGATCATATGGTTCTTGTTTTTTCTCTTGCTGATAGAGAGGATCATATGGTTCTTTTTTTTTTCTCTTGCTGATATGATGAATCACATTGGCTAGTATCTTGTTGAGAATTTTTGCATCCATGTTCATCAGTGATATTGGTCTGTAATTCTCCTTTTTAGTGGGGTCTTTGTCTGGTTTTGGAATTAAGGTGATGCTGGCCTCATAGAATGAATTTGGAAGTACTCCATCTCTTTCTATCTTTCCAAACAGCTTTAGTAGAATAGGTATGGTTTCTTCTTTAAACATTTGATAGAATTCCCCTGGGAAGCCATCTGGCCCTGGACTTTTGTGTCTTGGGAGGTTTTTGATGACTGCTTCAATACACTAACAATGAGACTGAAGAAAGAGAAATTAAGGAGTCAATCCCGTTTACAATTGCACCCAAAAGCGTAAGATACCTAAGAATAAACCTAACCAAAGAGGTAAAGGATCTATACCCTAAAAACTATAGAACACTTCTGAAAGAAACTGAGGAAGACACAAAGAGATGGAAAAATACTCCATGCTCATGGATTGGCAGAATTAATATTGTGAAAATGTCAGTGTTACCCAGGGCAATTTACACGTTTAATGCAATCCCTATCAAAATACCATGGACTTTCTTCAGAGAGTTAGAACAAATTATTTTAAGATTTGTGTGAAATCAGAAAAGACCCCAAATAGCCAGGGGAATTTTTAAAAAGAAAACTAAATCTGGGGGCATCACAATGCCAGATTTCAGGTTGTACTACAAAGTTGTGGTTATCAAGACAGTGTGGTACTGGCACAAAAACAGACACATAGATCAATGGAACAGAATAGAGAACCCAGAAGTGGACTCTGAACTTTATGGTCAACTAATATTCGATAAAGGAGGAAAGACTATCCATTGGAAGAAAGACAGTCTCTTCAATAAATGGTGCTGGGAAAATTGGACATCCACATGCAGAAGAATGAAACTAGACCACTCTCTTGCACCATACACAAAGATAAACTCAAAATGGATGAAAGATCTAAATGTGAGACAAGAGTCCATCAAAATCCTAGAGGAGAACACAGGCAACACCCTTTTTGAACTCAGCCACAACTTGCAACTTCTTGCAAGATACATCCACGAAGGCAAAAGAAACAAAAGCAAAAATGAACTATTGGGACTTCATCAAGATAAGAAGCTTTTGCACAGCAAAGGATACAGTCAACAAAACTAAAAGACAACCTACAGAATGGGAGAAGATATTTGCAAATGACATATCAGATAAAGGGCTAGTTTCCAAGATCTATAAAGAACTTATTAAACTCAACACCAAAGAAATAAACAACCCAATCATGAAATGGGCAAAAGACATGAACAGAAATCTCACAGAGGAAGACATAGACATGGCCAACATGCACATGAGAAAATGCTCCTCATCACTTGCCATCAGGGAAATACAAATCAAAACCACAATGAGATACCACCTCACACCAGTGAGAATGGGGAAAATTAACAGGGCAGGAAACCACAAATGTTGAAGAGGATGCGGAGAAAGGGGAACCCTCTTGCACTGTTGGTGGGAATGTGAACTGGTGCAGCCACTCTGGAAAACTGTGTGGAGGTTCCTCAAAGAGTTAAAAATAGACCTGCCCTACGACCCAGCAATTGCACTGCTGGGGATTTACCCCAAAGATACAGATGCAATGAAACGCCGGGACACCTGCACCCCTATGTTTCTAGCAGCAATGTCCACAATAGCCAAACTGTGGAGGGAGCCTCGGTGTTCATCGAAAGATGAATGGTATTATGCTGAGTGAAGTAAGTCAATTGGAGAAGGACAAACATTGTATTTTCTCATTCATTTGGGGAATATAAATAATAGTGAAAGGGAATATAAGGGAAGGGAGAAGAAATGTGTGGGAAATATCAGAAAGGGAGACAGAACATAAAGACTCCTAACTCTGGGAAATGAACTAGGGGTGGTGGAAGGGGAGGAGGGTGGGGGGTGGGGGTGAATGGGTGACGGGCACTGAGGGGGGCACTTGACGGGATGAGCACTGGGTGTTATTCTGTATGTTGGTAAATTGAACACCAATAAAAAATAAATTTATTATTAAAAAACTAAAAATAAAACAGAAAAAAATAAACTATTGCATTAAAATATCGCATTATTTGCTTGATTGCTAAGGTTTTCAGTGCTCCCTAAAATTTTGTGACCAAAGTGAGTGACTCACCTGCCTCACTCCGGTCTCAGTCTCCCTCTGCCCATCTCCAGTGTGCTCTCTCAGCCAACGTCTGTCCTTGGTGGTGGAGTTCAGGACTGCTTCATTTGTCATTGAATAAATACCACCTGATGCAGCCCCTGGCCATTGTACGAACTCAGTGAATCTTTATTGATAAATTAACATATAATTCAATAATAATATTAATAATGCACAGAGTTCACAGGGTGGAAATGAAGCAGGTGATGGGGACAGAATGAGCACTGAGCCCCTTCTTTCTTGACCTCACCTAGACCTTCTTCCTTGGGCTAACTCGCTCCCATCTTTCTTGGGCCAGTTCCAACCAGGGCAAAAGATATGTCAGCATCCTTGGTTTGTCACCTGGCAAGGTCCTGAGGGATTTTTCTGTCTGATTTCCAGTTCCTGCTTCCCCAGCATCTAGTGAGCACCAAGTGGTGTGACTGGGCCCCTCTCTGTGCCCTGCCTGATGATGCCATTCACCCTGAGTCCAGAGCTCAGCTGCAATCCAAATCTGAGGTCTGGCTTTCTGCTTGACTTCTGCAGCCTCCAAGATCACTGGATATTGGTTCCTCTGCTCAAGCCCCTGGCTGCAGATTACCTGAGCCAGGTGGACGAGGAACAACAGCTTCCTCTATTTGAGATGCAAGCTGATCCACTTGTGAATCCACCTGATGGTTTTTCTTTAGGTGGCCTCATCTGCTGGGGCATGTCTGAATGTGCCTCTCCTGTTTGGACACAGGGCATGGGTCTTCCTGGCTTCCTCCAGCCACATCTGATTCTTCCATGACTCCACAGCCTGTGTGGCTAATATTCAGTTAATCTCGGTGCAAGTCATGATCTCTAGCATGACTTGCACCTAAGTCATCTGGATAGTAACAAGAAAGCGAAACAATGCGGTGAAGGCTCAGGTAAATTAGTGAAAATAAAATTTTCACTAATAGTGGTGAGGTAGAGGTTGGAAGCAAGTGGCTATATCATGAGGAGCCTGGGGATAGAGGAAAGAGGCATGGGCTTTGGGGTGTAGGGTAGGACAGGACCTCAGCTTGGATATTGAATATATGTGTGGTACTGGAGAAGCCCATTTAGCTTCTCTAAGCTTCAGTTTTTACATCTGCAAAAGGGGTTCACTGCTCTTTGTAAACTGCACAGTTCAATATGGTTTTTTATTATTTATTTGTTTGTTTATTTATTTATTTATTTACTTTTATTGGAGTTCAATTTACCAACGTATAGCATAACGCCCAGTGCTCATCTGGCCAAGAGCCCCCTCAGTGCCCGTCACCCAGTCACCCCATCCCCCCACCGACCTCCCCTTCCACTACCTCTTGTTCATTTCCCAGAGTTAGGAGTCTCTCATGGTTTGTCACCCTCACTGATATTTTCACTAATTTTCTCTCCTTTCTCCTTTATTCCCTTTCACTATTTTTTATATTCCCCAAATGAATGAGACCATATAATGTTTGTCCTTCTCCGATTGACTTATTTCACTCAGCATAATACCCTCCAGTTCCATCCACGTTGAAGCAAATGGTGGGTATTTGTCGTTTCTAATGGCTGAGGAATATTCCATTGTATACATAAACCACATCTTCTTTATCCATTCATCTTTCGATGGACACCGAGGCTCCTTCCACAGTTTGGCTATTGTGGACATTGCTGCTAGAAACATTGGGGTGCAGGTGTCCCGGCATTTCACTGCATCTGTATCTTTGGGGTATATCCCCAGCAGTGCAATTGCTGGGTTTTTTATTTTAAATGTTCAGTGACTCTTTCCTTTTGCTATGATAGAACATGATTTTTCCTCATTAGCAAAAGATGTTATAAATATTACCAGAAAAAGTTGGAAGCTAATTTGCATTTCTGCAATTTCATCTTAGTTCAGCACGCTCTCACAGCTCTCTACTTTTAAATCACTTTTTATCTCAAGTTTGATAATTTTGTTATTGCGAATACAGTCAAGTTAAGGTTATTCTGAAGCACTCACACATTGTATACTTTTTTTTTATATATAACTAAGGAAATCAGTTGGGGATTGTGATATAACGACTGAAAGCTCTGACAAATGTTAAGCTTGAGATCAAAGGCAAAGCTCAGTTGTCTGTGGAGGTTGGTCTTGTATGAATTAGCTATGATTCATATCAAGGAAAACATTTGTTGCTATGTTAGTCATGGAAAAGCCTATGGTCTAGCCTGGCTTTGGAGTTGGCAACTTCATTTACATTATTTCACTTAACCCTCACAACAGAAGGTACAATGGTGGAGAAAGTACTGTGATGGAGAAGGTATCGAGCTGAGGAAGGTGTAATGAACCTATTTTACAGATGAGGAAATTAAGCTCTGAGACTTGGAGTGACCAGGTCAAGATCACACACTTGACAGGAGTGCTGGCTTTTTGCCTGTGATCCTTGTTTCACCATATTTCACATACCTCCGACTAAGTGCTCTGTGTGTTTGGGTGAGAGGTAGAGAAAATAAACCCTTATTCTCTGTGTAGGTCATTTCTTTGGTAATTGAATGGTACCAACTAGAAGGTGTAACTGTATATACGTGAGAGGTATGCTTTCAATGAGATTGGCTCACTCTTTTCTTTGGATAAGCCATCACAAGGGTGCCAGAGTCATTTCATAAATATGAATTAGATTCGTCAAGTGTGAAGATTGTTCTATTAAAACAAAGCATGATTATACTGTTAGTGTTTTCAGCTATACAAATTGTTCTTAACCTCTAAACTCTCTGTACGTAATAGGTGCATTTTTAAGGAAATTATTGCAATTAGAACTTCCCTGAGGTTTGCATCCAGATGTGTGGCATTTCCTAGCTATTGAGATGAGACCATGGAAGCTGTATTTATTTATTTTTTTTGAAGCTGTATTCAGATGAAGTCAAGGCTGCCTCAAGTACATGGAGATGGTGGGCATGTCCATGACTTTCATAGCAGATGCTCATGATCTCAGCTCAATCAATACTCATCTCAACCCAGAGAAACAGAACAGAAATTGCATTCATTTCTTTGACAAAACAGTGAGGACACTTGGGGATATGTCCAAAGTTACAGAAGTCATACATGGTTATATGGCTCTACTTTTTGATTTTACATATTTTAACAATAGTAAAGAAGATAATTATAATTTTTTGTAAGATGGCTAGTATAAGATCTTTCCTATCAGTGCATTTCACTTAGTGGAAGATCTAGGGCATAGAACCTCTCTCATAGCTGCCACTACCCACAGACATCATTTCCTTCTTTCACAGGAGTGTAGCTGGGAAATGTGGTTGACTCTGTGCATCATCTGTTCCTCATCAAGTCATTTGATGAGCCTTTTATGATCTGCTTGTGGACATATTAAAGAAATATGGGGTGGAAGCTGGTATAATGAGGTGAATTACTAAGTGGCTAATGGTGTCCAAAGGAACCGTTGACTCAGTAACCCAAAGGTTTTTGGCCTTTGTGTTGTAGGACTCCATCCCCAGCTCCACACTGTTGAGCACTTTTATCAGTGCCATGGATAGACACACGGAAGTCACCATTTTCATATTTACAGGTGGCACAAACCAGGGAGGTGAGCCCTTGAGTGAAGGGGCTGGATCTATAAAATCCACTTTGATCGGTGTAAATGGAAACACTTTTGTTTGAGTCTCCTTACTCAAACCCCACAGATAAACTACCTTCCAACATAAGATAAAGCAGTAGTATTTAGTAGTAGCATATTGCAAAGATCTTAATGATTCTAGTCAGTGTTAAATCTGAATAGACACTGATATACTCACTGAAGAGCTAGTTTGATCTCAGAGGGTTTATAGAGATATGGTATCTAGGTGGAGGTCTGATTTGGCCACATTCAGGGAATCGCCACACTGGAAGGGGTCCATTGGTAAATTGTAGTATGTGCAGGACTGTGTGCTCAGAGTGTGGAGGTGGCCTGGGAGGGTGATTGAAGGAACCAGAACTCTTCCATGTGGCAAAGAGGAAATGTAGAGGTAAGAGGTCATTGGTCATTTCCTGAATATTTGTGAAAATCTTTCTATAAGAGAAAAATTATTCTTATTCTCTTTAGCTCAAAGGTTTAAAACCAAATGGGCAAATACCTACTAGTGCAATTACTGGATTGTAGGGTAGCTCTATTTTTAACTTTTTGAGGAAACTCCACACTGTTTTCCAGAGCGGCTGTACCAGCTTGCATTGCCACCAACAGTTTATCCAAAGGATACAAACATGGTGATTTGAAGGGGTACATGTACCTCAGCGTTAAAAACAGCAATGTCCACAATAGCCAAAATATGGAAAGAGCCCAAATTTCCATTAACAGGTGAGTGGGCAAAGAAGATATGGTGTATATGCACAATAGAATGTTACTCAGCCATCAAAAAGAATGAAATCTTGCCATTTGCAATGACGTGGATGGAACTAGAGAGTATTATGCTAAGTGAGATAAGTCAGTCAGAGAAAGAAAAATATCACCTGATTTCACTCCTATGTGGAATTTAAGAAACAAAACAGATGAGCATTAGGGAAGGGAAAGAAAAATAAAAGAAGATGAAAACAGAGAAGGAGGCAAATAATAAGAGACTTGTAACTCTAGGGAACATAACTGAAGGTGGCTGGAGGGGAGATAGATGGGGGATGGGGTAGATGGGTGATGGGCATTAAGGAGGGCACTTGTGATGACCACTGGGTGTTATATTTAAGTATGAATCACTAGATTCTACTCCTGAAACTAATACTACACTATATGTTAACTAAATTGAATTTTAAAAAAATTAATTAAAAAACCCCAAATGGGTAGATGGTAGAAAATGAGATGAACTACACAGGATTGGGATTGGCTCTTTATTCCAGACTCTCCAAACCCTCAGAAGGCAAGGCAGCAGATGAGATTTGACCTCATGACCTTGGTGTTCCCTAGGAGAGTTTACTCAGGAAATGCTCCTTGACTGAGATGAAAGTTATCGGGGGGGACAATATAATCATGAAGGTCCTTAGAACTGGAAGAGGGAGGCGGAAGATCAGAGTCAGAGAATGAGGAGTGATCATGTGAGCAAAGCTAGAGAGATGCTTCGTGGCTGGCTTTGCAGGTGGGAGAAGGAGCCATGAGCCAGGGAATGCTGGTGGTTTTTAAAGGAGAGAAGAAGGAAAACAGATTCACCCCCAGAGCCTTCAGGAAGGATTCAGTCCTGCTCACCTTGACTTTTACCCAATGAGGTACATTTTGGAACTTCTGACTTCCAAAATGGAAATAACCAATTTGAGTTGTTTTAAGCTACTGTGTTTGTGGAATTTGTTATAGCAGCAATAAAAAACTAACACATTTGGGTTACTTTGATCTCTTTGAGATAGTTTTACTTAATGTGTAAAATAGAGATATTAATAACTAATAGTATTATCAATCCTAGAATTCTTGCAAGTAAAGTATGCAGTACTCGACATATTATGTGTTCAGTAAAAAGATAGTCATCTTTATTATTATGAAAGACAGTTTTATGTTTGAATTTTTCCTCCAATATCATTTAGTTGTCACAAAAACCCATAACAATAATCAATATATTCCTCCTCCACCTTGAAGGACCTTCTAATACTTTCCTTGCTTCCCCTGTATCAGAAAACATCACCACTAAAATATGAATCCGGAGCCACCTGTCTTCCTCATTCCACTTTTGAAGAAAGATTAATTGGCCCAACTGCCCAGTTTTGGTGAAGTATCTCCTTACCCATACTTAATATGGTTGACTATATGGATAACAGGAAAGGACAGTCTCCAGAAAAGTAATACTAAGCAAATTGTCTAATGTTGTCTGGAGAACAATGCTTTGTTACCTAGAACACATGTGTATACACACACACACACACACACACACACACACAACCACAGAGTTATTGCATCCAGAAGTAATAGCACAGAGCTGCTGCTGCTGCTTGCTAAGTATAGGATCTCTGGTTAAATCCATTTCTTCCCATACACTATATATATATATATATATATAAAATCACTCAGTGCACGGTCTAGAAATGGTACAGATATAAGTCCTCACAACCTGCAACATGACACTAAATGACTAAATGTCTATCACGTCTGATGTGAATGGTGGAGACAAAACAAGAAGGAAATTGCAAAGCACCATCTGCTGGTCAAAAGTTCAGAGCACCTGCTGTTTTCTTCCAGCTAGAAAATTAATGTATGTTTCTTTGATAACATGTTGCCTTGGATGTAGATTGAAGCCCTTGCTAAGTCTGAGCATGAGGGCACATCTTCTTCTGTTGGATGATCTTGTTTTAGTGTCCTTCTGGATAGGCTTAAGAGAGTAAAAGGATAAATTTTCCTGTGGTGTAGATGCATCTGTGGACTACTTGTCAGTTTAATCCATTCCCTAGGTGCATCTTGGAGATTGAAGAGAAAATATGAAGACTCTCTTAGTTCAACTTGGGAGTTTTCTAGTGACTTAACTACCTAAAATATTGCTTGGATTCCTTTCTCTTACTTGTGAGGTATATATATCTGTATACAGACTGTAGCCCTTGACTCCTCAGGTTACATACAAACTTGCAAACCAAATTTGCTTATGTTCATTTTCCCCTTCATTTAATATGATTTATTGAAAGTCTATTATATTTTAGGAATTGTTCTAGGCATTGTGAATATAACTGAGAACAAAACAAAGTTGCTCTTTTAAAGTAGCTTACATTTTAGTGGAAGAACACTAGATCAAAGTTGTAAGCTGTTCAGCAAAATCCAGTCTCTTCTTTGCATGCATGCTTAAACTCTATTTCTCAATATCATTTAAAGTTATGTATGGCCATGCAATGGAATCCTTTCTAATCAAACGAGTAAAAGTGATATGTTCCAATTGGAGGATAATAAAAGCCTCCCATGCACATCTACCTATGTTTTATTATCTTCCATTTTCTGAATTTGGGAGATGATTGATGGAACCACAAAATCGAAGTAGTATGTATCCCTGAGTGACTGTATGGAAGAGGGCTGAACTGCCAACCTGGATTACTTACCCCCCACCCCAGTCCTGTTATGTGAGCAATAAATAAAACTTGTATTATGTTACAGACACTGTATATTTGAGTCCATTTGCTATTATATAAGTTTAGCCTACCCTAAAGAATATACAGAAATACCAAATAAATACATAGCGTGTTTGGTGATGAAAAGTGCTCAGCAGAAAAATATAGCAGAGAAGGAGAATTGAGAATGGTGTGTGTGTATGTGTGTGTGTATGCTTTATAAATGATTCTGGGGGAATGCCTTTCTGTAAAGGATCTATTTGAGCAGACATATGAAGGAAGTGAAGATGTGAGGAAGTCATGAAAATATGTGATGAAAAGAAGGAGTGTGGTAATGAGGGAGTATTCCAGGCAGGAGCAACCACAAATACAAAGTCTCTGAAATAGGCATGTGTTTGATGGGGGCCCAAAGGAGCTAACATCTTGAATTCTTCTGCCTCTTCCCAAATATCTTTATTCCAATTGTGAAGATTTCTCATTTTTCTTACTGATATATCAACTTTAGCTTTTAAAATGGTACAGTTTCACAATGACATGTTTTTCTAAAAGTTAGCATTATTATATTGCCAGAAATAGGGAGAAAGAACTTGCCCTAAGAAATGACAAACTTCTCCTGTTATTTTTCTGCTTTTGGGCAATCACCTTGGACTGGAGCTTGCATTCTCTTTCAGCTCCTTACTAAAGCAGTAAGAGGGAGTCAAAACATCTTGGTACCATGATATTTGTTACCAAGTATTCTAAAGCTCTATCTTCAGTAGGCGATCTGTGCCCAAGGAGACTAACAGGAATTTTCAGCTTTCCTTCTCAGGATGGAGGGATTTTGAAGACTATCAGCTCACCTCTATTCAGCCAATTCTATGTGTCAGGAGCAGTAACCTGAAATCAATTTCTGATTTTTCTTAATATAAATATCTTGGCTATGAAAAGCAGAAACCATTAAGGAATGGGGATTTTTAAAATAATTATTGAGTTGGCTTATGGAATTTGAAGACTTGAATCATAGACAAACATTATCTGGATACTGTCTTTTGTAAAAATGAATTTAAAAATAAATATTTTTCTGCTTTATTCTACATGTACTTGTTTGACCATGATATATGCGTCCACCTGGGACATGGTAAAGGTGGCACCAATTGTATTAAAGAAACCAAACCAATGAAAAAGATATTTGCAAAATGAGAGAGACTGAAGGAAGAGAGAATAAAGCATAGGCAACAACCAAGTTTTGAGCATACATAGGAGAGGAGAAAGGGGAGATATTTATGCCAATAAAATTAAAAATGCATAAAACCTGCATACCACTTTCTTTGCATCTCACAAGATGATTACTAGCAGCATTGTACATGGGATAACCACACAAACTTTGAAGTCCCAATGACTAGTATCTTAATACCAGATTTACCACTTATGATCTGCATATCTTTGGGTAAATTATTTAGTTTCATAGAGTTGTTTTCAGGATTCAAAATATAATGATTATAAAATATGTGCCCAAGTACTTGGAATTTATAAGCTCCAGTAATTAATATATTTAGTTGCAATATATTTTAGAATCAATATCTCCATTCCATTATTGATCATAGGGTATCTGTCCCTATTCCTAAAGACTGTTATCTCTTGGGAGCCTAAGGAGTGAAGAGATAATGAGACCAGGGAATAGCCTTGTTATTTTCTTTATTCTGAGCCTGGGTACGCAGTGGGACTCTCCATCTCCCACATATATCCCATCTGTCTTGCAGGTAGTGGGGTCCAGACAATGAATTGTGGCCAAGGAAAAGGGGTATGTATTCTATCCTGTTGAGATAGTAAAAAAGCCACATTCTTCAATCTCTCCAAGATGAACCTGGCCTCATGTTATCTGAGATGTAGCTACAAAATTGTGGAGGCATCATTAGCTTGGGTCCTTGAGTCACTATGGGGGCCAGAGGCCACTGCTGCATAATGCAGTACAGGTAATGAGAATCAAAACTAACTTTCTGGTGTATGAAGCTCTTGAGATTTTGGTGTTGTTTGGTTACTACACATGAGCAATTATCAGCCCTCCATGACCAGCACCATCCCATTAACATACCACTTAAGAAATCATGGAGAAAGACTGGCTAATTTCTCATGTTCTAAGAACCTACATTTCTACAAATTGCTATAATTGACAAGAACCTCACTACAGATTTTATGTCTGCCACTGCAGTGTCATTCTTTGCAGGGAGAAAAATGACCAACTCCATCTCTTTCCCCCCAGAACCTGGCGCAGAGTTTAGCACCTATTAAACACCATGAATGGTCATCACCTGTTCCTTATGTTGGTCATTGCCCAATAAGACCCAAGAACTAGAATAGGACTCAGTGGCCTTAACCTTAATTCACATTTTTATCTTCTTACTTAATTCCTGTGAAGTCTTTGACATGATCATAGGAAAAAACATCTGATGGATGTGGTCAATTTTAAGGTTAAAATATTTTGACATTAAAATTGACCACATCCATCAGATGTTTTTTCCTATGATCATGTCAAAGACTTGTGTGGGAAATATCAGAAAGGGAGACAGAACATAAAGACTGCTAACTCTGGGAAACGAACTAGGGGTGGTAGAAGGGGAGGAGGGTGGGGGGTGGGAGTGAATGGGTGACGGGCACTGGGTGTTATTCTGTATGTTAGTAAATTGAACACCAATAAAAAAATAAATTAAAAAAAAAAAATAAAATAAAATATTTTGACATCTTCATTTTATTTCTCCTATGACATAAGTCAGTTAAGAGAAAGATCACATATCATGTGCTTCTGTGAAAAATGTAAAAACAGAATTCATTTTTTAACTTTGATTTCACAAAGGGGAATTAAAACGCTCCTTGGAAGCTTACAATAAACTCATAAAATGCAACACTGAAAACTACCAGAAGTTCTAAGGAAAGAGACAGTGTTTGGAGAAATTTAAAAATAGCTATGATATGATGGTTTCACTTACTTTATTTCTCTTGTCCTCAGTTTCTCCATCTGTGAAGCCAAGCAAGGATGATTTTACAGTTGAAGCAACCAGAAAGCAGTTGAATCAGGTGCTAAGAAGCATAGGCTCGGTGCCAGCCTATAGGGTTCCCATCACAAGACATGGTGGCCACTTCCTAGCTGAATGGACACATTACTTATCTTTTCCATGCCTTGGTTTCCTCATCTGTAACATAAAGTTAAAAGTATGTATTTTGTAGGGATGTTGCAAATGAGGTGAGTTAGGATTCCCAGTGCAGCCTGGCACATAGCTGTGAGTATGTGTTCCCTCCCTCTGCTGATGAAAGTTTATTTAAAATATCAATTGCCATATCTCCTTAATATCACATGTATGTACTTCTAGTGTTTTCACTACTTTCATTATTGTAATCTCTTATGTTTTACCAAACTCTAATTTTGATATAATTTGTTAAAAAGCCTTATCAAAGAAAACTTCCCCTTTGTCTCCTTTTCAAAAATAAGAATTGAGAAAATTATCAACTTAGAAGATGCTGGCCAACTTGAAACAACGTGGAAGGGAAGCAGTTCTTCTAAAAAAGGAGATACTCTGAGTAAACAGTCCTCAAAGTGGTCCTGAGTGTGCTCCAGATGAGTAATGATTTATGAACAGGAAATCTGGTCGGCTGGGCTTCAGTTAAACAGTGTGGGTAGATGGAAACCAGATGTTTGACCTTCATCTTAGAGGCCCACAGAGCAAGCGGTGTGAAGAGGCGAGGGAAAGGAGAGGGGGAAGGAGAGAGAGGAACAGACAAGGAGACAACAGGGGAGGACACAGACACAAGGAGGGGAGCAGGAGGATGGAACGGAGAGCAGTCAGCCAGCAGGCACTAGTGGGCAACACACGAAATATTTCATCAGCCAGAAAACCTGGTGCTTGTTTAGAATATACGTTTTGTTTTAACCTATGTTCCCATGGCAACCAGATGAAAAAGTTCAGAAGTGTTTTATTAACTTCAACTACTTGGAATACGGAGACCATATGTGTGTGAGTGTATGTAAATATACACGATGTATTTCAAAATTATTTCAATGAAATACCTCTTTTTTTCCAAGTATAGCTCTGAAGGAGTCCAGTTTCCTAAAAGCTAAGCACAAGACTTTTAGTGTGATTTAGCAAGAGGAAGAAAATTTAAGTGTGCGCTCTTCCTGACTGTCAAACCGTCTAATAGAAAGGAAATCAGAGATCTGTAAAAGGGGTCAGCAAATGAAAGCCTGTGGACCCATTTTTGTCCATAATCTGTTTTTATACAGTTTACAAGAACTTTTTACATCTATAAAGGGTTGTGGGGAGAAAAAAAAAAGAAAAAGAATAAGAAGATGAAACAGGATTGTGTGTAGCCCACCAAGTCCCAAATATTTCCTATCTGGTCCTTTATGGCAAAGTTTGCTAGCCTGTGACAGAGAACACAGTCCTGTTGCAAGTGATGTCCATGTGCATAACATAGGTCAGCTTGATGATAATTGGTGCAAATGGAATAATTCTTAGAAATATTTTTACAGACCCACAGAGTGCTGGTTGGATTAAAGTTCATTTGATCAAGTCATGCTCGTCTACTGTGCCTCATCCTCCACAATGAGCAGAGCCAACAAGCGGTGTGCACTGGGGCCAGGCGGGGATGGAAAGGTTCTCTGGCTGCATCACAGGGAAAGCACATGATGTTCTGGGTCTCTGCAGAGTTGTGTCAGCGTCCAAGCTCAGAGCTGGCATTCACCTTTTAAATCTCATAAAGGAGAGTGAGCAACGAGTGTGAAAAGTCACAGAAGAATGTACCTTGGGCTTTGGAGGGACCCAAGGAATGAGGCACACAAAGAGAAACAGTTGGCAGGTTGTACCCCTGCATAGATAAAAGTGACACTGACCAAATAGTAATGTAATGAACCAGAACAGTAGTAATTAAACTCACGGCAACTCAAATTTATTGGGTGTTTATAGTATGCCAGGCATTGTGCTAAGCACTTGCCCTGAATTCTATTTAACTCTCATAATGACCTTCTGAGAACCAAGGGACAGACTCAGAGGTAAATTAACATTTCCAAAGTTAAATAGCGTTAAGAAGCAGAGCCATAGTCTGAGAACACATTCTTAACCACCACCTTTATTGCTTCTCTAATATAGAAAGGCTCAATATAAAGTGTTTGAATAAAAATATACGGGGCATGAATGGAATCGAAAATAAATCTTTATTATCCATATTTTCTCTCCCCTTTTCTTTTAAAAACTATGCTCATAAAACACCTTGAGTAAGCACTGGGTGTCCCAAAGTTTCGTTCTAGATTTTATTTTCCATATAGTCTGAAATGTGCCGTGTCGGGCCATCCTCAGCGCTCTGTACATGGAGACCCTCCTTCCAGGAGACTTTGATGCTCAGTTTTCTTTGCTGGAAAGTCTGTTCTTTGGTGCCCAGGTCTGCTGACCATACAATAGATCTTAATTTGACTCTACTTGGAAATAAAATCTATTTGGCGACATCCTCATTTTCTTTCATACCTGCTTCCGAGTGGTCTCTTATTTAAAAAGTGTACAGAGGCACCACATGGGAAATTCAGACTGTGCTCAAGGAGAGGTAAATGTGGTCACTTGGCCGCAGCCACGAGTCAGCTGGATACACATAGCTTTGCTTCAACAGGGAAAACAGTGGTTAGCTGGGCCGGCCAGGATCGATCTCTCTCTCTCTCTCTCTCTCTCTCTTTCTCCCCTGGAATTTAGCTAGCAACATTTTAACAAGAAGTCTACAAATTCTTCCCTTTGCTCTTACATTGCTAATGTGTCTAATGCTTGCAAGACTTTTCCCTTATCTTTGTTTTTGTGTAGTTAGGATGTAATGTGTCTTGGTGTGTTTATCCTGTTTTGGAGGCTCTCTGACCTTGTGTCTGTGGTCTGATGTCTTTTATTGTTTTTAATAAATCCCTGTTTGGTATCGCTTCGAATATTTCTTCTGATTCCCACTCCCCTCCTTCTACTCCTCCTTCTGGGAGGCCAATTAGTTATTCTAGACTTTTCGATATTGTCTCATAGCTTTTGGGTTATCTGTTCTATTTTTTCCACTCCTTTTACTCTTTATTCTTTCATTTGGTCATTTCCACTAGTCTACCTTTATGTTCAGTAATTTATTGACTATGTTGAGTCTAGTAATGAGCCTGTGGAAGCTCTCTCCATACCTAATTTGATTTCCAGCATTTCCATTTACATCTTTTTTAATAGCTTCTCTCCACTGAGATTCTTCATCTGCTCATGCATGTTGTTTGCCTTTTCCACTAGAGTCTTTAATATATTAATCATAGTCATATTGAATTCTCAGATAGTTTCAATTTCGAGTTATCTCTGAGTCTGGACCCATAGATTATTTTGTCTGTTGGTAGTAGATTGCTTTTGTCTTGTTATTTTTCCTATATCTCATATTTTTTTAATCAAATGCCAGACATCATGTATGGAATAGAAAAGTCTGGGGTTAACAGTATTCATTTTTGGTAAATGGGCACACCTTTCCCTTTGATTTAGACTGCCCCGTGAAAGTTAAGTCAATGCTATGAGGAGTTGAATTACAGTTTGATTTTGGTGTTGCTAAGTTACCTTCAGTGCATCACTGGCTTTAGTGCTCCCATGTTCTTAGAGTGGGCACTAGAGGGGTTTTTCAACATTCCCATTCTGCTTTCAGCCTTCTCTGTGAGACTAGTCCTCAGACAGGCTTACTGTCCGTGGTCTTGATCTTCTCTAAGCTGTAGACAGTGTTTGCTCACTTCTTGGTATTTTCTAGCTTGGTGAGGCAGATGATGAGGAGATGTTGGGGGTTCTTTGTTGCCCTGGTCCAGCTTTAGTCTTAGGCAGACTCTGAGGTCTGGGTCTCAGAGATGACTCCTTTCCAGTGCTCCTTTCCCTTTTCTTCATGGCAACCAAATTATCTTGTACTTAGGCCCAGGACTCTTTCTTGATCTTTGATCTTATGGACAGAGGGATTTTTCTCTTACTTTTTCTGGAGATAAAATAAATCTTCACTTAAACCCTGGTGGAGAGGTTTTTGCCTTTTCCACAGTGGCTTGAGCTTTATTCTATATGCCAGTTCCTTCCCTCAGTTATGCACCAGCTGGGGAGACACCATCTCATCTCCTACCCCACACCCAGCCTCACTAGATAGTACCAGGCAGGGGTCCAGGGAGAAGCCCTTGATAATTGCAACCTCTCTTTGCATCTGGGAATCCCAGGGGCCTCCATACTGTCATATCACATAACTCGGCTTTACCAAGTCGTTACAAAATCCCTCTTATTTGCTGAATCCCTCTTATCTGCTTGTGTGGTGTTTGGAATGTCTTCCTCATGTGTTTGTGTTCTGTTTGTCTTTTTCAGGGACCAGTTAGTCCTCAGATTTCAGGCTACTTGGTGGCCCTGAAACTTCATCACCCTACTTGGTTGAGGTAAGTCATGATTCTGTTGCTTACCTGGTTTTTCCTTACTCTTAGGGTGGATTGATACTCTTTCTCCTTTTCTACATCCTACACAGAAGCAGCACCTCAGAATTTAAATTGGGAAATTTTTTATAATTGGCAAGTTAACAATGAAAAGAAAAGACACACAAGAGAGAAGCAGAAACAGATGAGGGGCCAGAACAGCTTGATCTGGTCCCTAGAGTTGCCCTGAATCCAACCGGGTCATGAATATTGTCTTGGCACCTGTGAGTCCTGCCTATACATCAGGGTTCTGGATTTCTAGGAGATGCTTGCATTCTTAGGACCATGTTTGTATTTTTGTTCACTCACTCATTTGTTCATTCATTTGGGCCATCCTTATTAGGAGCATCTTGATTCGGATTCTCTACTGGGAGCTGAGAATTCACCAGGGAACAAGCGGACATAATTCTTGCCCTCATGGAGCTTTTAGTCTAACTGAGAAAGTGGATATTAAAACAAGTAAAAACTTAAACATCATCAAGAGAAGCATTGGGTGCTATATGAGTTCTTAGGTAGGGAGCTGAGCTAGCATGGAAGTCTCCCTTATGATTAGGAGGCTGTGGAGACTGAAAATGTACCTCTTAGATTTCCAACTACATGGATACCAATAGACTGATGTCCTAGCTCTTGTGCTCTGAAATCTACACTATGTGGACCCTGAAACCGTGAATCCCATAACTGGCACAGCAGGGAGACTAAGGCATGCTGTTCTGGGAGATGTCTGACTCTTCTGATAGATGACTTTGCATTTACCAAATTTTCTTGAACTGCACTATAGTCTACAACTCTTCCACCTGCCTCCTAGGCTTTCCTGTTTCTCTGACAGTCAGACCTGCTTTGTGGTCTGATGGCTCTCCAGCCTCCTCTGGCCTCCTCTCCATTTCCCTTCACAGGGATTTCCTTAATAAATCTCATGTCCATCTGATCCCAGCTTGGCATCTGCTTTTAGAAAACATAGACTAACCCAAAGGCCAATGCCTGAAAGTGGGGCCAGAGTGAACCAGGTGAAAAGGAGGGGGTTGGGGAATGAGTAGTATAGGCAGAGGAACAGCAGGTTCAAAGGTCTGGTGGGACAATGCTCACTGGGCTTTCAAAGGACTAAATGCTACTAGATATCCATTAGAATGGCCGAAAAAAAAAATCTATGAAAAAAAAATGGCCGAAATCCAAAACACTGACAACACCTATGTCGATGAGGATGTGGAGCAGTAGGAGCTCTCACTGTTGCTGATGGGAATAACAAATGGTATGGCCACTTTGAAAGACAGTATACCATTTCTTATAAAACTAAACATACTTTTACCATACAACCCAACAATTGCACTCTTGGTATTTACTAAATGGAGTTGAAAACTTACATCCACACAAAAATCTGCAAGCAGCTTATAGCAGCTTTATTCATAACTGTCAAGACTTGGGAGTAACTGGCACATCCCTCAGTAGGTGAGTGATTGAATAAAACCTGTAACACTCAGATAATGGAGTATTACTCAGTGCTAAAAAGAAATGAGCTATGAAATGCTTTGAAAGGACATGGAAAAAACTTAAATGCAGATTCTTCAGTGAAAAAAAAAGCCAATCTGAAAAGGCTACATACTGCACGATTCTAACTCTATGACATTCTGGAAAAAGCAAAACTATAGAGACAGTAAAAATATCAGTGGTTGCCATGGCTTAGGGGGGAGGGAGGGATGAGTAAGCAGACCATGGGGGGTATTTTTAAGGTGATGAGACTGTTGTGTATGACACTGTAATGGTAGATCCATGTCATGATACATTTGTCCAAACTCATGGAATGCAAGTCACCAAGTGAACCCTAATGTATACTGTGGACTTTGGATGATAATGACATGTCAGTGGAGGTGCATCAGTTGTGACAAACGTACTGCTCTGTGAGGGGATGCTGATAATGGGGAGAGGCTGTACTTGTGTGGGGGCAAGTGGTACATGGGAAATCTCTGTTCCTTCCTCTCAGCTTTACTCTGAACCTAAAACTGCTCTAAAAGATAAATCTATTAAAAGAAAGACTAAGAACAATCTAGAGTGTTTGCAGCCAGGAGAGTTAGTGGTGGAGAGAGATGAACCTAGGGCAAGAGCTGATGTCCTCTCCGAAGGATGTTGGCCTCTATCTGAGACAGTGGTAATTCGCGAAGGAGTCCATGTCAGGAAGGAACACAGACCAATTTTCATTTGGAAAAGTCCTTTATACATGTGATGGTTAGAACGGATTGATAAGGGGACAAGGGAGGGGGCTGCATGGAGGCCAGTGGAGAAAGCAATAACAGAAGTTTCATAGCAGAGACAAAGATACTTAATGAATGGAAGAGACAGGATGTGCAACACTGGAGAAGCACATAAAACTGAGCATATATTGGATGCGAAGAGAAGTTAAAGACATCTTCAGATTTTAGGCTCGAGCAAGAGGCTGAACGATGACCTCACCAACTGACATGCTACCACGCCAGGATAGAGGAAGAGTTCCTTTTGGGGAATGGACATGGAGGAGTTTCGAGCATGTTGAGTTTGGGGTGTCAGCTAGACACCTACGTAGAGCCATCAAGGACATGCTGAGAGTTCGTGGATCTGGAGCTCAGAGTGGAGTGCTGCTGGAGATTGCAGAGTATTCAGTCCATAGATGGTGTTTGAAGTCCCAGCACACATAGGGTTGCAGGCAGAGTTTAACCTGATGGGCTCTGGGCGCCGGGCTCCGGCCATCTGAGGGACTTGGACATTTAAGGGTAGAAGAAGAGGAGCTGGAGAAGGAGACTTCCAGGGAACTAAGAAGACAGCACAATGGGGACCCCTAGTTCTCCCCTGGAGGTGGTGGGGGAGAAATTACCTGAGTTTTTGAGGAAGTGAGGACATTACCCCAGTGAAGAAGCCTGATTGAGGCAGAAGCAATAGCAGGCATGAAGCAGAGACAGGGGCGAGCACAGATCTATGTGGGAAACTGCAAATTGTAGGGGTGACGGGGGAGTGGGGTGCTGCATGTCAAGGGCGAGAACTGATCCTGAAAGGTGAGGGCAGATCCTAAAGGGCCCTCTGTTCTATCTGACAGCTGTGTGGACTCTGTTCTGAAACCTGCCAGGCTCATTTGAGTATTTTAAGCAGGGAAGCAGCGTGATCTGATGTGCATGTTAGGAAGCTCACGGGAGCAGCCCTGTGGTCAGTGATGGGAGGGGTAGAGACCAGTGGACAAAGAGAGGGTGCCTATCTAGGCAGGCAGTGCTGGGGCTGATGCAGTGGCTGTGGGAAGGGCAGGCAGCGGCATCCAGGGCTACGTGCAAAACAGCACGGAGAGGACTTGCAGTTCGATGCCTAACACCTCAAGAAGTTCAGAATTTCAAATTTCCATCTTGTAAGCACTATCCTTGGAGAAACAGGTTATTAATGACAGCTCATTGGTGACAGTCCAGATGTAATTATTCAAAGTGGAAATGTCATCCCTTTAAGGATGTTGAGTAACAGATGTGACAAGTTGGTGCTACTGTAAGTCTTTTTTGGAAACCACTGTGCATCTATCCCCATTACATGCATTTCACATAAAGAGCTACCCCAAATTATTAGATGTTTTTCCTCAGCCACTGGGGGCACAACATTAACTATCATAATACCATTATAAGTTGGTTGTCAACTGAATTGTAAGCTCCTTGATGACATGCAAAGTTACTATAAAATTCTGTAAAAACCCCAATCAGAATGGCTAAAGCACTAGCCATTAATGCTTCTAGACACTCATCCTTTTTTTTTTTTTAAATATTTTATTCTTAAGCAATCTCTATACCCAACATGGGGCTTGAACCCACAACTCTGAGGTCAAGAGTCGCATGCTCTACTGAGTGAGCCAACCAGGTACCCTTAGATAAGTCATCCTGATACAACCCAATTCAATTTAACAATTATGAAAATGCAGTCTGATTATGCCAGAAGCACAAAATATGGCCATAATGACGTTGTTATGGCTCATGATGGAATTTGCCAAGGCAGTGTAGCATATGTGTGATCACCTGCCAGCATTTGCTGTTAAGAATTCTGTGAAATTTCCTTACATGACAACAAATATCACTGGATTACTTCAAACAGTAAACACCAGATTGAGTAAGACTGAGTAAGACGGAGGTGACGTGAAGGGTTGGGGGATGGTTGATGATCACCATTCTCATTTCTGCCAGGATGGTTATAAAGGGGATGAAGGGAAGGGCGTCCCTTGTGCACTGTCCGTCTTGGATCCAGACACACAGGGTGGGCTTTGAGCTTGAAACTTGGAAACATCCAGTCGTCATCAGAGGCTCCACTGCTTGTCTTGAATCTGATCCAAGGGTAGACAGACCTTGTCCCCTCCACCTACACAACTCATGACAACTTCAGAATTAAGGCTGTGCTTCTTAATTGAGTAATGCTGGCTTTCATCAGCCAGTGGTCCTTCTTTGTCCTCAACTCCTGGTATTTCTGTTCTCCCATTTAGATGCTCTCCATTTAGATTAAGTGGAACATTTCCTTCCTTCCTTCCTTCCTTCCTTCCTTCCTTCCTTCCTTCCTTCCTTCCTTCCTTCCTCCCTCTTTCCTTCCTTACTCCCTTCCTCCCTCTTTCCTTCCCTTCCTCCCTTCCTCTCACCCTTCCAAAAATATTTGAGCATCTTATGTCCCCAGTACTAGGGAGACACTAGTATAAAAACAGACAAAAATTCCTGTCCTCATGGAATTTGTGTTCCAGTCTGAGAGGTAATTCAATGTGATCACTAGGTGGATTAAATTTAGGTGTCTCTCACCTTGTGGTGGAACCTGAGGACCTGTGTTTGAATCTTCACTCTGTTCACTTTCTATAGGATTTAAGACATGTCACGTCTCTGAGCTTTAACTTACAAAATGCCTGGGAGGATTAAGTGTTTTCTCACAAAATGTGCACTGCTGCACAAGTTAACATATTATTATCCATGTAACTGAAAACTGCAGATCTAGTGAGCTTTATGGCATTTAAATGGTGGTTGGATTTCTAAATCCAGTACCCTCTGTGTGTGGGCTCCTTTGTGTTTGAGATGAGACAGGAGTGATTTCCAAATTGAGGTCAAAGAACTTGGAGATGAATTTCTTGGGATCACCCCCAAACCAGCCTGTCTTTGAGAAAGCCTTCCATCAAAAAGTGGTCGAGTTTCTGCCTGAACTGTGGTCACTGGAGCCTCCAGTTCTATTCGTTTCATTTCCTTGGGGGAACGTGCCAATGATACAGCCAAAAACCTTAGGATTTTTATCATTGACCATGCTCTCAAGAAATCAGATCATTTTGGAAGCAAAACAACATTGCATTGTATGTTGAACCTTCCTTAATAAAAGGAAATTTAGCTCTGAAGCTAAGGCAGGACCCCTTTTATACGCGCACATAACGCAAAACTTTTGTTGTTTGCTTCTAGTTATTTCTTTTTTTTAAGATTTTATTTATTTATTCACGAGAGACGTGGGGGGGGGGGTGGGCAGAGACACAGGCAGAGGGAGAAGCAGGCCCCATGCAGGGAGCCCAATGCGGGACTCCATCCTGGGACTCCAGGATTCGTGCCTTGAGCCGAAGGCAGACGCTCAACCCCTGAGCCATCCGGGTGTCCCTGCTTCTAGTTATTTCAAGTTATAGTAATTTCATTCTGATTTTGACTGTACGGTATCAGAAGATGCAGACAATTTTCTTTAGGCCTCTAGAATTTGCTTGCCTAGAAACCTCTGTTTGTCCCAGACTTTTCTACTCTTCATCACTAACCTGACCCATGTCTCATTTGGCCACACTTGGCTGTCCATCTCTCTGCCTGATTTTCCCCAAAACACCTGGAGCCCTGCCCCAAGCCAGTGACAGCCTCTAGGTTTTGCCACCAGGTTCCCAGGCATTAGGAACTGTTGCTTTAAGAAAGTTATTATTTATTTGGGGAATATAAAAAATAGTGAAAGGGAATAAAGGGGAAAGAAGAAAAAATGAGTGGGAAATATCAGGGTGGGAGACAGAACATGAGAGACTCCTAACTCTGGGAAACGAACTAGGGGTGGTGGAAGGGGAGGTGGGCGGGGGTGGGGTGGGGTGGGGTGGGGGTGACTGGGTGACGGGCACTGAGGGGGGCACTTGATGGGATGAGCACTGGGTGTTATTCTGTATGTTGGCAAATTGAACACCAAGAAAAAATAAATTTATGAAGAAAAAGAAAGTTCTTATTCCACTTTATGCTTCAATTTTGTGTAGACAGGACAACTAACGGTCATTCTTTGAATATTCTGATTTTCCATTTGAAAATAATTATGATTTTCTGATGATGGCAAGACCCTAAATGATTTTAGCCTGTTAGAATATCAACATTATGAATTGTTCCCTATGTTGGGAGAAAAAAAGAAGTAAAAACAAGATTAATATCAGAAATTTCTTCATGTAACGAGTATTAATTGTGCACCAGCTGCAGGTAAGAAGTTGTTTTCCCTCAGGGTTCCACTGTGGACATAGGGTCATGGCTGCTGTCCCAGAGGGAAAATGCATCAGAAACCAACATGCTTCCTAACGGGGCCAACTTCCCTCTTGTTCGGACCTGACCATTCATGCCTGACCCTGCACTCCTGCGTCCCTCCCCTCAGCCAAGGGGTGGGGGTGTGAGTTGCGCCCCCCCCCCCCCGGAGATGCTATAACAAAAGATTAGAAGTGGACATTTTAGGAACTTAAAAGATTATTGATCAACCCTCAAATTCAGTTAACCAGAAGCCTAGCCCCAACTTATTCTGGTTAATTGAGGTGTGACGCAGAGCGTCAGAAGGGGCTAACTACACCTTTTGGAGAAATCCCATGTTTGCAGACAGTCTCAGCAATATTTCCTCCGTGGCTCCTAATAACCTGGTGAGGTTGGCAATATGAAGTGTTGGTCTTATTTTATAGCTGAGCAGAAGCATAGCTTTGAATTTTTACTGTGTGATAGAGCCCTGTTCTGCTGGCTATAGGGCTTTAAAAATCAAATTAAGAGGACAAATTAATGAAGGAGTGACCTAGATCATGTTGCTAAAATAAGGAAATCTCAGTAAGTTCAAGTACACAGGATGTAGATTGTCCAGAGGGAGTTTCTCCCAAGTAGGGCATGTCGGAGTGACCTCATCCAGAGACTACAGGTCAACTGGTTTATTATGGCCAATTTTTCATCTCAAACCACTGGTGTGGGCGACCACAGGAATTCCTGAAAGATACAGACCAAGGATGATTCTCATGGTTTGGACTGGGTGCTACTGAAGATATTTCCCTTTTGGGTAGTTCTTTGGGAGGGTGTAATATGACACGGGGCGTGGGGGTGGCTTCTGGAGTTTTCATTTACTGGATCTTTGCAACCAGACTAGCCCTCACATAGACAATACGAATTGCCAAGCTTGTTCTAATTCCAAACACGCACAGAAGACTTTTTTTTTTTTTAATTCAGGTGCAGAAACGTGTATCATCCCTTTTAAATTCCACCCAATTAGTCTGGGCTCACTCTTTCTGCTTCCTGCTCTGAAGGGAGAGGTCAGAGTAGAGGGGGCAAGCCATTCACAGCTCCTACCGTCTCCAGTCCTGTGGGTAGGGTCCTGCCTTGTGAAGTGCGGACGAACACGCCAAAGACCTTCCTCAAGGAACCACCACGAGTGAGGATCGAAGAAACGTCAAGGACAAGGATCACTTGTTTTGTCTTCAGCGTGTACTGGAGCTTTGGGCTCAGAACAAATGGACATGGGAACAGCCAGTCCCAAGCATCTAAAGCTGGTGTCCGAGTAAGAGGCCATCCTCGAGGGGCTGGCCTGTGACTCCCTGGCCTCCGTGCTGTGCGCCCACCTCCCCCCCCTCGACACACACACAGACCTGGGACCTGTTGTCATCTCTCCCCTTCTCCCCGACACGGGTGCCCTGCTCCCCTCAGGTGCAGACCCTCCACCGGGATTCCAAATCCTCTCTTCTCTTCCTTCAAGGAATCTCCATCCTACAGGTCTCTCTCTCCCATCTTAATAGATTCTTCTTCTCCATCATTCCATTTGGCAACACTAGCTCTAATGTCTCCTGTCCTAAAACAAAATGGCAGCATCAGCAAATTTCCTTAATTTCACGAACTTCTCCAGTACCCGTCACATCTCAGCTCTAAGTTCTGGTGAAGCTTCTTCTACTCACCATAACAGAAATGCTCAACCAGCCTTCTGTACCCACTGAAGTGCCGTTGCCCCAGGTCATCAGCGCCTGCCATGTTGCCAAACTCCGTGCATGTGACTTGTCATCGTACCTAACCTGCCGGCGGGTTTTTAGCACCCTTGACCTCATTGAAAACCTTTCTTCCTTCCACTGCCGTGACCCTACTTCTCTTGGATCTTCTCCTGCATGACCCAACCGGAGTCTGTGTCCCTGGCCCAGTCTTGCTCCCCGTCATGCCTCTCACCTCACACGTGGGTGCAGCATTCACATTGTTGCTCTGGTTCAGGGGGTCTTGGGTGGGGGCGGGGTGCAGTGACGGAGAAGCTGGGACCACCCTTCAGATCTGGGAGGTAGTGGGAGGTAAAATGAGAGAGGTCTCCTTCTCCAAAGTAAAAAATGCCCTAACAGAGGGTTTTGCATGCAGAGACAGAGCACAATTGCAGTGTATGCTATAAAGGAAAGGTCCCTTTGGGATTTAAGTGCACTGCAAAAGCAGCCAGAGAGCAATGTCACCAGGCTATATTCAAAGTGACAGTGCACAGGCAGCCCTGGTGACTCAGCGGTTTAGTGCCACCTTCAGTCCAGGGCCTGATCCTGGAGTCCCAGAATCGAATCCCGCATCGGGATCCCTGCATGGAGCCTGCTTCTCCCTCTGCCTGTGTCTCTGCCTCTCTCTCTCTGTGTCTCTCATGAATAAATAAATAAAATCTTAAAAAAAAGACAAAGTGACAATGCAGCAGGCATTCTGGTTCCTTTAACTTGTGCCCTTGAAGGTGGGTGATAAAATCAATCACTGGTCAGCATTTGGGCGGTCACCAGGCGTGGCACCCGGGGCAGCAGGAAGCAACGGCCTCCGGCGGAGACCAGAGGCACCGTCCCTAGAACGGGGCGAGGCAGCCTGCTAGCGGGTACCATGCAGCTCTTCCATAGAAGGAGGGAATCAAAACTCAAAGGCAAAGCTTTGTAATTTATAGTTCACTGAACAAGCTGTGGGGAGGGAGGGCAGGGATGAATCGATTTCGGCAGAGTGATGAATTTATCAAATTCGTATTAGTATCACATTATCAACTCTAGCAACAAAAATCTTCTGCTTCTTATTAAAAATACACGGAGGAGAGACTCTAGGTTCCATTTAGTGTTAGGGCTGCTAAGGGAGAGATGCACAGCACCAGTCAGTTATTAAAATGATTAATATGGGTGGCAGGCTACTGTTTGTCTAAATATAGAGCAATTATGTGATCTTTTTGTTTTTGTTTTTGTTTTGTTTTCCTTTTTTATTGTATTTAATAGTTACAGGAAATGAAATGTGAGTCAAGGTGTACATTTTCTTTTCTTTTCTTTTCTTTTTTTTTAGGATTTTATTTATTTGAGAGAGAGAGAGAGAGAGCATGAGCTGGGGTAAGGGGCAGAGGGAGAAGCAGACTCCCCCCTGAGCAGGAAGCCCAGCATAGGCCTCGATCCCAGGACCCCGGGATCATGATCTAAGCCAAAGGCAGATGCTGAACCCACTGAGCCACCCAGGCGCCCCTCAAGGTGGACATTTTCAAGTATCTATTTAACCTATAGAATTTTTGCGAACATGTTCATGTTCCAGTATAAACTCCTGAAAAAAAAAAAAGGCAGTTCTTCAGTGAACCCAGCTTAATTTAAGAGTAAGGATTTACAACCACCCCTTAATCACCCCGTGGAGGCCAACATTCCAGCTCCCAGAAACAGCCACCTAAGTTCTGAACAATTTCGAGGTCATCCGATCTTGCACCGTGACTTAGGAGAGCAAGCGTGTGTGGAGTCCCGTCTTCTAAACCAGTGCGGTTCCCCGAGCCCTGCTGTATTCGGGTCCCGGCCTCACAATCCGGGTGACTGCATTGCCCTCGTGGGTGGGGGTGGAGCTGTCCTTTCTGCTGGTGATGTTAGAATCCCCAAGGTGAAAGTGTGCAAGCAGAGGCGGTTCTCTATACTGAGCAGAACCCACCATTCTCTGTGGAAATGGGAAGTGTGGTGAATAAGCAAGAGGTGTAGGCAGATGATAGAAGGTAATGGATGGATAGAGGACAGACAAATCGATGATAGAGGAGTAGATAGACAGACAGATAGATAGATAGATAGACAGATAGATAATTGATTGACAGATGATGGATAGACCCCCTGGGGTCAATCACAGGAGGAAAGCCAGGTGTCCTTGCACTTCTGTGGCCTTGTCATCTGGTAAGTGGTCGAGTGGACTTCCTCGGGGTCTGGATGGCAGGAGAGGTCAGGGTGATGGCGGCCATGCCCTCCTGCCCTCCTGGACACCCAGGTGGTCTCAGGAGCCCTGCTCTGACAGTGTCGCCACCGAGCCCCACGCCCAGGGCATGCCCCGGTCCCGCCAGGCCCCTGCCGGCCTCCGCGTCTTCGTGCACAGCCTTTCTCCGTGCAGAGGCTCTTCCTCCACAGCCTGACTGTGCGCAGAACCAGCTCAAGGACCGCCTCCTCTCAGAAGTCCTCCTGGGTGCATGGAGGTCCTCCAGTCTTCCCCGAATTCCTGAGAGGGGGTTAGAACCTCAACACCGAGCCACACAGCAGCCTCTCGTGGGCTCAGTCCCACCCACACGAAGGCCCCGACACTGAAGCTGAAGCGCTGGCCAAGAAGACCCCCAGGAAGGGACTTGGGTCCCTCGGGGAGACTGAGAAACTCCTTTCAATTGTCAGGAGACCCTTCACTGCCCCCAAGCAGGTGGTCTTAGGTGTTAGTGTTCGCAGGGAGATGGCGCCCGTGGAGGCAGATTTCCTGGTCTCAGTGGGATTCACTGCAAGGCAGTGGCAGGGGCGGCCGGCCCCCCGGGGTGGACCGAGGCCCGGAGTGGCTGACAGCAGGCCGGCTTCCGTGCGGCACCATCACCGGCTACTGCGCTGAGGCTGTAAACCCATGAATAGTTTGTAACGGCAATAAGATGTCCCGTCTCGCCCAAATCCACCCAATCTGTATTGGAGCGGCTCGCCCAATCACGGCCACTCCGTCACCAGGCCCCTGAGGTGAGCTCGGGGCTCCCCCAGCACATCGAGGGGGATAACAGGAGTCTCCCTGGCTCTCAGGGACAGTAAATCCTGGTCACACATGGGCTGGGGGAAAAGTGTTCACGAGTTTCAAATTCCACAAAGCACATTCACGGAAACAATCTCGATTCAACTCCAGAATAATTATGGATTACTTATAATAAGATAATGAGTATATAACACATAAGGGATAGTAATAAAATGAATAATAAGGTATATGAAGATACAAGAGCAGCCAACTTGCAGGTGCATCTGAGGCTCAGCGGTAAGACAGAGGAGTCTGTGCCTGGTTCTGGGAGGGCAGGGCCGCCGTGGCTTTAACCACAGGACAGTTCTCTGCTCCAGGGAATCTGAAGGGCAGAGGAGCCCTCTTTGCTGAGCCTGTTGCTTTCATGGAGTTTTCTGCAGCCTCTCCATCTCCTCCCAGACCCAGGCAGAGAGGGGCTCACAAGGCCGGGCCTGCCAGAGGCCAGGAGAGGGCTGGGCACGCTCTCTGCTCTCCCCAGACAGGACACTGTGGCCTCTCGGGAGTCTGCCAGCTGGCATCAGGACGCTTACAGCCTTTCCCCACTGGGAAGCCAAGTGCCCAGTATGGAAAAAGAATTCAAACTGTAATTTAGAGTTTTGCAACCAGCCTTTTACAAACAAAAGGGCGATGCACAAGCCACTGGGAACTCAGTAGCCCCCTTCACCTATGTCCATAGAGAGAAATGCTCATATTTACTTAGTCCTTTCAAGCACAATCGCACACCGTGTTTCCTCGGTGGCTGCAGTTCCATATGCATTAACTAGGATTCTTTCGACATAGAGGTGACATTTAGCCAAGTGGGTAAATGCTACAGTCGGAGCACTTCGTTGCATAGTCATTGTGTTAGGAGCTAGGTGGACGGTTAGGGAGTCAGGGCCGGGGTCCCCAGCAAGAAAATACGGAGTGGGAGAGCTAAGATGAAACAGCCCCGACATCCTGTTCTGCAGCTGAGACAGGGCCGCACTCACACTCTGCTTTGCAGCCCTTGCAGAGACGACTTCTGCAAAACATCCTAAAATAAGACAATTAACCAAAAAGCATTTATAATATCACGGGCAAGGGGCTGTGAAGACCTAAGCCCCCCGATGTCAGTAGAAAAAGATCATCAGCACCTTGACATTAACCTCATAGATGGATACGTGACCAAAGCCCTGATTGGCACGACTCAGCACACCCTGGTTGTTTAAAAGAGAGTTCTGCAAAAGAGCTCATAAAACCCCTAAACTTAGGAACTCTGGGGGCAACCCACGGGGCCCCCCCGCCCTCTCTGGGAGATTTATACTTTTGCTCAATAGACTTTGCTTGGCTGCCCGCCACTCTCCATCCGGCCCACCTCTTTGTTCTTCCAAGCTGGGTGACCAAGAACCATGGATGCTTAAGGGAACACAGATCCTATAACACTTGTGCTCAACCAGTTGGTGGCTGTTTTATGTATTTTTATCCAACGGAGTGCTTGGGGCAGCTGTTCTGTCCAGGAAGCTGCCTTTGTTGTTTGAAATGAAGGGCACAGAGAAGCAGGGAAGAGCACGGTTTGGTAGCTGGGTCGGTGGGACACCACTGGTTGTGGTCATCCGAAGTGTAGACGCGCTGCCGATCCTCTCTGAGCCTCACCTTGCAGGTAATATGTCTGTAAGGCACATTTCAGAGGATTTCTGTGAGAACTAGCAAGGAGTCTGTGAAATGTCTCAGTGAATGATGATCGCTTTGTTCTTTTCAGCAGGTGCTCTGAGGGCTTGAGCTCCTTCCCACCCCACAGCCATCCTGAGGAGCATCGCTACCTCCTTTTCCAGAGAAGTGAAGGGACTTCCCCATGACCACATGGCCAGGGAGGGATGAGGCTCTGAGCAGGGCTCCGTGGACCTAGCAGCTTGGACCCAAAATCTGAGCTCTTTGCTTCTCGAAGAGTCATGCCAACAAGGGGTCCTGGTGAGTTGTGGGCTCTCCCCTACAATCTGCTGGGGGGACGTGGTGTGGCAAGTGCAACAGGGAAGGTAGGAATGAAGACCATGCCCAGAACGGAAGGCAGACAGGTCAGTGAGGGTGCTGGGCTGGGGTGGCCCCGGAGGGGCTGAGGAGCATGGGGAGAGGGGCGGGCAGGCACCTGTCAGGGTTTGGGGCATCCGCAGCCTCCTCGGGGCCCCAGTGCAGGAGCTTCTGAGAGCCGATAGCCGGGTGTTTGAGGCCTGCATGCTCCCTGCACACACAGCAGGCTGCTGGGCCAACGCTGGATGGCCGGGTCAGAGTTGAAGCTATTTCAAGAGCTGTCTTTGATATCCAAGAGCTGAGGTCTGGAAACTTCTAGAAGAGGCAAATGCCTTGCCCAGTGTGACAGCTTCTGAGTTATTTTCTTTGGCAGCCGATCCTGTGTCGTTGATCCAGACGAGCCACCACCCAGCCCTAGCGGCTCCACCGGGGCACCGGCCCAGCGGAGGAATGACGCCGCACCTGGGCAGCCTGCGGGCTCCACGGACCTGCCACTTCCATGGCAACGGACCCTTTACCAAAGGAACGGTGTGAAGTCACTTGGGACTGAAATAGAACCGTTTTCACCTCCTTTGCTCCAGGGTGAAAGGACTTGGTGTTTCAGTCGGCCCAAGAAGAAAAAGACTCTGCGTTTATGAATGAGGATGATCACGTAAAACTCTTACTGCACTTACGTAGCTGAACATCTTCCCAGAGAAAGCTGTTAATCGTTGATGGCACAGGAAGCACAGCGACTGAGCCTCAGAGAGAAACGGGGTTCCTGATTTATCAGCTGGAAAACACTCTAATTGCTGGACGTAAGGTCTGCAAACCTGAGAACAGCACACGGTGCGTGCCATAGTTACGCAAAGGCTCTCTGTCCCTGCCCAAGCCGGGCGCTCCTTTTATAAAGAAGTGGAGGCAAAGACTATTTTTAACAATATTTTTATTACACAAACAATAAATATTCGCTGAGGAACACTGGAAAAAATAGAGGAGAGCATACAGAGAAAACAAACGCTGGCCCAGATTCTACGGCTGATCCTCGACAGCAAGTTTTATTTTGCACTTTGCGTTCCTGAAAAAAGTGTAATAATTTATGTAATTCTCAGTTCTTCTTCTCTTAAGATGATACCCGGGATATTGATGTTATGGCTGCTTTTTGTTCTGTGTTTAAATAAAACTATAATAGTTGTATGCTTCCGAACAGAATTAAAATATGATTATTCTGTTACAATAATTCATAAATTACGTGCTTTTCTGCCACTAGCATTCCACTAAGCTCCTTATAGCCTGTCACTCAATCACAGCCAACATTCATATTTGCTGTGAAATCTCCTAGTGCTGGTCCATGTAAGGACGTGCAGGCAGCGCACTGCAACGTGACTCATGCCATGGTTGCATGGACTCCCATTGCTTGGCTCGGCAATGATTTATTTATCTGTGGATCTCTCCCAAATTCTCATTATTATAGCAGGGAGGTGATTAACAACTTCCATCTGTGTGATGGACTGCCTGCTTCCCCTAATTTCCTGGAAGGCTCCAGAGAATCCAAGGGGCATGTGATCAGATTTTCAGATTTTCTATAGTCTCCTGGCAACAGAGATCTCTCTCCTCTACATCTCTGCCCCTCGTGAATCTTCTTTTCATTTTTCACCTAGTATTTTGGCAATTCTCATCTTAGCTATTTTAAATCCAATCTGTGGCAGGTTAAGTTCAAACACCTCTAATATATTTATCAGCCCCTTGTATTTCTTCTTGTAATTCCTCCATTAAATATTCCCCATTTTCTTTATATTCATCCTTTTTTTAGTGATATATGAATGTTTTGATACATTAAGAATATCGGGGATCCCTGGGTGGCACAGCGGTTTAGCGCCTGCCTTTGGCCCAGAGCGCGATCCTGGAGACCTGGGATCGAATCCCACATCGGGCTCCCGGTGCATGGAGCCTGCTTCTCCCTCTGCCTATGTCTCTGCCTCTCTTTCTCTCTCTCTCTCTCTGTGTGACTATCATAAATAAATAAAAAAACTTAAAAAAAAAAAAAAAAAAGAATATCAAACCTTTGCATTGTTCTTGGAACAATTTCCTCCCCGCTTGCTCTTGGTCTTTAAACTTGACTGTGATGTTTCTCGTTGTGCAAAGTGATTTTACTTGATGTGGCAAATTATTCTCTTGATGGTTTTTGCCTAAGGCCTTGCTTAGAGACGTCTTTGCCACTCTCTGATATTATAAGTCAACGAATTCCTCCTTAGTGATTCAAACTTCTATTTTAACCCATTTAATCCATTTCATTTATTTTAAGGGCGATAGAGAAGCGATGGACATCATTTGTAGGGCTGGTGTGAACATGGCACGTCTTTTGGCAAATCGTTTTCCTGGTAGTGTCCTTTACTTGTCAGTCCTAAGGACCTCATTTCTCTCGTTTCTGTTTCTATGGGAAATGGCACCCCATAGAAATCACAGAGCCAGTGTGAACGGAGAGGTACTGAAGACACGCTGTCCAGTCCCTGCAACCCTGCACATACCTCTTCTGGGGGGGTGAGCAGAGAAGTGGAGCCTGAGTCAGGGACCCATGCAAACTTTGGCAAACATTCAACACTCACTTCACCTCTGACAAGCTCTGTGGCTTTGGGCAAGTGGCCTACTTTTCTAGGGTCCAGTCTCACGGACAAAGGCCAGGGGCAGACCCTGACATTCCTAGATTCCCCAGGGCTCTGCAGACCCGGGATTCCGGACCCAGCGGAGCTGCTGGTGTGGGCGGGTGGGGCTTGGCTGCACACGTGCCAGGCCCCAGGGAGTTGGTGGATCCTCTGCCCTGTGAGTCAGCATTGCGGTGTGGACGCCAAAACCAGTAGCTGCAAAGGGCTGGTGTGAAAGTCTGCTCGGAGGATGCACTGACGGAAGAGCACTTCCCACAGCGGAGGGCTACCCTGCCCCAGGGACCCGAGCCTTTGCTTGACCGGAGGCCTTCTTCTTCCAGGAAGGGGTCTCAAACAGGGATCTGCAGGTCCCATCCTGCCCTAAGGAGTCGTGTTCATTCTGCCTAGACTTGGTCTACGTGGTGGAGAGTTTTATTGGTTTGGTTCATCATTAAATTAGTTGCCAAGATTTACAAATCACAAAAGTCTTATTTCACTCAGCATAATACCTTCCAGTCTTGATTTCATGTCTCTCTTTAAAACTCGCAAAGTCCTGCAGACACCAAACCAGGGTTCCAGCACAGCCACAAGGGTTGGTTATTGGGACGTGGGCCATTCCTTTGTGACAGTCCCTGCCACCCTCTACAGCTTCCCAGGCAAGGTGTTCAGCTGGTCATTGATTGTCATTCAAATGCTGCTTCTCTTATAGTAAAAGGGGAAGTGAGGCATTTCTTTTAACCTTCCAGTGCCTGGGGGTTATTCTGTATGTTAGTAAATTGAACACCAATAAAAAATAAATTTAAAAAAAATAAAAATAAAAATAAATCACAATAAAATTTTACATGTCCAATTATAAAAAAAAATAACCTTCCAGTGCCTTATTAAAAATGCAAAAAATAAAAGAATAAGAAGACTGTCATTTCCAAGAGGAAAACTTAAAAGAGCAAACCACTGGATGTGTAAAGGTGAAAAAAAATCCTGTATGCTTATTTTGCAAACAAATCACATGTATTCTGAATGAATTCAAATGAAGACATTATTTTGAAACTTAAATATACATAGTAATAAGACCTATGATCAACGTAAGGAAGAGAGGCATGGTGGAAAATTTAGTAAATTATAAAAAAGAGACGTTCCCATAGGCCTTTTTAATTTTAATGCAATAATGATGTGGCTGAGAAATGCATCCATGAATTAAGTGGAAAAATTGCCCAGACATGATGGCTTGGCGCTTGCATGCCATAGAGAATGATACACTCCTGATGGAGAAGAGTATTTAGAAATACACATCTAACCAGACTACAGCTCTTTAGCCTATAGCTGTCACGGCCAGGAACTTACAGGCCACGTTATAAGGCAAAGGAAGACCACTTAATCATTTGTAGCATCATCTTCTTGTAACTGATGAAAGTCCGGGTGGAAATAATAATGCACCAGGTGTCTAGGAGAATCTTTGTGAGGACAAGACAGTTGTCCCTGTTGTGCAAGAAAGCCCAGATATCTGAGGAGTGACTTATTCTGAAATATTTAGTAAAGTCCAAAGGTCTAACACACACAACTCAAAATAACATATGTGGGCAGCCTGGGTGGCTCAGCGGTTTAGCGCCACCTTTGGCCCAGAGTGTGATCCCGGAGTCCCAGGATTGAGTCCTTCGTCAGGTTCCCTGCATGGAGCCTGCTTCTCCCTCTGCTGCCTGTGTCTCTGCCTCTCTCTCTCTCTTTCTCTCATGAATAAATAAATGAAAACTTAAAAAAAATAACATATGTGACCGCAGGCTAGGCTCCTTTGACCTTTGCTCCAAACGCTGGGCTTGTTATCCATCCCAAGATGTTCACTCCAAAATGGCAGCGCATCTCCAACACAGGACGTGGGTGGCCTATCGCATCACTCTGTGGGAGGCACTATGCTGAAGCAGGACGTATGGTGGATGAAGAGTTAACTCAGTAAGACTCCCACTCTCCAGCTCACCCAGGGCCTGTGTACTTGGATGTGCAGGGTCACTATTGGCTGTGATGTGGGAAGGTCAGGTGTTCCAGCCTGAGTGTGGTGCCAAAAAAAAAAGGTGTTTTAAACCAAAAAGGTGAGGTCTTACATGGAAAAATACCTCCCCAGTAACAAACTTGGAATCAAGACAGCTTTTCCATAAATTCAACAATCTCTCTCACTCTTGGAGCTTTTTTTCTTTCTCTGCCAAGTTGGTGCATTAGTACGTGATTCAGGTCATGTCAAAAATTGTCTTTGGGAAACTCGCTTGGAATGATATAGCCCGTTTTCCATGGCTCAGCCTGAAAGGCAGCCCTCAAATTGCAGAGCTGAAGGTCAACCTTTAAAAGAAGATTTTCTGTTGTCAAGCTTTATGAATATGACCCACCATTGCTCTGTTTGCCTTGCTCACTTATGTGGCCATTGAGTGTGAGAGCTGTAAATACAAGTTATTGAACTGACATCCCATTTAGCATAGAAAACCATAGAAAACCAAACCAAATCTAAGATCCCAAAGGATAACTTCAGAGTGCCAGAATTCTATCATTATTTTGGCAGAAAGACCATCCTGCATGGATTACTCCTATGCTCAGAAGCAATGCTAAGCACAAGGGCTGTTAGTGACACTTTAGCACAAAACAAATTCAAGATTCTCATTCCAAATCAAGGAAGCACTACATTTCAAATAAACAATTAGATAAAAAAAAAATGTCTCTCATTTGCATTTTGTCCATTTCTTTTTTATTGGATGCCTGTCAGATAAAAAAAAGAAGTTGATTAATATATATATTATATTTTATATATAAAAGTTGATATATATATCAATTATATAAACCAATATATATATTTGGTATATATATATATATATATATATATACTTTATTTATTTGAGAGAGAAAGAAAGAGCACGAGCAGTGGAAGGGGAAGGTCAGAGGGAGAAGCAGACTCCCCACTGAGCAGGGAACCCAATGCCAACTCGATCTCAGAACCCCGGGATCATGACTGAGCCGAAGGCAGACATTTAACTAACTGAGCACCCCTGGAGTCCCTAGTTTATATTTCTCAAAAGATAAACTTCAGTCTTCAGGACAGCCTTAGATTTACAGAAAATTTGTGAAGATAGTTGTAGGAGTCAGCTCAGGCTGCCATGACAAACACCAGAGACCAGAGGTCTTAGAAGACAAACATTGATTTTTTTTTTCACAATTTTGGAGACTAAGGTGCCATGGTGGGATTTTGGGGAGAGCTCTCTCTCTAGCTTTCAGATGGCCACCTTCTGGCTGTGGTTCCTGCAGCAGGGAGTGGGAGAGCATGCATTCACCCTCTTCTTCTAAGGCCACAGTCCTATTGAGTAAGGAAAGGGTTAAGGTCTAGGCAGGGAGAGGTAGGGGGTCCCTGATAGGCTCTGAAACCATGCCTGGCAGGCAAAAGCACTAAGCCAGAGTGAAAGAGAGATAAGGAAAGAGACCAGACCACCTGGTCCTGGATGTTAGGGAGTACTTTGCTTTGGTGGAACTGAACCTCAAAGAAGTCATTAAGATGTTATCAATAGTCCTTCTCAAACCAAGATGACACAAGAATCTCAAGGCCACAAGCTTCCTGGTCAAGTTTTCTGTAAAAGAACAGCTGTAAAACCTCTCAGCGGCAACCCATCACTCAATAAATGTTCACTTCACTTCCCCCTTTTGTGTCTTCGAGATTCATTCTCCGACATCCTGCAATCCTGCAACACTATTGGATTTAGGCTCCAGCTTTATGACCTCATTTAGCTTTAATTATTATGTCCTATAGATATGGTGATACGGTGTCATTGGGGTTAGGGCTCCAGCGTATGACTCTTAAGGTGATCCGTCCATGGCAACAGTGCATTAAGCCCTCTGCACCCTGAGCCCTGCTCCTCGCCAGGCTAGCCTCTTCTGTTATTATGGTACCCTTGCTACCACTGATGAGCTAATATTACCACCCTGGTAACTTCGGTCCACACTTTATTCAGATCTCCTCTGTCTTTCCCGAAAGTCACCTTGCCCCGCCAGGATCCCACAGGACATGGGCTCTTCACATCTCCCTAGGCTCCTCTTAGCTATGACAGGTCCTCAGACTTTCCTTGTCAGTTTTGAGGAGTATAGATCAGATACTTTGTAGAATGTCTCTCGTTTGGGGTTTCTCTGATGCTCTTCTCCTGATTCGACTGGCATTCTGTGTTTTTTGAGAGGAAGCCGACAGAGGTACAGTGCGGTCTCGTTGTATCACATCAAGGGTACATACACATACTCTCAACGTGACTGATTATTGTCAAAGTTGACCTTGAGCACATGGCCAAAGTTGTGTATGTCAGTAACTGTAAAGTTACTCTTTCCCACCACCCTCCTTGGCATACTGCACTCTTGGGAAGGAAGCCACTCTTGCTCATTTATTTGTTTTTCCCTTTTTTATTTTTTTGAGCATTTCCTCATTTCCTGTTGCCGCAAGATGATCTATGGTCGTTCCTGTTCCAGCCCTAGAATCTCCCATTTCTCCAAGAAACGCCGGCTCCTTTTATTGAAGGATATATCAGAAACCAAGATTTCGGTATCGGGTGTGAAGGTTATGATTTTAAACTATGGCTTTAAATTTCTGCCTAATATTCTATTCTAGAGATCATAATTCATTTAAGCATGTTGAGTCTTTTCTATTCTTCACTGTTATAAACTGTGTTCAGTGACTCACATAAACATGTTGTAATGGAGGAATTTTAGAAGAACTCACTTCAGTCCTTTATTTCACAGTAATAACCTCTAAAATGAGTTCGTCTGTCACCTTCCATCTTAGAAAACAAAGTGTGCACAAGTAGGCATCGAATTTATTGTCTGTGGCAGAGTTCTTCAGCTCTCCCTGTTCCTAAGTTCTCCCTGCCCCCTCTGGGTAGCCACAGCTTCAAAGGATCCTTGCCCAGAGTAGGAACAGGTGCCCCATTTGGTCATTTTATGAAATATAAGGGTTCGGTTTATCACTGCAGGACAGAACCGGAGATGGGTGCTTGTCAGAGAGGTGGGCTCAGTTAATAGGTTGGATTTGTCTCTGTTCTATCCTCTGTCCCCCTGCTGTTGAGTCTCCCCAAACATGGTTTTGGAGCAAACTCTTAGCTATTTTCCTTTTGTGTTGCTTTCAAATTCCACAGGGCACTAAACCATATATTTTTTAAAAACGTGTTACCTGTAAGCCACTTGTCTTTGCTGCACCAACCCTCCACCCCAAATTCACCAATGCTCACTTTTAATCTTTTTCTTTCAAGTCCTCCTGGAAGAGTCAGCTGGGCAGAGCTCTATACCATGTCCATGGAGAGTATGGCACAGACAGCTGTGTGCGGAGCACGAAGCAAGCAAGTAACCCGGAGACTCACACAGGCTCTGGTCTAACAAGCCCAAGGCTGTGACTCCACAACCCCGTCGTTTTTAGGAAGTGACCTGGTCTCCCAGAGAGGGGAGTATCAGCAGCCTGTGTACAATTATCTGACAGAGCAAACATGGCTTGTTTCCTCTGCCTTCCTTCTTCCTCTCTTCCTCCCTCCAGACTTCCTCCTCCTTCACTTCTTGGAGGAAATGGAATGAGAAACACTTTTCTCTGGGGGAATTATCAGGCTTTGGAGATCAGATGTCTCAGGGGTCCATTGTGGTGTGGAACCCTGGCCCACATATGTTTTACCTGAATCCCTGCCAGGAAAACCACTGGAAGGCAGCTCAGAGACGAGGTTGTCAGGAGCACTTGCTTGAGTCATAAAAAAAAAATGCCTCCCAAAGACTGGAGTTGTTAAACCACATGCTAAAATTTGACCTCATTTTTCCTTTTATTACTTTTTTTCAGTTGTAACATAAAGTATGCTTGCAGAAATAATAAGTTAATTTCAGAGGCTTTTGGACTTCTGCCCAATATAGAGGTTAACACTTAACCTGTCAAGTGGGATTATGATGGCAAAATGTGACAATAAATGTAGTACGAGCACATAGCATGACACAGAGGTTCTTTTTTTTTTTTTCTCTATATTTTTTTTTTATTGGTGTTCAATTTACTAACATACAGAATAACACACAGAGGTTCTTTTGCATTTCCTTTTATAGGTAGCAGTGTTCCGAGGGGAGAAAATGTTTGAAGACTTAAAAAATCAACATTGAGGAAACAACAGTATGAATTGGAATCACTCTGGACTGATTTATATTCAGTTCCTGTGTGTCTTATTTTGCTTGCAATCCTGAAAGGGCTCCATAACATATTATTTAAAGGCCAGGCTCTTTCTTACATGATGCATCACACACTTTGAATCAGAGGCATTATAGCCAGAATACATGGGTCCAAGAATAATGTTGCCATCCTGGCACTTGGGGTCCTTCTGGCTTGGAGGTCTTAGACCCCCAGGTGTGAATGGTTCCATCAAGTGACATTACAATGCCCCCACTAAACTGGGGGAGAATATGTCTACCTCTGCATGGCCACTGTGAGGTGCTGACACCACTAGACCCATAGCCAAAAAGCAAGGAAGTCTACTGGCTGGATTATTGCCTCTGATGATAGAGAAAATGGGGTTGCCACTAAACACTGGGGGCACCATGAGGCTAGGACCCAGGGCATTCTCTGAGTGCTTATTAGTACTTCTATGGAGGAACTAACTAATAGTAGAGTTTAATGGAAAATTAGAGAAACACCTTCCCCCACCCCAAAAAGCAAGATGATAAAGAACCCAGATCTTGGGCTCCGACACCATGTAGAAAACCCAGAACAGCCCAGGTTCTGGCTGAGGGCAAGCGAAATATGAAACAGTGGGAGAAAGAAGTCATAGACATGGACATGACTTCATGGCACATTACAGAAATAAGGATTATAGATGCTTTACATACGCTTTGCGTATTTTCTATTTGCTTATATGTAAGAATTTTTTCTATATGCTAACATTCTGCATTCTCCTCCCCATTTTTATGTATGAATTGTTGGAAATTAATTTCATAATCTATGCAAAAAGCACCAATGAGATGGTGACTGAATGTAAAGAATGATTAATACAGCTAACACTTGATGTAGTTGTTGGGGCGTTATGTCTCCTCATCTTGGGGAAAGGGTAAGGATTTCCTCACTTCTACAACATGTGGCTGTATTTTGTTAGGACGAAGTATAGAACTTTTCTGTTGTTATAGAACAGTTGGAATTGTGTAGGAGGGTGTGTGTATAAAAGGGGTGGACTGTGTCAGTCATTGATTTATTGCCTCCAACGTCCAAATTTACCCTTCATGGACTTCTTAAATATTTCCCCCTTGCCAGCTGGCACAATATCTGTCAGTGAGGCCGCTGGAGAGACGTTACCAGAGGAGGGGGTTTTCCCTCTGGGCTCTGGGGTGTCCTGCTGGCAGGCTCTTGTGGACCAGCTCTTTGCCAGCACCACCTCCTGTGTTATTCTGGGTTTGTGGAAGAGAGCGCCTCCATCAGGACACTCATGAACCACCTCCCCTGGCACTCTGGAGAACACATTTCCTAGCAAGTTCTGGAGGGCTGATTTCTAGCACGTTCGACTGATGTGACACCACAAGAAATTGTCTGCCATTGGTGAGATGTGGCTGTGCCGTGTCCCACCAGGCTGAAGCCCTGGGGTGGGGGAGAACATGGCTGATGCTTCTGTGTCTGCTACTCTTTGGAGGTCTTTCATTTCTTACGAGCCAATCCTGTGCTACCCAACCTCCCATTTTACTCAGTTCTGTATAGTAAACTTTCCCCGTCTAAATTACTACATGGTTTCTGTCTCCTGATGGATCTATAATTGAGACAAGACTATAAACTTTGGGGGAGAAAAAAAATACAAATTTGAAAATTAAGAAAATCAATGCTGGAACATACTTTTTATGGGCTTATACATTCGATTTCTGCATGTATTTCTGTTCCTATTGCTAAAAGACTTCATAAAATATTATTTAAAGGTGGTCCTCATGCTTCATTTTCTCCAGCGTTGATTAGCTTAACACATAAAATGCCTCCATTTCAGGAAAACCTTGTAAGCTGAATCCCTCCAGTACTTGCCAGCCTCAGCCTGGTCAAGCTGGAAACCATCTGGGCCTTCGCACAATTTGAAATGGGAATGTGGAAGATGGAATCTTACCAAACCTAATGCGTGCATGTTTGTGAATTCTTTGTGTCTCATTTTTTTGACCTCAAACTGTAATCTCAAATGAAGAAAAAAATCCCCAGGACTTCAAAGGAAAATTGCTTTTTAATTTCTTAGTGGAATGGCAGTGAAGAGCAAAGCTCCCACAGCTGTACCGGATATAGATTTGGAAAATCATTTCTCCTCATGATAGCAGGCCTCTTCGTTCGAAGCAATCAGAACCAGCCGAGGTTAGGATATCCCCTCTCCAGGGCAGCCAGACTGGGCACGACTTTCTGATTCGGATTTCTGGGAGTTGTTTTTCCTCTCAGTAAGGCTGGCTCTACTCTCTACTCTCCCCCCATCTGCTAAATAAAATATTATCTGGGCCACAGGTTTTTAAGATTATTATTATTTTTAGAGGGAGCCGTGTTTCTGGTTGGAGAAACAGAGATTTTGAATTCATGGGCCTGAACCACCCCCAAATCCTGTCCGTACCTTCCGCTAAAGCTCCTTCCACGTGTGCATGTATGTGTCAGGGGCCGAAAGCATGATGTGTGCGCTATGTCTGCCCACGCTGAGCCTCTTGGGCGGCTGAAATGGAATGACCCTAAAGCAAGGAGACAGTGTCTTCCCAGGTGAAGGTCATAAAGCTGCAGCTCCGTGTGCATTTCTGCAGTGTTGACATGCTTCCAAATGAGTCTGGGATTTTTCTGGGAAGAAGAGGGTGTGGTGTGTAAGGAGGAAAATATGAATTTCCGCCGTGGTTAACTCACCGGCTGATCTTGGGAAGCTGCCTCCCCTGCTCTGGGCCACTTCCACGCTGGCAGTGACAGGGGTTTGGGATTCCTTCAAGCTCAGGAATGTCATTACCTGAAGTTTCCTCCTAAATTCCTCGTAAGGAACCCCACCCTGGAAAGACTTGGCAGCAACGAGGCGCGGACTCCCTCCGCCCAGGGTGTCCATGGCTCTGCGATGTGCGAGGCACCACGTTCACCTACTCTGGCCGTGAGAACAGAGGACAGAGGCTTTCAAAGAATAGTCCACAGATTTAAGTCCCAAGATGGTCTGGAAAAAAGGGTCAAGATTTTGGAAGCTAAATTGGCAGGAGGCTCCAGGCTGGTGAAGGTGGGGAAGGAGGGATGTGGGCGCTCAGGCGTGAGCCCGGCATGGGCCGACTGGGAGGAGGTGTAGGGGGATCTCTACAGTGGCCATGCAGCCAAGCACAGTTCACTTGGGATTTGGAGCATGTGCCCCATGACCCTGTTGGGCCTCATTCCTTAGATTCTAAGTGGACATCTTGGAAGCAGTTGGCCTCCTAAGGAGATGGTGAGAGCCCAGTCCCTGGGGAACCCTCACAATCTGGCCAGATCTCGCTGTTTTCTAAAAAAAAAAAAAAAAAAAAAAAAAAAAAAAAAAAAGAACAATAAAAAAAAACAACAAAAGAAACAAAACCACAGAAAACCCAAATAGATTATCTAACAAGGGTGTTGGAGAGATGGGTCTCCTGACTCCCAGTCACGCGGTCACGCCGGGAGAGCCTGCTCCACTGCCTGGCAGCCGCTCACCATACACCCGCTTCCAAGCTCCGGACCTAATGAATGGGAGCCCCCCGTGTACCGGGAGGGGGCGGTGCGGCTGAGAGAGTCCGGTCACTTCAACCAGGTTTTCTCGAGCATCCGCCGGGCCAGGCCTCGTGGCCGTGTTCGTGCTTGCTAGCTGTGCGACCCAGGGTGATCCACTTGCCTCCCTGAATCTTCGCTTTACCCCTCCTCAAATAGAGACGCTGTCAGCTTCCTTTATCGTGCAATACATACTACATGAAGCAGTGCATGTGGGACTGAAGGAATGGCCTCAAAACCTTGTTTTAGAACATACATGAACACGTGAACATCATCCGTTGGTTTCAGCACTGCTTCCTGAGCCGTCACCGTGGGCCTGATGCTACTCAGACGCCAAAGAGCACAGCAGGGACAGAGGGGGGCAGGATACCCCACCAAAATCCCAGCCCGCCAGCGACCCAGGTCACAAAGCAGAGGTACCCAAGTCCCGGGGATGACTTGTATGGCTTCGAGTGGTTTTCAGAGGTAGCACTTTCAGGACCAGCTTCAGGACTAACCCTCAGGAACGTGGGATGCTGGAACCATTGGGATTCTGTTTGTGAGGATATGGCTCCTCTCGGGACCAAGAGTTATGACCGTCCCTCACTCCTAAGGGTGTATGTGGTAGAGAATTGTTTGATGGAAAAGCTTTCTGAATTCCTTGGTGTGTGCACACTACTCACAATGGTATTTTATGCTACAAGAATCTACTGTTTTTAGACCTTCAAATACTTAGAAATACAGACCGACCATTTAAGGTTGACTTAGACTTAGACTAAATGTAAAGCTTTTTTTTTTTTTTTTCCCCTCCTAGTTTTCCAGCGTTCCTGGTGCAATGAGTAGTTTTGGATGTGAAAGGAAAAGGCATCACTGCACAGTTAACAAAACACACTCAACAGCCAAAATACCAAAGTGACTCACTGGCATCCTGTAAATGTTCCTTCTGTCTGGGACTCCCAGGGGCTCTGACGATCTTGGGACTCTGGGATAACTTAATATATGGCTTAGCCTTTCGAAGAAGAAGAAGAAGAGGAAGAAGAAGAAGAAGAAGAAGAAGAAGAAGAAGAAGAGGAAGAGGAAGAGGAAGAGGAAGAGGAAGAGGAAGAGGAAGAAGAAGAAGAAGAAGAAGAAGAAGAAGAAGAAGAAGAAGAAGAAGAAGAAGAAGGGGAAGAGGAAGAAGACAAATTCAAGAATGCAATTGGTTTGAAATCTCTTTGGAAGAAAAAAGCCAAAATGCCTTGTTTTAGTGTTTTTGCCTTACACCCAAGAGCTAGTGTCTAGTCTTAGGGATTCTTTTTGTAAAAATGGCATGGCAACTCCTGTTTAAGGACATAACACTTCTATACTATTAATCACCAACCAAGTCATGGCATGTGGTTTAAAAGCAGTAATGAATGTGATGAGGGTGCCTTGGAAACAGACAAACAAGACACCCAGTAAAAACCATGAAGTGAAGATAACAGAATAAACTATTTCTAGTACATTCAGTTCTTTAAAAGCAGAGTTCTTGATCCTTGGGTGATAACAATCTGTGAGTTATTCAAATTACTGTCCAAGATGGTATGTTTCCAGAGATTTCATTAAGCCTATCTGGGGTGTGGATTTCCAGGGTAGCAAGCTCAAGGACTATCCACTCTCTTCTTTGAGTTGTTTATTCATAATTTTGTCATTTCAGTTTTAGTTTGCTCAGAATTAAAATAATGATTTTTAAAATGGGGCAATAATGATTACAGCTCACATCTGTGGGTCCCTCAGCACACAGCTTCTTGCGTACCGTCTCATCAGATTCTCACGGCCACACTGCGACATGTATTCTTGACCCGTCCAGGCTGGCAGCTACCTAGTGTCATAGTAAAATTTCCCAGTGTCCCCAGAACAAGAGAAATAGCGAGTGGTTTTCCGTAGTTAGGTCTCTCCCACCCAAGAGCTGCAGTGCTAAGGCAGGCACCTGTTGGAATCGAGTCTCAAGAGCTCAGCACGGGCTCATGCTGTACCTGATAGATGTCTCCACGATTCTTGGAAGATCTGAAATGTCCGTTGGAGACATTGTGAGTTTTCTGTGGCGTGGCACGTGATTTAGGAACTATGGCCTCACGGGGCGGGTCCTATTAATGTCTCAGTTTTACAGATGGGAAAACGGAGTTTGAGGAAGGTGAGGTAGTTAGCCAAGGTGACACACCTGGTAAGAAGCCATGGGGCCAGGAGTCAAACCTGGGACTGATGACTCCAGAGCACACACCGTTTGCTTCCATACTTGTCACCCTATTTCCAGTTATGGGAAGAGCTTCAGGACTCCAAAGCTGATGGCATTAGGAAAAAGGAAACTTCGGGATGATGGATGTCAGAGGCATGTGAGGCAAGAGGATGATCTAGAACATAATCATTCATTTTCCTTTTACCATCTTTCCGTTTACTTCATTTGTTTGAAAAGCACACAAGGCTGGTCCCTGAGCTGTGCCCCACAGAGCTCCCAGTCCCGTGGGAGGAGGTGACATGATGAGAGCCACGCTCATCTGCCATCTCGGGTGTGGGAGCAGAGAGCGGGGTCTGTGCCGGGTGGGTGGGAGGCAGAGGGCGGGCAGGGGTATGGGCAGCAAGGACGGGACTAGTCGTACAGAATAAAGCCAGAAAATCACAGAACGGCTTCTGGAAGCTGGCACAGCCCCGCCAAGCCAGGCCTTGTACTTCAATACCAAGTGGCCTGCGCCCGGCTGACTCATTCACATTGTCTTACCTTCATCAGATTATTGTAATTACACATTTAATAATTGTGAACCTGCATGATCAGCAGTCTTTAAGGTGTAAAAGCTTCCTTGTGTTTAAACGGTGGCTAAATTCACTCTTGGCTCCGTACGAAATTTGAAAATAGAAATTCGGTGCCTTAGCAACTTTGACTTACGTTTGCTTGTGTGTGTTTTTCCTTTTTTAAAACCAGTTAAGTATGTACGACTCCACCCTTTGATCAAATAATGCATGATTTTCCCTTCATGCCAGGGCACTTTTTCCTTGGAGGAGGCCACACTTTACAAATGCAGCAATTCAAGGAGCATTTCCTGAGCACCCACCTGTGTAAGAGGACTCAGAAACAGTCACTTCTTCACCCAGGGCTCACCCAAGGGACTCATGGGTACAGAATACATGCCCAAGGGGTGTGGGCTTGAGCAGATTATTTAGAAATAAGTAAGATCAGGGAAGGGGGAGCAGGATGCAGCCAGAGGGAGCACCAGGTACAGGACTTGAGGCCTATGGTAGGTGGCTGTCCAGCAGGCCGTGGCCGCCGGGTCAAAGAGCAGCAGCGGCTGAGAGTGGCTGTCCTGCAGGAGCCAGGGAGCGAGCACTTGGAGAGAAGGCAGGGGCAGGCAGGGGTCTGATTACCAGGAGCCGAGTTACGTCGGTGGGAGAGTTTTCTTGAAGCCACTGACGGATTTTAAGCAGATGAGGGTATAACCCCAATGATCTGACCCATCAAAGGAGCCCCAGCTTTGCAAAGGCAGCCCTTAGTATATGTCATACCATTCACAATAAATTTTTACGGTCTGGCTATCTTCCATCATCACTCAGCAAATATTGATTAGGCTTTGATTGTATGCTGGGCACCAGGGTGGGGATGGCTCCTGAGGGCGACCTTCTTTCTGGAAAGAGCATTCAAGCAACACGAGCGCTAACCACAAGAGCCCCATGTGTCCTCCGCGTGTCCTGCTTACCCCCGTCTCCCCTTCCCTCTCATTTCAAAGTAGAAAGAAGGAAATGTAAACGGCCTCAGGATGCTGGATGATCTCTGTCCAAACCGAAGAGGGCTTCTGCTTGCTTCAGGTGGCAGGGAATGGTCCCGAGTCACCAGGTCACGAAGGCTGCATTATCTCTGTCCTTGGGCTTAAAAAAAAAAAAAAAAAGTTCATCTGCTGTACGTCTTCTAAAACATTCAGTGGGACATAAGAACATTTTTTCTCTTTCCCAAGAAGGCAGCAAAGTGGTTTCTTTATGCTACCAGACTCCAGCAGAAAACCATTCTGACATAGGGCTTCTCTGGCTTTTTTCCTCAACTTTTTCCTATTCAAAAGTTTTGGTAAGATAGGTATCTGTTGTGCGTGCATGTATGTGCGTGCATGCATGTGTGTGTGTATGAGAGAGAGAGAGAGAGTTCTAGAACTCTCAAGAACCCCTTCCTGGCTGTGGGCTGAGGTAGATGAGGTAGGTGTGCGATAGCCTCCCCGTCCTTCACCCGGCTTCTGTGATCCAGGGAGGGGCTGACCTTCACGATCTACATCTATAGGATGCCTGTGCCCTCTGCCTCTGGTAAGTTTGGCCAATGTGAGCCAGGTGCAGGAAATTGGAAGATGAGAGGCAAGTGAGGTCTGAGTATCTACATGCACGCTGGGTGCCCATCCCAAAAGGCTCCCCTGGTTTGACCACCTCCCTTCACCAAGAAGCTCCTGTCACACAGTTGTCTCCCAACTGTCTTGGGTTCTGGTCTGATGTGGTGATGGCTCCTGGACTCCTGTACTACCTGCTGTGGCCACCCCCACTCCTCCTCAGATTCCCTGGTGGGAGTGCCGTCGCACCATCTGGGTTTTGCCTGGATCCTCCCTGGAGCAGGTGGGACAGGACCATAGTGACCCAGAAGGGGGAGGTTACGAACACCTTTGCTGTCTGCAGATGGCGGCACACAGGTGGGTCTTTCCTCTGGGGAGTGAAGCACCCGGGAAGCCACCAAAGCTGAGAAGTCAGCCCCACATGTGGTTGCACTAGAAATCCCAATGCACATCTCCTTCACTTGAAAACATTCAGGTATAACTTATGTACAGTCCGACAAACCCATTTTTGTGGACAGCTGTGATAATTTTGACAAACATACCTGACCACCTACTCCCCACTTCAGTGAAGACACAGAGCGGCCCCTTCACCTGCCAAACCTGCCCCATGGCCCTTTGAAGTCGGCCACCCCATCCATTCCCAGCAGAGCAATAGCAGTCCCATTGGTCAGTCATATTTTAGGCATATTACATGTGGTGGTCTACTTTCTTTTTTTTTTAATTTTCCAAACAGATCCTACTGCTTTCATTAATATTGTGTGCAGGTTCCAAATATAAATGGAGTCGAGAAAGCCAAGTTAGCTAATGACCAGAGAAACACATAACCATATAGTTTTTTAAATTGGCAGAAAATGTCAAAATAATTACATATAGAAATTCAGTAACAAAAATTACTAAAGTGGGTTGCTTACATTGCAATTACGAGAGCTATTGAAAAATAACAAACCGGTATGTTCTCCTGAGTTCACTCATTTGGTTGGTAGATGCTGAATTTGTCAAGGATGGAAAATAGACCCAGTGTAACTATAACTTGGTAAGCCCTTCTGGACAAGTGGTTCTCAGGGATTCTGCTACTTTCAAGCCATGTTTTCTTAGAATGAGTTCTATAAAAAATGAGACTACATTGTAGAGGTACTTTGGATATTTCTCATAATGAAATCTTATAGCCTCCTTGTAAGGCAAATTATTTCATTGATGAATAACAGTAATGATTGGAAGGGTGGGCAGGAATCTGCCCCGAGTGGTGTCAAAATGTCCTTCTCTAACACTTTTAAAAAAATTGAGATATAATTGACATAAAGCATTGTATTCATTCTCGATATATGACATAATGATTCGATGATGTATCTACGCACTGTGACATGATCACCATAATAAATTTCATTAACATCCATCACCTTACACAGCTGCAATTTTTTTCTTATAATGAGAATTTTTAAAGCCTGCTCTTTGAGCAACTTTCAAATATATAGTACAGTATTGTCACGCTCTACATCGCATCTCCAGGACTTACCTTATTACTGGAAATTTGTATATGACTGATTTTTAAAAAATTTCCAAGATTCTCCATGCTGAAAGTTTATGGATTTTTACCAATCCACAATGCCATAAATCTACCACTATAGTTTTATACAAAATAGTTTTACTGCCCTAACGATCCCCTTTTCTTTCTTCCTCTCTCCCCTGGTAACCACTGATCCTTTTACTGTTTCTATAGTTTTACCATTTTCTAGAACATCATATAATTGGCATCATATAATATATAGTATTTCAGACTGATTTTTTTACTTACCAGTATGCTTTTAAGGTTCCTTTATATTTTTTCATGGCTTAATAGCTCATTTCTTCTTATCACCAAATAATTTCACCATATACCTTTTCCAGTATCACAATTATTTGTGTTTTTCTATATAGACCACCATACCATCTGTGATGAAAAATATTTTTATTTCTTCCTTTCCAGCTGGAGGTCTTTCCTTTCTTTTTGTTGACCCATTGCCCTGACTGGGACCTCGACTATGACATTGGATTCTGGAACCCTGGCTACATAGCCACATGAAGCCACATGAAAATTTACAGTATATGCATGTGGCAGTAACACAGGGTACCAGCCTCCCCTTTAATTAGGGGGCTTTGGTACTAGAACTGGGAGAGATCCAGTTACAAGAGAAATAAGAATCAGGGATATAGTGTGAAACCTCACAACGACAGCCAATGCTGCTGGGTGGTAGACAGTAAGTTGCTGAGAGAGTGGATCCTAAGAGCTCTCATCATAAAGATATTTTTCTCTTTTCCTTTTATTCTATCTATAGGAGATGATGAGTGTTAACTAAACCTATTGTGGCAAGCATTTCACAATATATGTAAATCAAACCATAGTGCTGTACACCATAACTTATACAGTGATGTGTGTCAATTATTTCTTAGTAAAACTGGAGGAAAAAGAAGAACTGGGTGAGAGGCCAGGGCTTCCTACTGGGTGACTCAGTCATGTTTCTGCTCACTGGACTCAGAATTTTTCTAGTGATATATATCGAGTAAAACTTTAGTAGGCTTTTCATGTCTTTCATCCATCGGAAGCACTGGATAAATTAGCCATGACCATAATTCCCTGCAGTATAAAACACATTACCACCCTGACCCTGCAGTCTCCTTTGATGCGGATGGTGAAGCGCTGCTATCTGGCCTCAGTTGCTCTGGGATTCCTTCAGCCCTACTGAAATCAGGTCAAAGGGGCTGTTTCACATCTCCCGTTTTATCCTCACTCACAGAGGATGCTGGGGCAAAGGTTTTCAGGGAGGCTGCTTCTCAATTCCTTGTTTGGTATCCTTTGGGACCACCTAAAGACAAAGTCAAGATGAAAGTGAGTGGGTTCCACATAAGAAAGCCTACTTCTTTATCTTCATCTCCCTAAGCATTTGGATTCCTTTCTCCACACTATGCTGCAGGAGTTCTGACATCCTGACCTTGTTGAATGTAGGTCAACAATAAATCCAAGTTTCAGTCAATGAACAATGCCAACTAGCAAAGCCATTCCAGCTGTGAAAGCTAGAATATTAAGCCCTGAATCTTGTAAAAGTGTTCCCATATTAGCGTTACGTTTCATCTTTCTTGGTTTGGTACCCTTAAAATCTACATGTACTTCATGTCCTGGCAAGGCAAATCCCTGCAGTGTTCTCCCTGTATGTGGTATCACTTCCTGCTGAAGACCGTGAGTCATCATGGATTTGAGATAAGGACCCATGTGGTATTCCATAAGCAAGGAAGGGTATCTCCTCAGATACCCAGGAAGGTCTTATTCTTCTGGGCAGGGGAACTGAAGGAAATTAGTGGCCTCGAGGCTTTCAGATTATTCTAAGTTGATCTAATATTCTCCTCCCATGTCATAGCACCCAGCTTCTTCCCAATGAGTTGCCTTTTTCTTAACATATAAGTCTTGTCAAAGTTGCATATAACTTGGTTGGAATGGGTTGAACTCACAACCACATGGTTAGTTTTGTGCCTGGATTTCAATTATGTTTGTCATGTGCACACTTAAGAATCAATAATTCCTTTAAGTCTACTGGAGAATCCCTTGCATTCTCTGTGCATGCTTGAGCTGAGTTTAAAGCCCTGAGCATATAGGGATCCCTGGGTGGCGCAGAGGTTTGGTGCCTGCCTTTGGCCCAGGGCGCGATCCTGGAGACCCGGGATCGAATCCCACGTCGGGCTCCCGGTGCATGGAGCCTGCTTCTCCCTCTGCCTGTGTCTCTGCCTCTCTCTCTCTCTCTCTGTGACTATCACAAATAAATAAAAATTTAAAAAAAATAAATAAAACAAAAAAAAATAAAGCCCTGAGCATATAATTTTCTTTGTGAAAGATGTCTGACACCATGAGAAGCAACTATCCCACTTCATCCTTGCAAGTTGCAAGTGGCTGGAGAAATAAGTGACCTTTCAGGAGAATAAATATATCCTCTAGTCCAGCAAGGAGGCAATAATAATGGCTTACACCCCAATTATAATGGGCATCAGAGTGGCCACTTAAATGGAAAAGCAACTTCATCATTAATGCAGCATATTGTCAAGGTAAAGCTGACAGATTCAGCTAGTAAAGAAACAGGGAGACCTTGTAAGATTAAGGATAGATGGTTCCTTACAATGATAGCAAAAGCAAGAGTAAAAAGGTGCCTCCTCCCCCCTTGTCTCTTGTCCCACAGAATGATGGCAAAAAAAAAGAAACCAGGCATGGAGACATTCGTGCTGCACCTAGGCAGTTTTATTGGGTGTACCTGTGCCCCAAAGGTGGGGTTTGAGATGCAATGGGGTGGGGGAGTTAGAGAGCCTCATCCATCGTCAGAACCTGGGATGTGATGAGAAACTATCTCATGAGTGGGAAATGGTCTGGTAACAGCTCCTCACAAGCCTCCCAGGTTCTTATATTCTGGTGGAATCACAGGGTGTTCTGCTGAATTTCATGTCAGCTGTGATTAAGCTTTGCCTGCATAGCCCATGTGGAGATGTACAAGATCACTGGGCACCATGGCGGAGCAGTCTCCTAACACATATTTGTTGCATCCATTCCTGCTGGAAACTAAAAGATTGCTCCTTGGAACCAAATATTCCCTTAGACATAATTCCATAATCTTCCATCTTTCAGCTCACCCACATGCTCCTTTATGGATGCATCCAAGCCCATGAGCCCAGAAACCCAAGTACACAGTGGGAAAATCCCTGGACTCCTATTACTATGAAACATGTCTGCATACTCTTACACTTGAGCCTCTAATATTACAGAAACTCATAGTTATCTTGGTAGCTCTTCTGAGAGCTAAGCTTGCCTGTAACGCAACAAGTTTTCTTGTTAAGAATATAGAACCCACCGCCCCTCAACTCCCACAACCATCCTTGTCCACCGACCAGGCAGGGCTCTAGTCTCCTAAGTACCTTTTGCTAAATTATTTTTGGGGCTCCCACAAGCTCACCTGCCCTTTCTGGGGATGGCGAGAGGGGTATACAAACTTCCTGTGCCATATTAGCAATCTGTTCATAACACATATTCATGCCAGCAAATGGGAATAGGCAGTAAACAGCAAAGTTCTGGGCTTGTCCCTTATTACTCTGAGCTCCACTGCATGTGATATTTCATCCTGGTTCTGGACCTACAGCTGGATGGTGTTAAGAAGGAAAGAAAGAATACGAGCAGAAAGTAGAATAAGGGTAAGGATTAGGAAAAGGAGGAAGGAGATCCCACTGTTGTTTCAGGTTGATGACTTTCTGTTGTCCCTTCACAGATAAACCTCCAGAAGGTATCAATTGCATTGGTTATCCGCATCTCCTCACTAGCCATTGATTTTCTCAAACACTAACCACTGGATTCACTCCACCAAAATTTCTCTTTTCAAGGCCATGGCAGAGCCACTTTGGCAAGATCAATGACTTCTCCATCTTCATTCTACCATAACTCTTGACTATGTTTGACTCTTCTGCTATTGCCCCTTTCAGAACTTTTCTTAAATGTGTCTGGCATGTCAGACTTTCATTTTGTCATCTGATCCCTTTCCCGCAGTGGGCCATGCTGGGCAAGAGATAGGTTTGACATACAAGACATGAAAAGAACTAGGAATGGAGAAACCATATTTGTTATAATGCTTGGAGTAGAGAATGAGAATGGGATGCCAGGTTCCAGAGAAGGAGCTGAATGAAGGGGGCACAATAAGTGATCAGACAAGAAGCTATATGATGATGAGATAGTGGTAAGGTACGAGGAGATGTGAACCAGGAATAACTAGGTGGGGATTGGTAGGGATGCTCTATTTAGTTATATTCTGTGCCTCTGGCTCTTTTGTCCTCTCAGCACCGCCCACCTCTACTACATATAGGAAGAAGTGTCCTAATCCTCACTCTCATCTCTCTTTTTTAATAATAAATTTATTTTTTATTGGTGTTCAATTTGCCAACATACAGAATAACACCGAGTGCTCATCCCGTCAAGTGCCCCCCTCAGTGCCTGTCACCCATTCACCCTCACCCCCCGCCCTCCTCCCCTTCCACCACCCCTAGTTCATTTCCCAGAGTTAGGAGTCTTTACGTTCTGTCTCCCTTTCTGATATTTCCTACCCATTTCTTCTCCCTTCCCCTCTATTCCCTTTCACTATTATTTATATTCCCCAAATGAATGAGAACATATAATGTTTGTCCTTCTCCGATTGACTTATTTCACTCAGCATAATACCCTCCAGTTCCATCCACGTTGAAGCAAATGGTGAGCATCAAAGAAACAAACAATCCAATCATGAAATGGGCAAAAGACATGAACAGAAATCTCACAGAGGAAGACAGAGACATGGCCAACACGCACATGAGAAAATGCTCCTGCATCACTTGCCATCAGGGAAATACAAATCCAAACCACAATGAGATACCACCTCACACCAGTGAGAATGGGGAAAATTAACAAAGCAGGGAACCACAAATGTTGGAGAGGATGCGGAGAAAAGGGAACCCTCTTACACTGTTGGTGGGAATGTGAACTGGTGCAGCCACTCTGGAAAACTGTGTGGAGGTTCCTCAAAGAGTTAAAAATAGACCTGCCCTACGACCCAGCAATTGCACTGTTGGGGATTTACCCCAAAGATACAGATGCAATGAAATGCCAGGACACCTGCACCCCGATGTTTCTAGCAGCAATGTCCACAATAGCCACACTGTGGAAGGAGCCTTGGTGTCCATCAAAAGATGAATGGATAAAGAAGATGTGGTTTATGTATACAATGGGATATCACTCAGCCATTAGAAATGACAAATACTCACTCTCATCTTTTTATGCTTGGGTGAAAGAAGTTTCTTGGACTTAGGAATGCAGACATCCACCTCTTTATCTAGACCATTACAGCTTCTGAGATGTTGGACAGCTTTGGTCTCATCCATCTTGTTGCCAATCTGATATACAATCCTACAGTTTGGGAAACCAGGGCTCACAGAGAGAATACAGAGCACCAAGGCAGTAGAGCCACTCCATGTTCTAGGTGAGGTGGAGGGGGGTGGACTAAAAGGGGTAGTTGCATAGGTTCTACAGAAGGATATGTCCTTTCTACTTGATCAGGACTTCCTTGAGAAGTTAATTCTGCAGCTTCTTTCTTATAATTTGCCAGGATTGAACACAAGGAGGCTAAAATATTCTCTATTAGCTTCTGCACAAAGAGGGTGACTCAAGCATTGCAGTGTCTGTCAAGTTCTTCCCTGTCCCTCTCATCAGCACAACAGGTTTCAAGTGGTTGGCCACCTCTGGGAAGAAGGTGCAGACAAACAAGGTACTGTTTGGAAAACTCATAGAAACTCTAAGAATAGAATTGCTGGTTTGCAGGAAGGGCCCCGTCATCCAGGCTGTTTCTTTTTTCACCCCAGTACCTGCACACCAGACCCTTGAATGAGTGGCCGTGATGGCAGGGTTGGAGGCCTTGCATGGGCCCAGTCATATGGGTTCACTCTTATCAAGATTTATCTCCTATTGCCACCACTGAATGCCTAGGCTGTTGGCAGCAAAACTCAATGCCGAGCCCTCAGTCTGGTGTCAGCCCTATGAGAAAAGCCAGCCACCTGCTGGCAGTTGATCATATCATATCCCTCCACCCATAAGGGGAATGACTCACCTTTACTGAAACAAACATCTATTCTGGATGTGATTTTTCCCTGCACACAATTCCTTTGACAACTGGCATTCTAGAGTTTGCAGAATGTCTGTTTTACTGATATACAATTCTGTAAAATATCACTTCAGACCAAAAAAAAAGCCCCTATTTTATAGGTTTATGGGCCTTACCATATACCACATCACCATATATCACATTATCCTCTGGATTAGCAAGTTAAGGGCTCTGATCTTCTGTTTCATCGGAGGTGTTGTACCCCAAGATGTACTATATGGGCTTAAACTTATATAGCTGACACACGGGTCCTATTAGCTGGAATATGAAGGCTTGGGTGACAAGGGTTTGAAGTAGAACTGCCTCTCACAATGTCATTTTAAATAATCCAGTGTGGGATATGTGCTTCTTATTCTTTAACATCAGGCTCTTCTAGTGTACAGGCCCTGGTTCCTAGGCAGGGAACTTCCTCCAGGGACACATTGTTCACTGATTCTGAAGCTGCGAATATAGCTTGTTTACTTTGGACTAGTCATGCCAGTGGATCAGCAGGCAAATAAGGAGGGGTAACTGACACTTGTCACAAGGAGCCAGGGGAGAAGAATTTCTAGAGCCTGCAAGATCCACTGGGACATCTTCAAGAGGTTCCAAGCCAATGATGTCAGTGACAGACAATTGCAGCAATCATGACCTGACAGAAGCAAGAGAACCGAGCTTTTAGGGGGGAAGATCTAGCTCATCTGACCAGGAAACCAACCTAGACCAGCTGAAATATTAGCTAGAGGTGAGGGGGACCCGGGAAAGATGGTATTGAGGGATGTGATGAATAGCGATGGAGGTCTTGAAACAATTGTAGCACTGAGACTTCATCTTGTTCCACTAACCATGTGTGTTAAGTCTTGAAGATTCCATTTTGACTGAATTGGATGTCATGTAGGGCAGGCATGGATCTGAGGAGTATAAGGGATCCATGTATCACATATCTTTGGGCTCCTCCTCCTTCACCTTCTTGGCTTCACCTAGATTCCAGCTGTGACTAAGGTGGGAAACTCTGTGGGGCTTCCACTCACATTTTGCCCCTATCTCTGGTCTCAAGAACAAGCTCACATCCTCACTCCCCTTCTTAGAGCTCCTCCAGTGCCGTGGATGTGGTAGGTCCCCATATTGCCCACATATAGGGACAGCCTATTAGTGTGGGTGTGGTAATGCCCCTGGGGACAACCAATGTGGCATAAGGGCTGATAAATAAATATGTTCCCTTTTGGACTTTGGGAAAGTCAATGATAAGAAGCATTCTGTAGGCCAAGGCTGACCACCTGTTGCCCACAGAGGTAACCCTTCTATAGGGCTTCACTTTTCCTCTTTCTTCTGCTCTTCTTGGTCCTTTATTTTTATTCCTTGAGATCACATGTCTCATAAAATTTCTGTGCACAAAAACTTGGGTCAAACTCTGCTTTCAGGGCAGTGGGTTGAAGAGGAAGCCAGTCTGAGCACTCTCTTTCCCTGGGATTGGCTGACAGCTCATATTAACCAACCATGTGATGGAGCCACATAGGACAGCAGCAGTGGGGCAGCCAAGGTTATGATGTGGGTGGCTAACAGGGCCAGGCTCTGTGAGAGCTGTCTCTGGAACTCCTTGCTTACTTTTATTCTAATGCCCTCCTGTCATAGTTTCACTCACCCTCATCTCTTTGCTGAGCTCGATGTGTGCACTGACGCAGCCATTTAGACATGATCATGGCCAAAACCAAGTGTGTTACCTCCCAAAGTTATCTCCTCGCAAGCTTACATTGCTGTTGGTGTTGTCACACCTTCTCAGGCTCATGACAGTGGACAGCTCCTTGATCACTTCTTTTTCTTTTAACCAGTGACCACCTCTGCCTTCTTAGGGTCTCTCTAACCCACCTCTCCCTCCAGTTCCAACTGTGCTTGTTGCACGCCAGACCCTCCCCATCTTTCTTGGTGCTTGACCATCATTTCAGAAGCAGTGTATCTACCTAGAGTACCCACCTCATCACTCGGCAATCAAAATAACTCTTTCTTATTACCAAACTTTTTGTTCTAAAACCTCGCATTTGTCCACTTAACAAATATTTGATGACTTCTTATCTTCCAGCAGTGGAAAGAAACAAAATCTGAATTCCTTGGCTTAGTTTTCTAGAATGTTCACAAGTTGACTCATACTTCTTTCTTTCACACCACTTCCAACCTTCACATTCTCCTTTACAACTCCACTGAGCTACATGGTGACAAGTGGACCTTATCAGCCTGGTCTTTAATTCGATGTTTAGCCCTAGGAGAGAGAGAACGAAGGTGTTTTCTGATCCAGTGCTATTCTTAGACACAACACAAGAGTCCTCAATAGCATCCAAACTTGGAGCAGCTGTAGAGGGAAACTGAATGAGATGTCCTCCAGCTCTCTAGAACAGTGTGTCTGATGGCACACTGGCAGGAGGGAAAGCTCCCTCATAGTGACAGCTCCAGGTCATCAAAGCCCTCAGGCAAGGAGTCATTCCGAAAGATTCAGATCTGGATCCTCATCCAGCTGTTTCCTTATCTAGATTTGGATCCTAGACCACCCCTCAGTCTGTGCCATCATCTTGCTGCACCATCTTGTTTTCTCTCCCAGTGCCCAATCTCTGGCCACATTAAGTTCTGACCTTATTCTTCACATGGATGGGACTTTGGCCCTTTGCTTATGCTCCTGTAGTGCTGGGCCACACAACCTGCCCACTGCTCTTACTCTTGATTTTCCCAACTTCTGTGATGATAACCCAGATAAGACTACCCTATAATGGGCCCAGAAACAACAGTTTGGGGCTAAATTAAACTCAGTGGTGGCACTAGTGAGGGGGGAGAAGCATTTTCCCTGGTGAGACAGCATGTGCAGAGGAAAAGCTGTGGGGGCCTGGGGACTGATGGGGGTGGGAGGGACCGGAGCAACCAGAAGACAGAAACATGACCTGAGTAAATAGTTGAGAAGTGTCGAGGCTGGAGGAGATTCAAGAGCAGGTCACATGCCCAAGGTCAGAGCTGGAAGCTTCATGAACCTGGGCCGGGACAGTTTATGATATCCGATTGCCAAATGATCTAGGTGTTACCCATCAGATTACAGCACTGGGGCAGCAGACAGAGCAATAAATGGAGAACCAGAAGCTTGAGTTTTGTTGTGACCTTGTAAATAATCAGTGGAGAAGCTTCCTCCCACAAATCCTAGCTAATCTCTGGGTCCCACAGTTGGCAGTGGTCTAACCATCTAAGAATTGTTGGGGTTTCCTTTGGGGGCACCACTTAATCCATACAGGATTTGATTCTTCCCCGTATGCACACCCAGATAAGACTGTTAATTATTTCCCACTACTTGGATGTTTGGATTTCTTTGATTCCCCCTTTAAGACTCATTTTCAGCTGCTTTCCAGTTATGCAAGCCACCCCATATTCTTCCAGCAAGTTTCTTTTCGGATTGACGTAGTCAGAGTCAATTTCTGTTGCTTGTAGCCAAAGAATCCAAAATGACGCAGACCATTTCTGATCCTCTGTCCTTTGTGATTGCAAGCATCAGGATATTGTGAGTTTGGAAGGGAAACTGTGCCATAGAAAGGCTCCCCACCTGGGAAATGCCCCTGGACGTGGAGGCCTGACCAGGCTATACTCTACCTTCTCTATGCATCTCGTCCCAAATGCGTGCAGGTGTGGCCTGCAGTTGCTTCAGTGGCCTTTCTGGGGAAAACTATGCTCTTTAGAGCACTGATTTAGGTGCTTTTAAACCCAACGGTGGGATTTCTGGGGTAATTTGGGCGGGGGAACTGGAGAACTGACTGGGTCTCCATGACTTTCTGCCACTTAATCAGAATCGCTCCTACTGATCTGTTTCATATATTTTCTTTATAAAATTTTATTTGAAGATTTTCATTTCCTTGCTAAAAAAGAAGCTTAAAAGCCACTGCTTTGACAGACTCAGCTCTTGAGAATTTTCCCAGATGGAAACTCACTGAAAGTCTGGTTCTACTTTGTCATGATCACTGACTGATGACTCTCCATTGGCAAAATGCACGTAGGCATGGAAGCTATTTTCTGAAGAATCTGAGCTGAAAGCCCAATTGTACTGACTCTGTACCACTATGTGTTTAAACATGACTCAACTAATGGATTAAGTTAATGGAGTTAATGTTTGTGCAAGGCTATTGCCAAGAAAGCCAATGGAAAGAAAAATATCACTTCTAGAAGGGCACTCGGAGCAAGCTTGGGGAAGCCCCATATCCCAAGGCTACAGGGAGGTTTATGTGACCTGGGACAACTCACATGAGCCGAGTGTCCTATCTCCTGCCAAGGGCAGCAGCACACTGGGCTGCCCTAGTCACTGTGGTTATAGCAGCAGAGGCACAAAAATGGGTAGTAGTTTCGGACTGACTGAGGTGAAGCATGGGCAGAGAGAGAGGATGTGCAGCACTTCAGGCTTGTTGAGGCTAAGATGACTGAGCATCTCAATGAATGATCAGAGGAAGGGAGGGGAGTGGAGAACCTGAGCTGGAATTGTCAACGCAAAGCAATGGATGAGGTGGGAACAGGGGAGCTATTTAGAACCAACAGACTAACACAGTGAGGGGAGGATAATAAACCACAGTTTTATAGTGGATTGTTTTAGGATAATGATTTAGGTTTGAGAGGGGCAGCTGATTAATGATCTGAAGATACTACAAATAGTAGGTACTGTTGTTCATGTATCTATTGGTGCCAGGTATTATATTTGGCACCAATTATCTTACATCCACTATCTTATTTCACTCTTGAAAAAATTAACAACTACAAGACACACAAGATTTAGGTGGTGTTGGCTCTATCTACTGATTTATTTATATTTTCGTGAACTGCTTACAGCTGCCTTGTGAGTAAGTGGCAGATGGAGTTTGAATTCTGATATTATTGATCAAAGGATCTCATATTTTCTTTATATGAGGTGAAATTTTGGAATTATGTAATATATAAATGGACTGTCTTAAAATTCTCTTAAAAGTAATTAAATCATTCTCATTCAAAGAAAATTACAATGGCAAAAATATACAAGGTAAACAAGTGAGTTCCTACAGAAATTATAGACCAGGTATGTGGAAATTTTTGACAAATTTTATTCTTCTCTTAATTAACTTCTAAGAAATTGAAGAATACCAATCCCTTTCCCATTTTAACCATAAAAATGGAGTTTTCCTACCTCTGAGCACTTCTCCAATCTTTTAGTTTCTCTCCATTCTGGCGGGCTACCGCTCCAGTGGGCACAATGTTAATCTTTTGCTTAGATCAGTTAAATCACCTTCTAATTAGTCTTCCTGCATCCACTCTTGATCCTCCAAATATTTTTCACTTCTACAGCCAAAATAGTCTCTGAAGAACGCTAACTCTACTCAGAACTCTTCAGTGGTCCCCCACTGCTCATATGATAAATTCTCAAGGCTCTTCACAATGAGATTCTCTTTGTCAATCTCTTTTTCTCCTCGCTCCTTTCCAATCTCTCTGCCCTCTCTACTCAGCCAACCACTCACCTGTACTCCACTCTCACTCACCTCCATTCCTTTGAACTTGATGCTTCACTGACCAACATACTCCCTCCTCTCCTGTCCCTTCCTAGAAGAAGTCCTATTTACTCTTCAGATCTCAGTGGAGAAGTTCCTTTCTTAAGAGAATCCCTCCTTGGTCCTCTAATTTAGGGTATTACAGAATCTGAAAGCATATTGCACTTCTCCTCATACCTCACTGCAATGAGTTGTTTGATAATTTTCCCAGTTGTCTGTAAGCCTACCGTGATGCTTTGCACATAATAGGTGCTTAATAAATATTTGTAGAAGGAATGACGACTACTTGAAGGTCACAACATGGCACTGATCTGTCTTAGCCTAAGCTCTTGAGGACAAGGAGCCTGAGACAAACACATATTAACACTTTCATTGGGAAGTGATCCTAAGAGCAAAACTAAGGGGTAGGGAAAGCATTTCAGGAAAGAGAGATCAGTGTGAGATGTGCTATTAAGTGGACCACTGCTATAGGAGAGAGTGTTCAATGCCATGAAACCTGAGAAGCCACATAAGATGTGAGTCAGAGTCATTATTCAGTGCTGTGGGATGGGATGGAAGGAAATGCTTATTCACTGGACCCATCTCTCACTGTTCCTAAGATTTTCCCAAGGGGGCATTAACTACTGCTGTAGGCTGAATGTTTGTATCCCTTCCAAAATTCACATGCCAAATCCTCATGCCCAAGGTATGGTGTTGGCAGGTGGGGTCTATTAAGGTATTAGTGATTAGTCATGAAAGTAGAGCCTTTATGAATGGAATCAGTGCACTTATAAAAAGACCTCAGAGACTCCCTTTGTCATCTGAGGACACAGCAGGAAGATGACTGTCTGTGAACCAGGAAGCTCTCACTAGACACCAAATCTACCAGCACTATAATCTTGGGCCTCCCAGCTTCCAGAACTTTGAGAAATAAATGTTTGTTTTATAAACCGCCTGGTCTGTGGTATGTTGTTTAAGCAGCCTGAATGGACCACACCTCTGGGTTGTGTATGTGAGCACCAGGGGGCCTTCTGCAGTATCCCGTGCCCCGGCTTTATCAGAAGGCATGGGTAGTAGTGAAAAGGTGTGGTGCTGGTGCTGTCAGGTTACACATGGATGAGACTATGAGAGCTGAGGCATTGCACACACAGTGGGTTGTCACTGAGGTGCCTGGAAGACGAGATGGGTGTGTGAGCTGTGTCTGGGTCCACTATTTGTGTCTCCTGTATCTAACCATGCTGTACATTATATCTGACTCTAATTCTAGAAGTATTATCTCAGTATTTCTTGCTGAGAAGTGATATCTAGTGTGATCTGTGACAGTTTCCTTAAATGTTGTAGATACACCAAATCTCTATATATTTAAAATGAGAGGGTTAGTGACACAATGTTGAGTCACTGCAACTGCAGATTGGTAATCCACAATTGATACTTATCTCTCCTTTTTTCCATGACTCATTCTATATTTTCCTCACCCTACAGAAGCACTTTGTGGGTTCACTGCTTGTCTCATGGGGGGAGTTAGACCTGTATCCTTGAAGGGACTGAGTCCCTTAAGCAGACTTGCACTTATCAAGTAACAGTGGCTACAATTTTCCTCTCACAGTTATCCCTGGGGAGTCCTGGAAGCACCAAGATGTAACTGATTGTAGCTCCTGGTGTTCTCAAAGTGGTCTGTGGGCCCCTGGAGGTTCCCTCGAGACCTTTGCAGGGTTCTATAAGGTCCAATCTATTTTTAAAATAACCCCAAGAAAATACCTTATTAACAAATAACTAATGTGGTTACTTCAGCCTCCAAGAGGTGGAGCTTAACTCCCTGCTCCTTAAGTGTGGGCTGCACACAGTGACCACTTTTTGAAAAGGACAATGTGGAAAGGGGAAACAGAAGGAGTAACTGTACAGTGGAGAAATCTGAGAAATGCCACTTCAGTCCGGTGATCAAGGTCAACATCAACACCGATAAGTCACGCTGATAGCACGGACCCTTCATAAGATACGGCATTTTGTCTCTGTGGTCTTCCTCTCAAAAAATCCATAAACCCAGTTTAATCAAGAGAAAACCCACCCCAATTAAGAACCACCCCAATTAAGGGACATTCCACAGAATATCTGTCCAATATTTCTCAAAAGAGTTAAGGTCATCAAAACCAAGGAAAATTAGAGAAACGGATATAATCAAGCCTAAAGAAGCATGATACTTAATGTCACGTGGTATCTTGGCTGGGATCTTGGAACAGAGGAAGGATATTAGGTAAAGACCAAGGAAAAATATAAAATATTTTATAAAATTTGGACTTTTTGGGATCCCTGGGTGGCGCAGCGGTTTGGTGCCTGCCTTTGGCCCAGGGCGTGATCCTGGAGACCCGGGATCGAATCCCACATCGGGCTTTCGGTGCATGGAGCCTGCTTCTCCCTCTGCCTATGTCTCTGCCTCTCTCTCTCTGTGTGACTATCATAAATAAATAGAAATTTAAAAAAAAGATTTAAAAAAATAAAAACTTAAAAAAATAAAATAAATAAAATAAAATTTGGACTTTAGTTAATAATGATATCTCAGAACTGGTTTCTTAGTTGTCACAAGTGTGCCATACTAATACACGATGTCAGAAATAAGGGAAAATGGTTGTGGGATTCTTGAGAATTCTCTGTACTGTCTCTGCAATGTCCCTGTATATCTAAAAGTATTCTAAAATAAAAAGCTTACTTTAAAAAGCCCACTGGGACATTTTATTTTTCCTTTCCCAGTGTGTTGACATTTTTCCCTGATGGCACAAAAACATTGGGTCAATACCTTGGCAGGAATCTAGGCAGAGACATCAACTCTATCAATGTCACTGTGCTCTCCGTTGTCACCAAAGTACAACCTATTGATTTTGTTAAATCTTGACCCTAGAGTACCTGTCCTTCAAATATTCTGAGTGACAAAATGAGAACCACACGTAAAGCACCTTACCATACCAAAATAGAAAAGTAGGTTAGCTTGAGGAAAAGCCCTTGTGTGATTGAGCTGTGAGCTGAATTCATCTTTGTGTGTGTGAGAGAGACACCATTTTTACTCAGAAGAATAACTGACAAATTATGTCACTCAGATTTATATATTTGGCAAAGTATTGCTCAAAAATGAATGAAGTGAGTGTGTCACTTCAAGAAAAACAATTGACAGTATTTGTGGTCGGTGATAAAGTCTAACTCTCAAGCACAAATTAGATATTATACAACCATCATTAATCCAAGTGGTACTCTGGAGCTCCAGATTTTTGTTCATCGGCACCTTTACTTCTAGAACTTATCTTCAACTTCTTAACTGCCTGTGGATTTCTAACAAATAAATATCATGGTATTATTAATATCTGAATGCATTTTTGAAACTTCAGTTTATATAGAGAGCATATGCTTTTCATACTCTACAAGTGTCTTCACGTGAGTTTTGTGAACACTGATAATAATTCCATTGTAGGGCGGAGAGGAAAGGGGCAGCAGCTATTTCAACAGTTTTGAAGGTCAGAATATTGTCACGGTCTTTATCTATCCAAGCAGAGTATGGTCACCCACGTGGAAGGCTCCAGATGGGCTCAGAGGTCTGTGGACAGACGAGGGATTACTTAGGCCGAGCCTAACTAGAGGAGTCTTGGAAAAGTGATCTATTGAGGGGACACCATCAACAGAGGGAGTTTTTCATGAAAAACAGGGTGAGGTGGGAGAGGTAGTTAAGCAAGGATGTGGTCTTGGCTGGAGCCTGGCTCCTGTCTGACCCTATGGGGAGCCCTGCAGTATAAACCCCACCAGTCAGTCCCACTTTGGGGTAAGGGTCTGGCCTTTTGTATTACTCAAGGACTGGCTCTCAACTGCCTTGTGTGTGGGTGTGACCTTCAGGGCCAGGAAGCTGCTATTGTCCCAAGGGAATTTCTCCAGAAAAGGGCAGCTGTGAGTCCTCAGCAGCCAACACTCACAGCAGCTGGAGGCTGGCGCATCAGCCCAGAGTTCTGGCCAGGGCACAGAGAGTGTCCACAGCAAGTTTTCAGTGATCCCTGTTTGCTCAGAATCAAAGTCCACAACCCTAGGAGCCAGAATGACTGCAGTGGCCCACGGCATGCTGAACCAATATGCACATTCTTCCTGGGGGATTCCAGCAAGGCTAGCTGAGGCCCTGGCAGCAGTTCAAGAATGATTTGGGCCTTGGAGTTTTGTCATGAGACCAACCCATGGGATCTTGAGTTCTTTTTGACCCTTGTGTCTTTGAAGCCATCCTGGAAAATTATGTGTGTGCCTGCATGTGTGGTGTATAGATGTACCTATGAGCAATGCATGGCGTATAGAGGTACCTGTGAGCAATGCATGGTGTATAGATGTGCCTGTGAGCAATGCATGGTGTATAGATATACCTGTGAGCAATGCATAGGACACACACATAAATGGCTTTTAGTCCATTAAAAAAAATTCACACAACTGTTATGGAGCAGTTCTGTTCTATTTGGGCTGGCAAGATGTGGTCATGCATCTTATGGTAGCACACAGCTACTGGTTTTCATACTGTTGCAGAGTTTGGACCTACAAGAAAAGACCATTAAGACTTTAGAGATAAAGAGACCAGGAGATAAAAAGGAATGATGGGGACAAAATCCTCTAACAGAATTCTCTAGATGTGAATTAATCTAGAAGGAGGGAAATTTTAAGTGGAGGCCAAGAAAAAGGCGAAGGGATTTTTCTGCTTGGATATCTGAGCATAGGACAGCATTTCTCTGGAATGTGCTGGTGATATCAACTGGATTGTAAACACAGATCCAGCCCAGGGTTGGTATGCTTTTGGACAGATAAGCTGAGAACAGGGTCCATATATCTACACTTATCTGGGCAGAGAGTTGCAAACCTAAATGCACTAGCTTCCTACTATTTCTCAGGTTGTTGAGTTTTAAGGGAAACTGAGGAAGCAGTGGTCAATGGTGGCTCCTTGAACAGATTGTTCTCAACAGATTGAACAGATTGTGATCCTTGAACAGATCACAACCCAGGTCCCCAAAGAGGCTGCAGGCATTTCAATCTTGGAACCATAATATTTGGATATTATTGTTTTGGTGAAATTTCTCTGACCATAAATGAACTTTGCCTGTAAGGTTATTTGATGCCAGGATTCTTATTGTCAAGAGAATAACTGCACGTAGAATGTTTAATCAATATTCAGTCAAGCCAATCAGTTTTTCATGAGACAAAAATGTTGTGATAGTAATATTCTGTCTCTGTAGCCTATTATTTTTCTTTACCCAATAAGATAAAAAAAATATTTTCTCCATGAGCGAAATGGTCATTTCCCCAAGTGTATTATAAACAGGAAGTGCCCCAGCTGCGGTGGCTTTTTCTCCCTTCAGTTAGCAACCCACCTGCATCCTTAATTCAACAGGCTGTGCTCGCTCCCTGAGATTTTGCCACACGGCCTAAGGGGAAGTTTGGCTTTTCGGTAGGGATGCCCTAAGAGGTGTTGGCACACTCACAAAGATGCCAATTTCAATACTAAAGAGAAAAAAAAATACGCCTTTTCAAAGACAGAGTATGAACTTGACTAGATACCAACTTTTCAACTGACTAAAAATGAGGAAAACTCTTGTTTACAGCTAACATTTTCAAGCACTGTGCTACACACGTTAGTGAGTTAACTCAGTTAATCGTCCTACGAGTTAGGCACTCCTGTTATTCTTGTTTTCAAGATGAGCAATTAGGGCCCAGAGGCGTCACCAAATAGGAAGTGGAAGAGCTGGGATTTGAACTCAGGCAGGTTGAGTCCGGTACCCACAGTCTTGTTCTAGGCCTGGGCTCTGGCCCCTGTGGGAGGAGAAGGAGGGCAGTGGCTGCATTCTCCAATCAGGTGGACCTTCTCTCAGGGGACACAGCCTGTCAGCACTGCACCCAGGAATCAGAACAAAGTCACACCCTTATATCCCACAGGCATGGTGGAGGGAGGGCCACTGTCCACAGGATGCACCTCTTCTCCCCCTGAGCAGAGAACGGGGTATTCGGTGGGGAAGGGTGGAGTCATCACTACCCGCCAATTCAGAGGCCTGGGAGAGGCTTGTGTGGCTTATGGAGAAAGACGTTGTCCTGCGGATCATGGGTAGACAAGGGCCGCCACCACCACCATCTTCATTTTTTTCATATACAGCGAGAGATGCTTGGGGGACAAAAACAGGTGTAGACACAGGTGTGGGTGGAGACAGTCCAACACGCTGGGACTCCTCAAAGTATGTGATAAAGTTGGTTTCCTTATCAATTTGGGAAGGAAGGATCACACATTATATAGTACTGGGCAATTAATAAACTGTTCAGAAATGAGTTGTTTTAGGTTCATAGCTTATATCAAACATCACAGGAGACTCTAAACATATGAAGGAGCTCTGCGTAAAACACAAAATCCCCTTAAGAAACAGAATAATAGGCAAATATAATTATTTCAGAATAAGGAAAAAAAACTATTCATGGGCAGCCCGGGTGGCTCCGCGGTTTAGCGCTGCCCTCGGCCCAGGGCGTGATCCTGGAGTCCCAGGATCAAATCCCACATCGGGCTCCCTGCATGGGGCCTGCTTCTCCCTCTGCCTCTGTCTCTGCCTCTCTCTCTCTCTCTCTCTCTCTCTCTCTGTGTGTGTGCCTCTCGTGAATAAATAAATTAAATCTTTTTTAAAAAAAGAAAAGAAACTATTCATAAAAGCAAAGGAAGAAATTAACAAAGGAAAAGATTTAGAGTAATATCTAACTTTAAAAGGGAGACAGAACATGAAGACTCCTGACTCTGGGAAACGACCTAGGGGTGGTGGAAGGGGAGGAGGGCAGGGAGTGGGGGTGACTGGGTGATGGGCACTGAGGGAGGCACTTGACGGGACGAGCATTGGGTGTTATTCTGTATGTTGGCAAATTGAACACCAATAAAAAATAAATTTATTATTAAAAAAATTAAACCCTAGAGAAACTCAGGGGAACTAGTTCACAGAAAAGGCTGAGGGTTTTTTGCTAATCTTTCAAATTCTTATTAAACTAACAGTCGTTTTCAACTATCTTATTATTAATTTTACTTGCAATTCTTTGATAAGGCACGAAACTAGACCCTTTCAAGTGTTTATTGTTTTCTCAAGTGTTTGTTCTTGGCCTTACCTATTTTTTTTCATTGATGTGCTCATCTTTTCTCATTGTTAAAAAATTCTTTGCACGTAAAAGAAATCAACTATTTTCTACCAAATGCTGCAAAGGATTTTCCTTGATACAGCATGAGTGATGAAAGTATTGTGGAATTTCCTTTTAACTGTTTGTTGTTGTTGTTGTTGTTGTTAAATAGCAATTTTATATATTGCTATTTAAAGGAATCCATTCCTTACCCTTTACAATAATTTGGTTTGAAATTACCCTATTTCAATATTATTGATGATTTCATTCAAAATAATTCCTCATTCTGTCATGATTTTGCATTTTGTTTTTAAATGTTTTATCCATCTGGAACTTATTTTAATATTAAGAACAGGCCAAAGATCCAGCTTTATTTTTTTTAAATATGTTTACTGAAAAATCCATTTTCCATTTGCCAATCTATTCTCCCTACTGATTTGAAATGACATTTTTATTACAAATTACATTTTCACACACTTATTTTGATATCTTGGCTCTCCTTGTATTCCATTGATCTGGTGACCTAGTCCAGTGTTGGTTCTATATTCCTTACTGTCTTTTTACAATGCATTTGAGAACCTGATAGGGTGGATCTTGTTACTTCCCTTCTTCCCTACCCAGAATTTTCTTAGCTCTTCTCCCAGGTTTGTTCTTCTCGGTCACCTAATATGCCAAATTCCCATTGGAATTTTTATTGTATTACTCTCAATTTGTAGCTATATTTATTTTTTTATTTTTTTAATAAAAATTTATTTTTTATTGGTGTTCAATTTGCCAACATACAGAATAGCAGCAATGTCCACAATAGCCAAACTGTGGAAGGAGCCTCAGTGTCCATCGACAGATGATAGATACAGAAGCTGTGGTCTATGTATACATGGGATATTCCTCAGCCATTAGAAATGACAAATACGTACCATTTGCTTCAACGTGGATGGAACTGGAGGGTATTATGCTGAGTGAAATAAGTCAATCGGAGAAGGACAAACATTATATGTTCTCATTCATTTGGGGAATATAGATAATAGTGAAAGGGAATAGAAGGGAAGGGAGAGGAAATGGGTAGGAAATATCAGAAAGGGAGACAGAGCATAAGAGACTCCTAAATCTGGGAAACGAACTAGGGTTGGTGGAAGGGGAGGGGGTTGGGGGTGGGGGTGAATGGGTGAGGAGTACTGGGTGTAGCTATATTTAGAGATCATTAATGTTCATTATAGAGTCCCTTGTACAAGAATGTGTCATGCATCTTATTTTGTACTTTTCCTTAAATTTTTTTTAAAAGTTAAGACAACACATGCACCCAAGTTAAAAAGGAAAATACCACTACAATATTTACAATGGGAACTGCTGTCCTTTAGTGTGTTGACGTGTGTGTTCTTTAACAGTGTCCCCTGTTAGTGGTTTCCACTAACAAAATGGAAAGGAGGGTGGTCTCATTACCTCTGGGAAGTATTGAAAAGTCCTGACTCCACTAGGCCTCCTCTGACACCATCCCAGTGGGGAAGGGGAAGTGTCTTCTTACTGCCAATGGGGCTGGGAGTCCCAGTTCCCTCTCTGGCCTTCTCTGGCCCTATCCTTCTGATGTGAGGTTAGGATGCCTCATACAGCCTAGAGAAGAGAGAAATCTGGACTCCTCACTCAGCCTTTGTGCGTTGGAGCAGGGCCACAGGTGTGTGTGTGTTGGCAGTAGGGAATGGCTGCCTAAATTTTCTGTCTTGGTTGACTGTCCTGTTCCTTTGACTACAGAGATTAAGATTTTGTGGTGGCTTTTTTTTTTTTTTGTCCACACCCATTGGAGTTTTGGGTGGCCAGCTTTTCCAGAACCCAACTGGATATATGAGGCATAAAAAAAAAAAAATCTAGAGAACTCACTGCCATATAATTTTTCCAGTCCCAAGGTGCCAAACCAATCTGCTTCTCTCTTCCCACTTCTCAGAATCTTCTGATGTTCACTTGTATATAATATCTAGATATTGTAGTTGGACTAAGAGAAAGTCAAGTACCCCCTTCTCTTGTTTTAACTGAGCATTTCATTTGATTCCATTTTATTTCCTCTTGCAGTTTATCATTTGCACTTTCTTAAAAAACTTTTTAGTGATTGTCTTAGGGCTTACAATATATATTTTAAGTAACTTATAACCATCTTTAAATAACACCATACCACTTCACACGTAACACAGGATCCATGTGATGGAGTATGGCCAATCCCTGTCTCCTGCAGCTGTCATTTGTACATTATAAAAATCCAACACATTGTCACCATTATTGCTTTAAACAAAAATTATCATTTAGATTAATGGAGAATAGGAAAGCTGAAGATGTTATTTTGTTTTCATCTATTCCTTTTCCAACACTCTTCTTTCTGTATGTGTTTCCAAGTTTCTGGACATGGTTAGCATTTCTTTCAGGACAGCCTCCTGTCACCAATTCTCTGTTTTTGCTTGTCTGAGAAAGTCTTTATTTGTCCTTCACTCTTGAAGAACAATCTTGCTGGGTATGGAATTCTAGACTAGTATTTTTCTTTCTTTCAACCTTTTCAAGATTTCCCAAGTAGAGACTCCCACATAGTCCAGAGTGGAATTGCTGAGTCATAGGGTCTGGACATCATGAACAAAGACTTGCGTTGCATATAAGAGATTTCACATTTCTGCCAACAATGTACATGAGTTCTACTTCTGCATAGATCACCAAAGCTTCCTCAGAATGATTAATTTTTGGTATCTGATGGGATGAAGTTATATCCCATTGACCTAATTATCACTTCCTCTAATTATTAGGAAGTTTGGAAATTTTTTCATATGCCTATTGATCATTTATTTTTCCTTTTCCCATAAGTTACTTGCTCACCTCTGTAGGGGATTTTCATGTCATTTTAGGTTGCTTCTATTTTCCATATTGGTTTGTAGAGTATCTTTATACATTTTGCCAATGAATCTTCTGTTACTTGCATTGCAAATATCTTTTTCCAATTTGAAATGCCTTTTCCCTTGGTTTTGGTGTCTGTCATTGTACAGTGTTTTTCACTTTCATGAAGTCCAATTTAATCTTTTATTTATCTCATGGCTTATGTTTTGCACCTCATTTAAGAAATTATTTCTTTCTATAATGTATTGATTATAATATCTATCATTATTGAATTTAATCAGCTTGGCTATTATTTTGCTACATTTTGAGTTTGATGCTTAATTTAATTTTATTCTTATTTTAAGCAGATGTTTTTTTCTTTATCTTTTTTATTCTTCTTTTAATTTATTTTTTATTTTTTAATTTTTTGTTATATATACATATGTGTATACATATATATATATGTATACAAATATACATATATACAAATATATGGATATATATTTATATTTATTGGAATTCAATTATAATTGAATTATAATAATTATAATTATTTAGACGTAAGGACACCTCCAACCTGAAAATGAAAGCTTGGAGAACCATTACCATTCAAATGGTCCTCAAAAGAAAGCTGGGGTAGCAATCCTCATATCACATGAGTAGCAGAAGATATTTAGAAGGATTTTTAAAAATTTCCAAGTGACAAAGCTTACTGGTTTTTCTTTTTCTCTTACTACATCAATTTTATTACATTATAGTCAGAGAATCTGGTCTGTGTTTTTTGTCTTTCTTTAGCCTCAGTCTAAAAACATAGAATCTCAGCATTTTCTGCCCATATGGTAGAAGCCTTCTAGGCATCACCAGCTCATACGTGTACGCCTGTATGGCAAGAGAATGGGTATCACCAGGCCCTAGAGGGAGACCTACACAGCTTGGAGACTGTGCTATGGTATAGGAAGGTGTCAGATATATATTTGACCTCCTAATTTATAGTGATCCTGGCTGCACTAGAACTCAACCTGTGTCTGGAATGATCAGTTTAGCAAATAGCCCCTCAACATTCTTTCCCCACATGTCCATTTTTTTGGTTTGTTTTTCAGCCAGAACAACACAGAACAATCCAGCTTTGCCCCTGAAAAGCCCCTGCACTGGAAAAAATAGGACATTAACTTAACCAAGTGACTACCACCATATCCACTCTATTCAACACCCAATTCTACTGCATAGCTGGTTTGTTGGTCAGTCTTACTTTCAAGAAGATCATGCAATGAGCACCCCCAGATGGTAGACTCTAAATAATCATAAGGCCAAAAATAAAACATACCCCAAATTTTAATAATGTGAACTTCTGCGATTCTAAAATTTCCCTAGAGAAATTATGACCTCAGTCACATATTCTCCCTCTCTGCTGGGAAATGAATGACTTCAAATGCAATGCCCCCTCCCCATGATGTCAGAGAAATTAAGGTCTCTCTCCAAATCACCTCTCTCCGATTTTCTTTTTCTGTTCTGTTCCTGGCAGGTGGCCAGGCCACTGCCACCTCCCCATGGAGTGCACAGCACCTCTCACTCATCCTCAGGCCAGAAGGTTCCAGGCCAACAGCATGGAGCAAGGAGGAGTGCAGATGACACAGATCTGCCTTGAGTCATTCTTTGTGTTGTCTCTAGGATACCGTATTTTCCCAAGGTCCTGAACCTTGCAGAGTGATATATATCTTGTTGCTTAATACATATTTATTGGAAATTAATGATGATAAGCAGCTGCTTTCTATGTCTGCCAAGTGGTACATTTTCATAATTCTATTCTGTAAAGCAGTTGATTCATCTAAGAAAGGCATCCAAATGAAAGATATTAGAGCTGTTTCCTTTCGTGTTGTAAAAACTTCATGTCAAAACCTAGTTTCTCCGGCTTTAACTCTGTCATAACACGGCGCCAAGCTGCACTTACAGATCTCACAGATCTTCATTTGGTAATGAAGACTTTGGGAAGACATTTACTTTTTTGAAAGTAGAAGAGAGGAAAGAGCTACACGCTGTATATCCCTTAAACAAAAATTTCAGCAAGTATTTCCCTGCAATATCTCTGCCTTTTCTCCAAGGGCCACATGCTTCTTTACTGACTCTTCTTTAAATACACGTAGGTATACATGTGGGCACACACACATGCATGTGCCCCTGTCATTCCAGATATTCCAGACTCTGCCTCCACATCCACCACACTAGGTCTAAATCCTCTCTGCTTTCAGTCTCACTCGGAAAAACAAAATTTTGGCCTGTATTAAGCCCTTCATCAATGTGAGGAATCACGTTGGTGAGGATTAGGTTCCAATTACCTTACAAAAATTCATAAGTATGGTAAATCATATCTCTGTGCCCCTCTGGAGTCCAATACACTTTTTCTTTTCTTTTTCTTTTTAAGGATTTTATTGATCTATTCATGAGAGACACAGAGAGAGAGGCAGAGACACAGGTGGAGGGAGAAGCAGGCTCCTTGCAGGGAGGCTGATGTAGGACTTGATCCCAGGACCCCAGGATCATGACCTGAGCTGAAGGCAGACACTGAACCATGGAGCCACCCAGATGCTCTGAATACGCTATTTCTAGTGGGCTGACTTAACATGGCCACTTATTTCTCCAATGATGAGTATCAGATGATGCAGCCAGTGATATAAAGGGGCATGCAGCTTGAAAACTATGCACTAAACATGGGCATCCCAGTGCAGGGAGATGTTCACACCCTGATATTGGGATTGAGGTGTCATACTGGAGGTGGAGACCAACTGAGGGGACAATGCTTGGTGACTCTTATTTCACCCTCAGGAGTACATATGCCATCATGTTGTCAGGTGGAAGGGCAGGAAGACTCCTTCGGAGACTGTTTCTTGATCTACCAGTTTTCATACGATTGCAATGGCTTAATTTAAATGCATATATGATTAGACTCTGCCATCTTTTACTCAGCTGTTGTAACCGGGGAACTTCTGTTTCTCTTGCCACAAATAGAGATGGGTATCTCAGAAAAATATTTCATCATATGATGCCCCTGCTGTAAATAATATAATAAAAATGCCAGATTGAGAAAAAAAAACAGGGCATCAAGTTATCTTAAAGATCAATGAATTGATAGACTGGAATACAGAGAAATGCATTCAAAGTGTGTGGGCTGGTGTCTGCAGGCTGCATAGAAATGAATTTTTATCCCAGGTGGTTGTGCTGCTAAGGGAAGGATCTCCCCCTGATTCAGCTCAGTTTCCACACTCATTGAAATTGAACTTGGATGTCAGAGATAGAGGCAAGTTTCCTCAAAAGCAGAAAAGCAGAACATAGTTGTTATTCGTGGCCAAAATGGGTTGGAGTGAGTGCAAGTAGTCTTATTGATGGAGAAAGAGAAGATACTCGATTACAGACCTTGAGTTTGGGGGGGCCTTCATGTATAATTCTGTTTCAGGGAAACAAAGCCAGAATACAAAATGAATGCAGAGTTCAGACAGGGTATAAAATGTATATATATGGGGGTGCTGGAGTGGCTCAGTCAGTTCAGCATCTGACTCTTGATTTGGGCTTGGGTCATGGTCTCAGGGTTGTGGGATCAAACCTCACGTTGGGCTCCACACTCAGTGGGGAGTCTGCTTGGGATTTTCTCTCTCTCCCTCTGCCCCTCCCTCCTCTCTCTCTCTCTCTCTCTCATGGATAAATAAATCTTGAAAACTGTATATTGAATACAGTATTTATCTGAGAGAAACAGAAAGCAGGATGGTGAGTACAGGTAAAGTGTGTACATATAACTCTTTTATATTCCATTTCTATTGTGGATAAATTCTTTCTCCTCTAAATTTCGAGAGTGCCACTGATGACATAAGGGAGAGCTATTGGGGGGGTATTATTATTATTATTTTTGATATATGTGTGTGTGGTTTTTATGTGGGGTATATGTGGTGTGGGTGTGGTGTAGGTAGTACATGAGCCCTGGATGTGCGGTATACATGATTTCTGTGTGTGGTATGTGTGGTAGGTATATGGTTTGTGTGTGGTGTGTGTGCATAATTATATGTGTCCTGTGAGTGTGGTGTATATGTTGTGTGTATGTTATATGTGTGGAATGTCTATGAGATATATGTGTTTGGTTGTGCGCAGTATATGTATAATGTGGAAGCGATATATATGTAGTTTTGTGTAGTGTTTGTGTGGTATAGGTGTGTGTGTGTGTGTGGTTTATATAGGTTGTATCCATGCACGTGGTTTATGTGTGCTGCGTGTTTGTGTGGTATAAGTGCAGTGTCTGTGGAGTTTGTATTTGTAATATATGTGTTGTGTGTGGTGTAAGGGTGGTGTGTTGTGGTATAAATGTGGTGTGTGTATGGAGTGTGTGTATAATTTGCGTGTGTGGCATATGTGTGGTGTATGCATCATTTGTCTGTGGTGTGTGTATTGTATATGTGTGATGGTGTGTGGTGTGGGTACAGTTTATGTTTGTTGTTTTTGTGGGGTATGTTTGGTCTGTGTGTGGTGTATGTGAGGTGTGTTTGTGTGTATGTGGTGGATATTTTAAAAGTGTGATATGTGTGTGGGGGTATTATTTTTTTAACTTGACACCTTACTGAAACTATTTGTTGATTCTAATTCATTTTGAGTTGTCCCACATTGTAGTAATTCTATAATGTCTCTAAATAGTGGAACTGTTTATACTCCTTTTCAATATTTACATCTCTTCTTTACATTTACTTTTTATGCAAGGGGCTATAACACCCCATGTGATATTAATTAGCAGTGAGAGGTGACAGGTTTCACTTATTCCTGACTGTAGGCAACACTGGGATGATGGCCTCTGTTAACTAAACCCACCTGCAGCTATGGATAGCTCTAGCCTGTTGACAGCTTCCCACCTCAAGCACCTGTGTCCTTCTTCTCTTTTGGTCTGTGCTCTGGAAATTGGCTTGTCTTTGTGCAGAACCAGCTCTGAGGGATGGCAGGAGAGGCCATTGGGGATAGACTTGAACAAATGGGGGCGGGGAGATAAATGCTTTCTCCTCCTCAATCCCTGAGGAGGCCATTCCGCTTATATGTATTTATCTCTTCTTCTGTGATCTTTAAACCTTTTATTTCTGGGATCCCTGGGTGTCTCAGTGGTTTAGCGCCTGCCTTCAGCCCAGGGCATGATCCTGGAGACCCAGGATCAAGTCCCATATCAGGCTTCCTGCCGGGAGTCTGCTTCTCCCTCCGCCTGTGTCTCTGTCTCTGTGTCTCTCATGAATAAATAAATAAAATCTTTTTTAAAAATAAACCTTTTGTTTCTTTTTCTTGCCTTATTGCAATGGCTGAGACCAGCAATACAATTCCTAATAGACATGATGAAAGTGGACATCTTTGCCTTATTCTTCAAGACATTTTTTTTGTATGTCACCCCTTCATTGAAGATTTTCCTGACCTGCTTCTGTAGAATCCATTCTTGTCTAAGCCTCAAGTTCCAGATGGGGTTGTGAAGAGCTCTCTCCTGAGTATAGAGGTTTTATCTCTTACTTTCACAGTGCATTTTTTATAAGTGTCCTTCTCTTCCTGGACTGTGACCTTGAAAGACAGTAAACTGATCTAGAATAAAAACTTCCCTTTCTACTTATTCCTTATGCAAATTATTTAATCTATCTCAACTTCAGATATGCCTTTTATAAAAGCAGGATAATTATACATGTCTTGAAGAATGTCTTTAAACCTTTCCACCAAAGAAGGAGATGTCTGGGAGGTGATGCCGTCAGACACAAAGGCCTAAGGATTTGCCACGGGAAGGGATGTTGGCAAAAGCTGGCAGGACCTGTTCCTGCTACTCTGTCCCAATGCCTGTACTTTCATGCCCAGAGCTAAGAACTGTTCACTGATGGTGAACAACAGAACACGATCCTCATTACCTCTCTGCCTCCCTGACCAGTGCCCTTAGTACACCAGCTTTTTCCTCTTCTTACACAAAACCAGGCTCACTCTTGCCTCAGGGCCTAGGCACTGACTGTTCTTTCTGCCTACAGTGCCCTTTCCTCAGCTATATTTGCGGAACAAGCCCCCTCACTTCCTCCTCACTTTCCTCCCCAACCTTTTATGTCTCCCATCCCTACTGTATTCTCTGCCTTAATGTTGTCTACTTCTGATTTACTTAGAAGTAATTTAATGATGTATTTTATTTTTTATCCATATCTACCCCTAGAAAGAGGAAACAAGAACCTCTGTCTGTTTTTTCTCCACTGCTGTAACCCCAGAAACAAGAATACCACCTCACACCCAGTCAGCTCTCATTGAATGTTTGTTGAATGAATGAGTCCAACTTTGGCCCAATGATGGGTAAAGCCTGGACCAGCAAGAGGGTCATGCTTGCAGCCATGCACAGGCAATTTCAGCTGTCAGATAAGTGTCGTCTTCTCCCAGTGATCATCCTTGTGTGAAGGGGAACGGTAGATTCCATGTATTTTTTCCACTGAGCTTTTGTGCTCAAGTTTGAAGGCTTCTTGGACTGAATTTTGGGATAAATTAGGAAAGGAAAGAGAGTATCAAGTATGCAGTAAGAAGGATGATGATCTGAACAATTAATAGGAAACATAAAGAGAAAAGGCCATGTGTCTTAGGAAAGTAGGGCAGGTTATGCCAGTTTCGTTCCTCTCACTGAGTGGATGCCATCGGTGCTGGCACAAAACTCGGCACTTGGAGCCACTTCCTAATGAAGAATGACTGACTTAGAAGGTTCAGTGTGCAATTAATTATATTGTTTGACCTTGCATGACAATGCAGTAGCGTTGCATTTCCTATACCTATCAGCATTTGGGTCTAATTCCACTGATATGCTACAGATTTTAATCGACACACTATTCAAATTACTTGATAGTAATCAAATTACTTGATTCAAGATTCATTATGTAGAGATGTCCTTGACTAACTCTTGCAGTTGGCACAGAACCTGATGTCTCCACTTCCTCACATAGAGAGCACAGTTCTCTTTTCTTTCTTTTTAGATTTTATTTATTTATTCATGACAGACAGAGAGAGAGAGAGAGAGGCAGAGACATGGGCGGAGGCAGAAGCAGACTCCCCATGGGAAGCCTGATGCAGGACCTGATCCCAGGACTCCAGGATCAGGCCCTGGGCTGAAGGCGGCGCTAAACCGCTGAGCCCCCCGGGCTGCCCAGTTCTCCTTTCTTAACTTGGTCTTAGGTGGCTTCCTGCAGAGACTCTTTCCCCCCACCTTTTCACTGCTCTTCCACACAAGTCCACTGCTTCCTGCTGTTTTCTCATTATATTCTAAAAATGGTCTCCCCAAGAAGTGATCTTTTCATAGCTTCTTCTAAAAGAGAATGGGCTGTATTTAATGGTTTAGTATAGGTCAGAGAGAAGAGGGTCAAGAGTGGTGGTGAGGAAGGAATCATCATTCTCTGGAAGGAATCACCCTAGAACTCAGCAAGCATTTTCCTGGAGCCACTCTCTGGGGAGCACCATTGAAGGGTGCCCTCGTCTCTGCTGTGGGGCATACCAAGGCATCTCCTCCATGCCAGGGCTGTCTTCATGTCAAATACTAAAATGTCCGCGATTTGTCTTTAGGAATTAAGAATGCCACAATCTCACTCTTATTGTGTCTTGGCCCTCTTGGGCTGTTAAGACGTGAACACACTGATTCCCCAGCTGCTCTCAGGGATACGTGTACGTAGGGCCTGTTGAGAAGGCAGGAGAAGGCCGTGGCCGAGGGGAGATGGGGACATGAGGGAGACTGGGCTGGGAGCCAGCCTGCTGTCCCGAGGACCAGCCGTCAGGAGTCTCCTGCTCCCTTCCATCCCCCCTTGCCAGCTCTGCTGTGGGGTCGCCAGGAAAACAAAGACAAACCATCTCCAGGCTGGACACTACGATTTTTCCAGTTCCATAAAGGGAAAATAAAATCAAAAGCCGCAGATGACATTAGGTTTGGAGCCTGTGTATGCCCGCTAATCAAAGCCATGTGAACGTGGAGCATGATTGCAACTGAAAAAAAAATATGAAAAAAAGAAAGGAAAGGAAACAACATCCAATTTGTTTGAAGCTGCAAGGCGACATCAGTGCTCCTGTGGGTCCTACCGACATGGCTAAGGGGGCTGGTGAGAACTTGTGGCGGGGACAGGCCTGCTGTGTGCAAATATATATACTACTGGTCTCGTCAGCATATGTTTGCAATTTTCAGAGATCATTTCCTCTGTTTTGAGGGGGTGGGGGATTTTTATAAGAACTGCCTGTGATGTTTCTCTGACATGGGTTGTGTCTATACCCTAGCAAGGGACAAACCCAAAAACTTCCAAATCAGAGTCTTTAGATTTTTCTGGACATGTGGAAAGCAGCCAGACATCATATTGAAGCAAACCCTAGTGTGGGGCACAGAGCAGTGCTTCCTGTTCAGGTCACTGCCAACTCCCTGCTGACTGTGGCTACATCAGGGAGACATATCATGATGCTCTCATTGTCCTCCTCCCGTGGCCCATGGTATGCCTAGGTCACGTATTACACCAACAAGGGGGTTCTTCCCTAGTGAGACTTTAGTTTGTAAGCACTGCTGGAAAGGTCTCTGCTACAAGCTTCCACTAATATAAGGAAACCTATAACCACATTGAAGTAACTGGTGCAGGAGGCAGAGGCGTGTCTGCGTGGGGAGGCAGGATAAGCCTTCCTGATGCCCGGCTGGGTGGCATTTCGGGATGTAGGTATCAGTTAGGTGTTGCCAGAAGAGACATACTCCGTGTAATACCTAGAAAATCCAACACGCACCAAATGTTTCTCAGGGAACGTACCACGTGGGCACCCTGTTGTGGGAAAGTGTGCCCCTCCCCACCTCCTCTTTGCTCTCATAGAGGAAGATGTCTCTGAAGTTCTCTTGAGATCTGTAATCATAGGGACTCCTGATACTACAGTATGAATCACTGAAATTGCCATAGTATGTTCATAATATAATATATATTGATCACAGGTAATTGGATAAATGAAATCACCTCTTATTTCCTCTCAAAAAGAGTCCAAAAAAGAGAGATCATTCAAGTCCCTACAAGGAGACATTTCATAGACAACTTGCAAGTCATTTTTCTCTGGCCTGGAAGGCCCACAGCTCCGGCCGCGTGCTGCCCCGGGTCTGGGTGCGCTATACCCAGAGCGCGGCCACTGGGTGCTGCTTGGCGGTGACGGCTCCTGCTCCATGACCTCGCTCCTTGGCCTGAGGTCCCTTAGCTTATAGGAAACCAACATCTATATTTCTATCGGACTATAAAACACACTTTAAAATGAGTGGGCATGCAGCATTTTATAAAAATGGATTTTATGTGCTGTTCTGTGACCCTTTAAATTTTGATGAATATTTTACAAATTCCTCTCCATGTGGAAAGTGTGTTTCAACCCCATCACATTCAACAACCACCTCGATCCCATTGTGTGGCTGCACTGGCCACTCATTTCAGCCAAATGGGGTTTATAACAGCTCAAAGAGCTGCAGGTTCAGGACTTCTCACTCCACACATCTTCCAAGGCCCTTTTCTTACTTCTGCATTCCTAATTTTATCTTGCTTTACTAAAATAGGGCTCCCGAAAACATCAGCTTCACGCCCCACAGAAGTGTCTTTAGGGCCATTTTTACTTGTTTGCCTCTACCCTCTACCATCCTTCATTCCTTATCCGTGCTTGCTTCCCTGCCTTCAAGAAGCAAGAACCCATCTATTACGGATTGAATGTTGTGTTCCCCCTGCACCCAAATTCAAATATTAAAGTCCTAACTCCCAAGGTGATGGTATTAGAAGGTAGGGCCTTTGGGAGGTGATTAGGCCATGAGTGTGAAGCTCTCGTATGTGGGATCCATGGCCTTATTAAAGAGAACCTAGAGACTCTCTTGGCCCCTTTGTCATGTGAGGACACAGCAGAAAGGCAGCAGTCTTTGAATCACAAGACCCTCAATAGAACCCAATCTGCCTTCATCTTGATCTTGGACTTCTAGGCTCCCAAACTGTGAGAAATAAATATTTGTTGTTTGAACCTCTAGTCTATGGTATTTTTGTTATAGCAACCCAAACTGACTGAGACCCCATCTTTAGTCAAATACTCTTTCAGTTTAAGGAAACAATTGGCACCTGCCCACATGCAACCAGGACAGTCGCTAGGCCTGGTCTGTCCTGCTGACAATGTGGTGGTGACAAGGATAACATAGAGATCCTATGTGCCCTCATCCACAGTAAGTAAAATCATACATCTCTAATAGGAAAAAGCTATCTGCTTCAAGGCTATAGAGAGAGTCCTAGGAACTGGTGGTTCTTGACCCTGGTCACCTGGAGAGTTCTCAAAAATCTCATACCATGTCCCAGACCAAGTTAACCAGAAGTGTGGGAGTGGGACTCAGGCCTGAGAAATTTTGAAAGTCTCCCAATGATTCCAGCAGGGAACCAAGGCTAAGAATCATCTCTAGATGGAGACTCCACCAGCTGCGGGGGAGATGGTGTTCAGAGGCAGGCCATGAGACACTGTCCCAGGACAGGGACAGAAGGGGCAAAGTCCATGGTTCCAGATCTGAATAATCCCCTTCTAAGTCTTCCCAAAGCTTTCTGAAAGGAAACCAAAGGAGCAACTTTGTGGTTAGGAGGAAGAGAAACAAAGACTCTTGCTTTGGATTTTATGTACACAGGCCACAGTCTCCTGTGGATTGCTGCAAAGTTTAGGTTTTTGATAGGTGTTATCACTGGTTCTTTACAATGAAGACAGTCATGTTTCCTGCCTTTGGAGTTGCAAAGTCTGGCCAACGTCAGAAAGTTCAGCCAACTCAAACAGATTTCACTTTAAAATAAGCATGAAACATTCTCCCTCTCCACCCAGATTTATGGGTTTCTTCTCTTTGGTACAACCAATTATCAAAACAGCTTCTGATTTGTTTCAATCCCCAATGGGTCTGAAGCTGCTTGGTTGGCCACCATTCTTGGCCTGTCCGTGAGGATAATCATGAAGCCCGCGTCATGCTGGGCAAACTCTGTTGGGTGATTCCCTTCCTCCTTATTCATTACCACTCTGTTGTAATTGCCTGTAAGAACACTAATCTGGTTGTTGGCGGAGGATCTATACTCTACAAATTGAATATGTTACTCAACACTCTGATTTATTTTGATTTATCTTAGGATCATTAAAAATTAAATCAGACAGAAAATAAGTAAGCAAAATAAAATAAAATTTTTTTGAAGTAAAAATCCCCTAGGTATCCATTTTGATTTTTAAAGAATTCGGAATGGTGCTTCTAGTCTCTGAGAACCAACTGAGTCCTGCAATGCTGCTGTGCAGTGAAAGCCCCTGGGCAAGTGGAGGGGCAAAGCTCTGAATTGCAAGTGTTTTAGCTGCTTCCACAGAGGTGGGGCCACAGAGGGCAACTGTGGAAGACCAGGCATATTTCCTGCAAAGCTCCATCTGGATTGAAAGCATATGTGATAATGACTACTTTTCAAGCACTGTGGGTTTGGTGATTTTTCCAGTGAGGAGCTCATTTGTGGTGGGCTCTCTTAGCAACGAATCTGCAGTTAGTAACCAGGAGTAGGTGAAGCCTGACATCCAACATTTGGTCATGTTCATGCAGAATTTTAGGAACAATCAAAATGAGGCCTAATGGTGAAAAGTTTCCACTTCCTCCCAAGGCAACATTAGATTTGTGCTAAAGAAAAGAGAAAGCTGGCCCTCATGACACCAGTGAGGGGATGCCACAGCTTCACTGGCCTTCCCTTCGTCATGTAAATTCAATCTTCTGCTGCCTTCCACAGCCGCTGGTGTTCCCTCATGCTGCACTCCCAGAAGTCCCTTAGAACCATCCAGTCTCCCTGTAGCTGGGCCCTCTCCCACGCCTGCATTTAAGTGCACAAACCCCCTTCCCGGCGGAACACCTCATTTCCTGGTTAGTGGCTGAGCCAGCAGAGCTGAAGGCCCAGATGTTACCCAGCACGGCCGAGAGCAGACCCACGTGCACGGCACCTGGCTGCGGGCTCCTGGCGACGGTCCCACCATTTAGGGAGATGTGTCTTCACAGTGTGCATGTGACGCCTGTCTGGCCAGAGACCAACCACAACAGCATGTGGCTTCTTGATGCCTCCCTTCCATCCTGGGAGTGAGTTACATTTTTCCTACTGCCTCTGAACTTTTGTTCCTCCGGTGCCTTTGGTCATGTCTTATGTGGAGCGTGTTGTGGCTCCTGGTGAGAAGCCCCCCTCCCAATGCGCCAGGGCAAGGAAATGACTCCACATTGAAATGCTCAGACAGCAGAGACTGCAGAGTGTTCCAGCCACCTGGACCACCTCAATAGCAACTGGAAAGACAAAGAAGAAAACAGAGTATGCGGACCAAGCAGACTTGCCCAATGCCCCGCAATCTCTGGGATACTTCCCAAACCTTGCAGGTGTGGTCGGGCCCTTCTCACTGAGTGAGCACAGCCTGACCTGCCCCAGGAACGAAGCAGGACCTTGCTTGATGATCTTGTGGTCACTGTGGCACTAGGGTTCAGAACTGGACCTTGAAGGCACAGGCACAGACGAAGTGGTCTGGGCAGAGCCCTTCCTTCCTCACCCTCAGGGGATGGGGTGCACTGTTGCTGTTAGAAATCTAGACCCCCAGTTCAATATAAAGGCCAAAGGTGAAGCTATACATTTGAAGTTTGAGAAAAGAAGAAGTTCTCCAAAACTTCTGCATCTTAACCCCAGGGACCTGTGAGTTCTTGTGCACATACACATACACACAAATACTTGCAGATGTGATTAAACTAAGAATCTTGAGACAGGGAGATTTGCCTGGATTGCACAGGTAGGCCACATGTGCAAGCACCTGCATCCTTAGAAGAGGGAGGTAGACAGGAACTTGGCCACAGAAGAGAAGGCAAGGTGGCCACGGAGGCAGACTTTGGAGTGCTATGGCCACAAGCCAAGGACAGCGACAACCACTGGAAACTGGAAGATGTAAGGAACTGACTGTCCCCAGAGAGCCCAGGGAGGGTGTAGCCTGTGGACACCTTGATTTTGGGCCAGTGATGCTGGCTTTGGAGTGCTGGCCTCCAGGACCATAAGAGAATGAGTGTGTGCTTATCTGTAAGGTTGCCAATGACACCAACAGGTCTGGTGAGTCCTTATTAAAAGCCGGGTGAGTGGCCAAGAGCTTGAAGGGAACACTATCTCTTTCTCAGTCTTGTGATATGGGGGCAGTGAAGTGGTTTGCAGGTGACTGGGCTGGTGGTAGTGCCGATGGCCTGATCCTTAAGAGCAGGAGTGATGGCTTGGAAGTGGTGTGGGAAGAGGAGTCACTGACGCCACCTCACCTACAACCCTTTCCAGAAAATTCTATGCCTTCTCCCACATACCTCAAACCTTGAAGTTGGAAAGTGAAGACGTCAGCTGACCCCTAAAAAACCTGTATGGACCCATGTTTCTGCACAAGGGAGCTAGCACTTCTCACTAGGCCACTAAATATGCCTCAGGCTGATGCTGCCCCCACAGGATCTGCACTGGGTCTGGCGTTTTCCTTTATAGCTCTCGGGCTTCACACAGCAAGATGCAGTCTACCACTCATCAATAACATGGCGAGGAGGGTTGGGTGTGAGTGATAAGGCCTAATTGAGAATTTCGGGGAAATTTCTGATCTTTGGATATCTCAGAAGTGGTCAGGGTCTAGGACTGTGGGATGGGGCTTCCCTTCTGAGGCCTGCAAGCTAAAGACATCACACCGAATCCCTGAGATTCGTGGACAATTCATAGAAGATTGCTTTCCCCTGCCTCAACGGCAAAGCTCTCCGAGTCTACTGCCTCAACTTTCTCTCTTCCCTGAAACTCAGACAACTGATCTTTGTCCCTTTGTCCTCTAGTGCTGCATTTCTTGGGAGTCTTTACGAACGGGGCTGAGAAAATCCTGTGTGAGTCCCAGAGTTAATAGAATAACCTATCATGTTCCCAGAAGAGCACTCAGCTCTTAACTCAAATGCCAACAATATAAATACTTCCATTCTCTGGGTTGAGAATCTTCAAAAGCCAAAATAGCTATGCCTGAGGTCAGCAGTCTTAGTTTGTGGTTGCAACCCCCAGTGGGAAGTTCCAGTCACTTGCGGAGTGGGACGTGGGTGAAAAATTAGGAACAAATGTCCTGGCCCGTGTGGACTGTCAGAGCTCTGGAAGGACCAAGGCATCCATGGGATTCAGAGTTTGACTCATTCCAGAGGCAGTGACAATAGCCGAATGTCTGTGGCCAAGAGGCAGCAAATGGGAATGACTCAAGCTCAGGGCTCCCCACTCCCTCGGGGATCCATCTCCACCCACCGCTTCCTGGTTACAGGGCACCCACACAGACTAAGATAGGGCCACCAAATTGTGTTTCCTACAGTTCAAACTAAATGCCAAAGTTCCAGAATTAGAGCACGGTAAGACGGGTGAGGGTTTTCGGATGACTTCTTATTTTTTTTTTTTTTTAACTAAAGAAAAGTTGAATGCTTGAAAATTGTGAGCTCAGGCTTGGCCAAATTAATCCAGATCAGTGAGAATGGAAAAATCGTGACTGCATTTAAAAGTTAATTTTACTCCCCAAAGCCAAATAAGCCTTGGGTATAATAGCCGTGTGAGGTCTGTGCAGAAAGGCAGACCATGGAACTTTCTAGAAACCTGAATGATTGCCACGGAAGCTACAGTAAAGACAAGGCTTCCACTGAAACAGGCTGGGCAGATCCCCCTGGCGAGTTCTCAGGTCCCAGCCACCTCACTGCTGGTGTGTTCTTCTGGGGTGGAAGAAGTGGTCTGGGCCCTGGTTTCTCCACACACCTGTGGACGTGACTGGGGAGCTGTCAGGCCCCAGGTGTGGTCAGCTCAGATCTCTGAATTTCCCCAGGCCGAATCCCACCCCAAAATCTGTATTTGTGTGGAAAAGAAGAGAAAAAGGGGAAACAACTAACCAGGAGAAAAAGATGAATTCAGTCTTTGCTCACCTCCTTCTCCTTGGTGTGTCTCCTGCCACCATGTTGAACGCTTCCCCAGGCCGGGTTGTGCAGAAGCCCGTGCCAGCTAGTGAGGCAAGCACAGAGCTAGGAGACGGGGAATACCGGGCTCTAGAAGGATGGAAGTGCATCTGGGAGAGGTATCATGTCAACTGCACAGTCAGCTGCTCTCCACGGAGGTGGGGAAGAGCTGTCTCCTGGGGTGTGGGAGGGACAGCAGGCAGGCCACCTGCCTGCCACCTGGCTCCGCTGGGATTCTCTGCTCCCACGCAGACCTCCAGGCGACAACATTTGGTTGACGAACGCTCTGCTCACTTACCTTTCTCTACGTCCTCAGAGACCTGAGGCTGTGAGAGCCTTCTGCAGCTCCAAGTTTCTCTGATGCCCCCGAGTCCTTGTGGAGCACCTTCTGTGTGTCACATATGGTTCTAGGCCCTGAGGGACAGCAGCGAAGACCACCCAACCCACCAACCAAGTGGACATCTTCCTGCCATCACGGAGCTTGTGTACCTCTTGTCAGAGCAAACCAAGAATTATAATACAAAGATAACATGATGAAGAAGTGAATTCCATCCCTGTCTGCTTGTCTTTATAAAATGTCACACGATTCCTTTCAACCGCTCATGTGTCCGACTGACTCAGCACGTGAACCCAGCTTGTGCTGGGAAGGGGCCCAGCGGTGTCTCTCACGAGCTCATCACAGAGCAGGAGCAGCGTTCACCCCACGGCTACCTGCTGAGCATGAATGTGGTGTCAGCCGCACGGCGACCCGGGCCTGCCCGAGTGTGTGTGCATGGAGCTTCCACTCCTGCAGGGGGACAGATAATGATTGAGACGATGACAGATGGTGACTATTGTCATCTGAAGGATGGGAAGGGGTGGGGGACTCTGACTCTTCAAGTCTTTGGGCCGTGGTACCCAGATTTTATTTTTATGACAGAACAGTGACATATATATATATATATATGCATCTTTTAAAAACTTTTGCTTGTAATAATAAATTCTTATTCTTGATAAAGAGGGTGGAAATTTTAAGACTTTTTTTTTAAAAAAAATCATAGTTTCTAGTGATTTAGTGCTTCCCTAACCTTCTTCTTTAATTCACTGTATTTCCTTAATTTATGTCACGAACCAAGGAGATAGGAGCAGATGGATGGAAATGCAAATACAAAGAAATCAATTGCACCTCAGCTTAATAGATACTCTAACACTCAGCTGCTCCCCATGTTTTTTATTTCTCACCTTTCACACCATTGGCTCCACATGACATCATGAAAAGAGCACAGGATTCAGAGTCAGTCACACATGGCTCCCGGTAGCAGAACAGATAGCTCTTATGTGCTAACCGTATTTTGTAATTTCTTTACTTTTGTAAAAAAAAGATGAGTATTTTCATACTGTATGATATTGAAAACGTGAATTTCAGCCAAGTTTAAATACAGAGAGATCCACATATCAAAATGTTTTAGGTTCACAGATGAAGCAGATGAATTAGCAAGAATGTTATTTTTAAAATTGGTTGAGCCAAAACGTTCATGTGGAACATCTTCTGGAAACTGAAATCTAGGTCAACAAATTATTCTCCAGAATGAGCTCCTGTGCAATGTTTCTCTTCAGTCTTTGGTACCTTCTGGAAGTTTCAGTAGTAAGCAGTACTGGAGAGGGGACTGTTGCCACAATTTTCCCTGATTTCCCACCCCCACACTTTTTGTTCTACGTGGTACAATGGAAAGAGCAATGAGTTTAGAGATGGAAAATTCTAAATACTTGGGATCAAACTTCTTTCTGTATCAGTTAGCTATTACCAGAGTAATGCTGCCTAACAAGCAATTCCCAAACCCAGGGGGGTATTAAAAGAACTTACCCTCATGCTCATGAAACTACATGTCAATGCAGTAGAGCCAGTCAGCCCTGGGCCCACGGGTCAGCTCTGTTTCCAGCTGTGGTTCAGCTGGACTTTGGTCTGGGCTTTGGGGGAAACCTAGGTCTGCTGTTCATGCTTTGTCCTGGGGTCCAGGTTGAAGAGGCAGCCTGGGAAGCTATTTGAAATGGCAAAGCTCAGTGCTTATGAGTCAAGCCAAACTGCGCAAGCACGTTGAATTCCTGTGCTCATTCACATCTGCTCCCATTCTTTGGCCAAAGTGTGTCCCCTGGCCAACCCCAAAGTCAGTGTTATGAGAGGATATACATACACTCCTGCCCTGGAGCTCCACAGGAGGAAGAGTGAGGGAATATATGTGAACAATCATCCAAACTATCAAGCTGCCCAAAGCTCGTCTGTAAAACTGGATTTAATACTTCCCACCTCACAGGGATGCTGTGTATGTGTGTGTATTTGACAGATGGGACTGTCTGTCCCATGGGTGAAATGAGTTTGTCCTGATTTGTTGTGCAAACACAGGAATGATTAATCAACTGGAGCCATACACAAAGCTCTGGTTACCTCACTCCCCTGCGGCTCTGCAGAGGCATCACCCACAGCAGTGCTATGGGGGCACTCCTCTGGGCTGAGCATCTCTGCCTGGCTCTTTCATCTGGGTTCTCCCTCCCTACCAGCCTGTGTGACCCTCTCCTGGCAGACACAGTCGATAGCTGAAGTGGCTTTTTGACTTTTTCTTCCTAGAATCTATAGAGACCAGGACAGATGTTGCTTCCTTGTGGCACTTTCTTTCCTCTCCTAAACTCACCCCAAGTATAATTCTTATCCAAAGCAGATCTCTGATAATCTGATGTGAATTTGGCACCAGAATGAGATTCTTAGAGAATTTATGTCATCATCCTGATAATGGAATATTCCACATCGAGTCTCTTAGAATCAGTCTTTTCAACTCAGAGTGGTTTGGGAATAGAGCTGCTTGTGGGAGGACCAGCTTGTGGTCAGCAGCCACACCTATGAGCTGGGAGTAAGTGAAATTTGGTTTGTGAGGATGGTTGTCTTGTTTAAGGGACAACAAATGTCTATACAATCGCTGGTGAGCCAGTTATGAAGGATTCAAGACCCTCATGGTTGTTGACAGCTATATGTGCAGAGAGGTAGAGGTTTTGGTTTTGAGGCTGTTTCTCTTATATCACAGCCCGTAAGTTCCAGTTCATGCCAATGTGGAGGCAACTGAAGTCTTTAGTTCAAAGCTGTGGTTGGACAACAGTTTTGGAAAATCTAAAATCAGAAATAGGCCCAATCCATTGAGTACACTGTCATAGCGGAGATGCTACTCCTTTGGAACACAGAGAGATGGGTCTACATGGCTCCACCGAAGAATGGACGTCTAGGTGCCATAATGATCATATGGCAAATAAGAAGGTCTTTATGCCTAGAAGACTCAAATCCTGCCTCTGATACAGGCAGGACTCATTCATTCTACTAATATTTTCTAAATATCTACTATGTATCAGGCAAGATCCCCCTGGTCCCTGCCCTCATGGAACACAAAAGCCAAGGGAGATAGATACTAACCAAATAATCACAGAAATAGCAAAACAAGCAATGATGGGGAGAAAAGTATAGGAGTCGTGAATGCATCTATCAGTGTCCTGATTTATTCCAGAGGCAGAGAAAATGTCCCCAAGAAAGTGAAATTAGCTGAACCCTAGAGCATTCGTGTATTGATTCATTCTGTGTGTGAGATTGAGTTCCACAGAAACCGACATGAAGACTCTCTGTTGCCTGCAGAGGTTTACTGGAGTGAGCTCCCAGGAGATCCCCGTGTAGGACTTGGGGAAGGTGGAACTGGCCCCGAGAGAAACCCACCCATAATGTGGCTGCCAATAAGGCCCCAAGGAAACTGGCAGGTAGCTCTCCAGTTGGGAAGGTCCTTCCCAGTTGTCTCAAATGAAGCCAGGGGACTGGGTCTCCGTGTCCCATGTTGGTCAGTCATGGGTCATGGAAGACCTCTGCAGCCAGGAGAATGCTGAGGGTGATTCCCAGTAAGCAACGCAGCCACGAGCCGCCAGTAGCCCTGCATTCCCAGCAGCTGGGGATGGTACGTCCATCGGGAAGAGGGAAGCTGGGAGGAGCTGCCTTCACATTCAGCAAATCCTTACTGAGACCCTGCTGTGAGCTAGCTTTCTTCTAAATGAATCAGGAGTGAGCAAGAGTTCTTTGCCTTCACACCAAAGGCTGATGGTTCTAAAATCCTACCCCATTCCGCTTCTCTGCCATGAAAGCTACATCTGTATCCCCAACTGCTATGTGATGTGCTCTAGCATGGGACATGCACACGCAGCAAAGGTAATATGGGCAAAGCAGAGTCCTCATCTCTCCTTTTCCCAAATTTACTCTTCCCACAGCCTTTTCCATCTCAGCTGAGGGAAAATACATGCTTCCAAGTGATCAGGCCAGAAAGCACCCACTTCCAACCTATCAGTTCTATCCTCACACCTAACCTAGAATTTGACTCATTCCCACCATTTTGTTCTCCTTGCTGCTTCTCAAACATGACATTCCTATCGTTGGGGCTTTGCATTTGTTCCCTCGAGAATGTTCTTTCCCCAGCGATCCATGTGGCTCGCTTCCTCATCCCCTTCAGCGTATTTATAAAATTACTTACTGAGGTCTTGCCTCTGTATCTAAAATTTTAAAACCAGGGATACCTGGGTGGCGCAGCGGTTTGGCGCCTGCCTTTGGCCCAGGGCACGATCCTGGAGACCCAGGATCGAATCCCACATCGGGCTCCCGGTGCATGGGGCCTACTTCTCCCTCTGCCTATGTCTCTGCCTCTCTCTCTCTGTGACTATCATAAATTAAAAAAAAAAAAAATTTTAAAACCCATCACCCCGATGACTTCAGATCTTTTTTCCTGATCATTTTATTTAGTTATTTTATTTACTGTCCATGCTTCCAATTAAAATATAAGCTCCATTGATGGGAGAGTTTTTATTTGATTTTACTGTTTTCATCCCTATTCTACTCCCTGTACCTAGGGCGTGAGCTGGCACAAAGTAGGTTTTCAATAAATGTCTGGTAAATCAAAGGAATAACTTGATTGCCCAAATCTCCTCCCCAAGTATCTCTGGAAAAAATGAAAGTATGTGAATCGGAGCTCAAAATTTCAATAAGCCAGAGTGATGTGCCCCCATCAGCCCCATCTGAGTCTGACCTCACCTGTTGACAGCACCCCATCTCCATCAAGTGCTCAGATTCCATCCAGTCAAATATGTGTCTGCATCCTTCCTTTGGCCATGCATGTGATTGACAGGAGTAGATATGAGCTACTCTAGTCACTTTGGGGATTGTGTCTTTCATTGACTCCATGCTGAGCTAGGATTTATTCTTTTTGTTTGTTTGTTTGTTATAATACAAGCAGAACTTAAAGATATCTCCTATACCTTTGTTACTATGCTGCTGTGCAGATGGAGGGAGACAAAATGGGGAGATTTAATCTCCAAGCATGCATCTGATCCCTGGAAGGCTAAGCCTATGGTGGGTGGAAGCATAAGAAAGGGAAAATATGTCCCATGGTGGGGATAAGTTTCTCCTTCGCAGTCCTCCCACAGGCCGATCTCAATCACAGAGAAGAACAGCAGACCTTGAAAAGAAAAGCCTGCAGCCCTGTGAGCTGGGTGGGACGCCGCCTACAGCGGAGATGGAGTCACAGGGAAGCCCCTGCTGCTCCTGCGTCTTAGTCGCCCTCACCCTGAGTTTTAATCAGTGAATCAGAAAAACAGATGCAGTTTCCACAGCAGGACCCGTCACATGAATTTTTAGTATTTTGCAAAATGGACCGTTTCCTCCCGTTAAATAACTCATGAGCCGTTATGTGAACTTAAACAGCTTGGTTTGCAAGCTTAGATATACATCTAAAAATAGATATTTATGAGGTCTGGCTGGCTGGACCTGCCAAGAAATCCTCAGGGCTAGATTTACAGGAGCCTCTTTGTCCCTGTCATCAACAAGTCAGTCACTAAGCAAACTCCGGCCTCTCCTGAGCATGAACGTGGGTCTCCAAATGTCTTATTTCCTAGAATTCTATCAAAAACACAGATTTTATTCTCAGAACAGATGAAATTAATTTTTCCAATGTGTCTAACGCCTTGAAACACAGAAATGAAATCAGATGCAGAGGTAGCACCAAAGATGTGGAGGTAATAGTCTTGGGCTTAGACGAGGCAGAGAAGCAAGTCCACTGCAGTGGGGTGGGGGCTCAGAGCAGGAGTTGCTGCTCAGGATTGGGTCTGCCTCTACCGCTCATCATCCAGCCTGGAATATTCACCCCAGTCCCCAGGAAGCAGTGCTACCAACTGGGCATCTGGAGTCACGGCGACACCCTGGCTGACCACCCCAGCTGACCTTACCTCCCAGATGGGAAACACATTCTCCTCAGGACACCACACATTTGCTATTTCTACAACTGAGGAAGATTGGGGGACTTTCTGTTCTGATCTGGAGAAAGGTAAAATGTGGGATTCTATACCTGGTGGAAGAAGCTCCAGGTAAGACCCAAGAAGGAGGACACAATGCTTCAGAATACCCTGCAAAGGTGGCTCCTGATAGATAACTAGGGCAGGTCACCCCTCCCACTTGAATGAGACAGATCTGGAGGAGGTGCCTGTGGCCCTTTAAGGGTACCTTAAATTATCGTGAATAAAATTTCAATTTACCAATCCCTGGAGCAATGTTCATTGGGCACCTACAGACAGCCAGAGGTGGTCTCCTCTTCTCAGAGACGATTCCCACTGCCTATCCACAAGAGAGACTTTTGTCCACCATCTCCAGGATTTTGTCAACAAGGAGAAATTCTTACACTATCTCAGTCACCAAGGGGAGTTCCAGTGGGTTCCTTGACATGGTTCTGGGACTCTGGGCATTTAGAATCCAGATTTCCAATGTGATGAAAAGCTCAGGCCCAATGTTCATCTCCCATAGACAGTACACAAACACAACCTTATGGATCCTGACAACCTCTGTGGAGAGATGACCCTGAAAGTGCAGTTTGGCTTCTCTAAAAAGAGCGAGATAGTGAGGACCCAGACAGTGTGATCTGCCTATAATAATACAGTGAATCACAGAGAAAATGAGAAAGGGAACATAATTTCTAGGCTCGCAGCCCATAAAACTATTTTCCTTTCCTTGCTAAAAGAAGGACACAAATTAAAATGAGTGCACATAATACTATAAAACCTTACTTCATGGAGAACATTGCTCTAGAAAAAAACGCAAAGGGTTGTCTCTAGTACAAAACTTGCTAATTTTAAACACATTTATATAAATAAAATAAGACCGATTTTATAAGTGGAGAAAAGATTCTGTGCCCTTAGAGACCAATTAATTTTTTATTTATCCACACAGAAATATTCTCCATTTCCTACAAAACATCATATGCATAAATGAGTACAATTCCTTTCCCAAATTGTTAACATTAACTTTCTAAAGGGCCGTCACAGATGTTAGCCATGAATGGAAGAGGGAAGACCTATAAACAAAATCATGAATGAAAAATGGAAAACAACTATTTAAAAAAGCCCACTGTAACAATATGACTATTTTTTGCACAACTTCATGCAAATAAACCAAGGTTAAGACAAGATTTTGACCCCTAGATTTTTGATCCTAGAAACATTCTCATTGGTTACAAGAGCACCTATGACTTTCCTGTGAAACAGGTTTCTTTTTGGTTTTGTTTTTTTGTTTTTGTTTTTGTTTTTCTGGAGGGACTTCTAGTAGAACAAATATAATTTGCACTCAATTCCCTAGACATCAAAACTAAATTTTCAAAGCGTGTTTCCGTTTTCATTTCACTGAGCCTATTTCTCTCAGAGTCGATAGTCTTCCTCTGTTTGCAACAGCTCATAATAAAGATCAGTATCTGAATCCTCAGTTTTTCTAAACAGGCATAGCTTCTGCCAATGTCAGGTTTACTTTTGTAGTCATTATCCATTATTTCTACCCAGTCCGATGCTCCTGTCAAATCCTGAACATCTACACTTAGGCAGGAAGATTCATTTCTTTTTTTTTTTAATTCAATTAGCCCATAATCCAGTTATCCCATCTACCCACCCACATGACCTCCAGCAACCCTCAGTTTGTTTCCTATAGTTTAGCATCTCCAATGCCTTGTCTCCCTCTTTGATTTCTTTCCAGTTTTTCCCTCCCTTCCCCTATGATCCTCTACTCTGTTTCATTTTTTTTTAATTTTTTTATTTATTTATGATAGTCACACACACACACACACACACACACACACACAGAGGCAGAGACATAGGCAGAGGGAGAAGCAGGCTCCATGCACCGGGAGCCCGACGTGGGATTCGATCCTGGGTCTCCAGGATTGCGCCCTGGGCCAAAGGCAGGCGCTAAACCACTGCGCCACCCAGGGATCCCTACTCTGTTTCTTATATCCATATATAAGTGAAACCATGTGATAATTCTTTCTCTTATTGACTTATTTCATTCAGCATAATACCCTCCATTTCCACCCATGTTGATCAACACCAAGGAAATACAATTATAAGAACATATTATGAGCAACTATATGCCAACAAATTAGTCAATCTGGAAGAAATGGATGCATTCCTAGAAACATATGAACTACCTAAACTGAAAAAGGAAGAGATAGAAAACCTGAACAGACCCATAACCAGGAAGGAAATTGAAGAAAAAAATCTCCCAACGAACAAGAGTCTGGGGCAGGATGGCTTCCCAAGGGAATTGCACCAAACATTTAAATAATTAAATTAATTATTCTTCCGAAGCTGTTTCAAAAAATAGAAATGGAAGGAAAACTTCCAAACTTGTTCTATGAGGCTAGCATCACCTTAATCCCAAAACCTGACAAAGACCCCACCTAAAAGCAGAATTACAGACCAATATTGCTGATGAACATGGATGCCAAAATTCTCACCAAGATTCTAGCCAATAGGATCCAACAGTACATTAAGAGGATTATTCATCACAACCAAGTGGGATTTATTCCTGGGCTGCAAAGGTGGTTCAGTATCCTCAAATCAATCAATATGATTCATCGCATTAACACTCTTACTTCATACAATATGATGTATCACATTAATAAAAGGAAAGAAACCATATGATCCTCTCAATTGATGCAGAAAAAACATTTAAGAAACTATAGCATCCTTTCTTAGTTAAAACTTTCCAAAGTGTAGGGATAGAGGGAACATACCTCAATATCATGAAAGCCATATATAAAAAGCCCACAGCACATATCATTCTCAGTGGGGAAAAACTGAGAGCTTTTCCCCTAAGGTCAAGAACATGACAGGGATGTCCACTTTCACCACTGTTGTTCAACATAGCACTGGAAGTCCTAGCCTCAGCAATCAGACAACAAAAGAAATAAAAAGCATTCAATTGGCAAAGAAGAAGTCAAACTCTCACACTTCACAGATGACATGATATTTTGCATGGAAAACCCAGAAGAATCTACTCCAAAATTGCTAGAACTCAAAAAGGAATTCAGCAAATCAGCAGAACATAAAATTAATGCACAGAAATCAGTTACATTTCTATACACTAACAATGAGACAGAAGAAAGAGAAATTAAGGAGTTGATCCCATTTATAATTGCGCCAAAACCCATAAGACACCTAGGAATAAACCTAATCAAAGAGGTAAAGGATTTGTACTCTGAAAACTACAGAACACTTATGAAAGAAATTGAAGAAGACAAAAAGAAATGGAAAAACATTCCATGCTCATGGATTGGAAGAACACATATTGTTAAAATGTCTATACTGCTCAGAGCAACTTATACATTGAATGCAATCTCTATCAAAATACCATCGACATTCTTCACAGAGCTGTAACAAATAATCCTAAAATTTGTATGGAGCCAGAAAAGACCCCAGACAGCCAGAGGAATATTGAAAAAGAAAACCAAAGCTGGTGGCATCACAATTCCAGACTTAAAGCTCTATTACAAAGCTGTGATCATCAAGACAGTGTGGTCCTGGCACAAAAATAGACACATAGATCAATGGAACAGAATAGAGAACCCAGAAATGGGCCCTCAACTCTATGGTCAACTACCCTTCCACAAAGCAGGAAAGACTATCCACTGGAAAAAAGACCAGTCTCTTCAACAAACGGTGTTGGAACGTTGGACAGCCACATACAGAAAAATGAAACTGGACCGCTTTCTTACACCATACACAATAATAATCTCAAAATAGATGAAAAACCTAAATACGAGATAGGAATCCATCAAAATCCTAGAGGAGAACACAGGCAGCAATCTCTTCAACCTCAGCCACAGCAACTTCTTGCTAGACATGTCTCCAAAGGCAAGCGAGTCTCCAAAGAATCAACTGTTGGGACTTCATCAAGATAAAAAGCTTCTGCACAGCAAAGGAAACAGTCACCAAAACTAAAAGACAACCTACAGAATGGGAGAAGATATTTGCAGATGACATATCAGATAAAGGGCTAGTACCCAAGATCTATAAAGAACTTATCACACTCTAACACCCAAAAAACAGATAATCCAGTTAAGAAATGGGCAGAAGACATGAACAGATATTTGTCCAGAGAAGACATACAAATGGCCAAAAGACACATGAAAAAATGCTCAACATCACTTGGCATCAGGGAAGTACAAACCAAAACCACAATGAGATGCCACCTCACACCAGTGAGAAGGAAGACTCATTGCTTATAAAATTTTAGTCTGTGACAACTTTCACTCCGTATGGCTTTAACTGTTGTCAGTTTAATTAGTATTGATTTATTTCTACAAATATTCTTGACTATGCATTGAATAAAAGGCTTCTGTAATTTTGAAAACCTCTGACAATGTTTCAAGCAAGTTCTGTTGAGAGAGAAAGAGGGAGAATAGAGAGAAGCAGACAGAGAAGGATGGGAGAACAGGGCCGAACGCGAGGTGGGACGAGGGGGTGGAGAGTGCCTGCTGCTTCTCTTTGACCTCTCCATGCTCCAAGAAGCACAGTCCTTCCTTAATTTTCGTGATCATGTGTTCTGGTTTTCCTCCTGTCCTGACAGCAATATCTGTTTCTTCTCATTTCTCTTCTTCTGCAGACCTATTTAACGTCAAGATTCCTGAATGCTTGGTGCCAGCTCTGGTCCTTTCAGACACACAGCTTCTGGCGCGGGAGCCCGTTCACAGTCATGGTGACAAAAACCACTGATTTGCCTCTCATGTATCCAAATATATCCAATTTTCTTTATCCCCCTTAGCGTCACCCCGGCAGTGTTACCATCATCCCTCATCTGGCTGAACAAGGGCCCTAAGCATCCACCTGCATGAGGAAGCAAGGCCATCTCTTCAGAAGTCCCCTTTGGAAACTCCAACTGTGCAATATAGGAAGAAATATTTTAATGAATAATGGACAAAACCAGGAGGAAGCTGAAATGCAAGAAGCTCCACAAATCCAAGAGACATGAAGGAACGCCCCTCCAATCATATCCTGATCAAATTGCTCCAAACCATGGTTTAAAAATGTTCAGGGGCAGCCTGAGTGGCTCAGTGGTTTAGCACCTGCCTTCAGCCCAGGGCGTGATCCTGGAGACCTGGGATCGAGTCCCACGTCAGGCTCCCTGGGAGGGAGTCCGCAGGGAGCCTGCTTCTCCATCTGCCTGTGCCTCTGCCTTTCTCTCTCTGTGTGTGTCTTTCATGAATAAATAAAATCTTAAAAAATAAATAAAAATAAAAATGTTCAGAAGCAGCCAGCTTTACTTGTTAGCCACAATCACTTTATTTTTCTCCACTCTTCCAGGATCCCAATTAAAATGTACCCAACATAAATAAACAGCACATTTGCCCTAAAATTATTCACAAATGTGTTTTAAATAACTAACAATGTATCTTGGGAACATAGGAAGGTAAGTGTCCCCCTGAAGGTCTGCACTGCAACTGGGGGGTGGGTGCTGGTTATTGAGAGTATCAACAGTGAAAAACTAGGAAAAAGAACAGGAACCACCCCACTTTTTTGGGAGATTCTCCAATTCCAGTGAGAAATGGCAGAGAAATATCTTCAGTCCTTACTTTTTAATAGTCAAAGTGATACATATGAAAGTCTTTGAGCTTCATCAACAGTGTGAATTGAAGTTGTGTGTCTTGAGTATCAGGTGACATGTGGGACTGTCACAACATTCTACCGCAGGTGTCATTGGCCAGGAGCATGCCAGCCAGAGTACACCCTGGAAACACCTGTAAAGCAAGGATACATGGGAGCTGGGGGTCCAGAAGTCCAGATTCTTTCTCCAAGGTGATTTGGGTGCAGTTACCCAGAGGGACTGAGCCTAACCTGCCCATGGTGGGAACTGTGCTCATTACTGAGCCTTGCCATTGCTTCCTTCTCTTCCCAGGGCCCAGGGTGGATTCTAAAGTCCACCCATTGCATTCCTTCCTTATTCTGCGAGACTTCCCTGCCCAGTGGTTGGCCTTGTAGGACTTTACTAAGGCACACATTCCCATGCAGATCATTCCTGACTACTGGCCTGCTTGCCCTGCCCACCTGTTGCCAAGGTTATTGCACAGGAACACCTGCTAGACCTGGGGCGGGATGTGACAATCAATGTTACCCCAGATGGAGGTGAGAAGTCTCCCTAACTCTTGCTTCAGGAACCGCTGGTGCTCAGGCCACCCTCCTGACTGGGACCAGTGGTTTTGTTTTTATTTGAGAGTTGGGTTTTCTCTCCTATGGGAAAAAAATAACGATAAAACTCTATCAACTCCAGAAATGATTGCAAGATATTTTTTTTTTTACCCTCTTACATCCTTGACCTGAGAACTCACCTACTTATTACTGCCCTGACTTTACCTTGAGCAAAATGTAAACCTTCTGTGTGACATGAAAGCTGTGGCTTGCTCCTAGGGCTCACTTACACCTTCCTTAGAACTTCCAAGGATTTCCCTTTAGTGTCACAGAGGACTTAGCAGTGAGTCATCAGCGATCTGAATCCTCCGACCTCCTACTGCATTTGGGGTGCTTCCTCCCACGTGTCTCTGGAGGACTGTTAGTAACCTTGCACCTGGAGCTGCTCAGACTGCTGTGGGCAGCTTCCTAGCTTGGTGCCGTCCTGCACTGGCATCATATCTCTAGCGGTGGAGACCAGCACCTATTTGCAGCATCCAGAAATTAAAGACCTTTTCCCATACCTTCTGTTTTCTAATACCACTTGGCAAACACCCACATAGTAGCATTTGAGTCTAAATAAATCCCGTTATCAACAAAATGTGCCCGTTCTCTTTCCACTTAAAGGATTACCCACACATGAGCTAATCATCACAGGGATCCAAGAAAGTATTTTCAGGGATCTGCATATCCTATAACTTTTAAAAATTTTTTATTATTTTTTAAAAAGATTTTTATTTATTTATTCATGAGACACACACAGAGAGAGAGAGAATGAGAGAGAGAGAGAGAGAGGCAGAGACACAGGCAGAGGGAGAAACAGACTCCATGCAGGGAGCCCGACGTGGGACTCGATCCCGGGTCTCCAGGATCACGCCCTGGGCTGAAGGCAGCACTAAACCGCTGGGCCACCGGGGCTGCCCCTGTAACTTTTTTAATTTGAAGATTTTGCTTTTATGACTTTGATAGGTTAAAAGAACATACGGTTGCAAAACTCTGCAGCCTCTCCCATTAAGAGGGAATTCTATTTCTCTATCCCCTTAATCTAAGCCTCATGATGCCTCGTGTTTATGCCGGTAGGTCATCAGCAAGTATACATGAGCGGAAGCTTGAAAAGTGCTCGTCCTTTAGGGTTTGTGTTCTCTTGCTGCCTTTGGAACCCACAGTCACATGAGGAAGACAGCTAGATGCTGGACATGTGGGGTTCATGTGTCATCCATAGCTGAGTGCCACACATGTGAGTGAGGCCATCTGGGGCCCAGTGATGCTCAGCTGATCACCAACTGACTGCAGCTGCATGGAAAGCCGTGGCGAGACCAGTAGAAGAACCACCCGACTGAGCTCAGTACAGACCATCAGTCCACAGAATTAGGAGCTAATAAATAAGTGCTGTTTGGGGGTAATTCATTACTCAGTTAAAAACTGACTCAGTGACAATATAATGAAATTAATGAGTATAAGGACATCATGCTACTACCCTCACGTGATTTCGATACCCATGTTTGAGATACTATTTACAGTTTTATTAGTTGAATTTAATTTGTTTATAAACTAAGGAGAAAGGAACAGTGTAAATAATTATTAATTCCAAGTGAAGGCAAATGAAATTCTGGCCCTTTGTGTAAATGGGAAAAGGGGAGAAATGAGGGAATGGGGAGAACTGGCAGAGAACGGAATCACAACCACGCACGACCTCCTTTCAACAAATCGTAAATCCATCAAATTAACATCATTCTTTCAATGTGGCTTTAATGTTTAAATTCAAATGTGGAATTTGAGTTATAAACATTAGGAATTTGGACTGATGCTTATGTTTTTGTATATTCATATGCTTAAATAACATGATGATAAATGTATACTTAAATAACGTTAAAATACAAATAATTTAATTCTTCCTGGAAATCTGCAGGCGTTTTTCTTTAAAAGCAGTTCATCCTCTAGTCAAGGTTGAGGAACACTGCTCCCTTGTGTGAAATGAAGCCCTTCCTGTATGGGGCTGTGACCTGGACTCAGGCAGCTGTGTCTTGTGTTTATGTTGGGTCTCTCTTCTTTCCCCGCAGCCTGTAAAGCCTGAGATGCAAGATCTGTTGTGTACACCTACGCATTATTAGCTACTCATGAACAGAGCTATACTTTCAGTAGGGCCAATTCTCCAGCCTCTTTAGATGAAATGGTCCCCACAAATCTGCTCCCTTCTCTGTACTATCCAAAGCTGGGTTTTTCTGGTGTGTGTACTCTGGCTCCTGAAGTCCCCTCCTCCCAGGCTTCCATGACGCATCAGGCCCCCTGGCCATCCCTGGAAGACTTGCCGCTGACCTGGGCCAGTCTACCAGGCATCCAAGCAGTCTTCTTCCTCAGAGGTCGACCTGTTGTCCGAGTCTCTGGAGTAGCTCCACAGGCTCTGCTTTCTCTGGAGGATGAGGTGTGCCCTTCTGACAAGGCCAGGCACATTCCGTGCTCCTTCCCCATCCTATGCACTTGGCTCTGATGGTCCATGTCTTCCAACAACTTGCTCAGCTGGCCCTCCTCACCGTGTTCTGGCCTCTTCTCTTTCCCTGGGCCCCTTCTCCTCTCAGACCTGCTGTTGCTCACAACCTGGGCATGGGGCCATGTTGCTTTTGTGCCAATTTTACATCTCATGCTGTACCATTATTTTTAACACATGCTTCAGATTTCTCAGTGTGACGGCCTCAAAGCAATGGATATAAAACCAATGAAATCTGAGACTCCCCAAATTAACCAATGCTCAAAAAAGTCCAATGGACCTCTCCTCCCTGTCTAGTCTAATGCCTCTTCTTCTTCCAGTGGGTGCCTGGAGCATCTTGCCCCTCTCTGCCTCTACTTAGGAATCAACCCATCAGAGACAGAGTGACCATAGATTTATTTATAAATCAGGACACTTTGGTTGTGAAAGGGACTGTTATAATTATTATGCTATGACAATAGGTATAATGAAGACATAATGTTCCCTTATGGATAGAGTGTCATTATCATAGCCTGTAAATGGGAGGGAGATCTTCATTCCTTTTTTAAAATTGAGTTAAAATTTACACACAGTGAAATGCAAATAACTGAAGTGTACAACTCAACAGCTTTTGACAAATGTATATGCATCTGTATAAGCAACACTCCATCCTTTTTCCATCCCCCAGAAAGTTCCTTCATGCCCCTTCTGTTCAGTCTCATGGTGAACACAACTTGAATTTCTTCCAGCTTAGAATTGTTTTGCCTGTTTTTGAGATAATCAAAAAACTTTAAATCTTTTATTTTCATTGACTTTGAATTCAATTCTATTGTGATCACAGAACAGCCTAGAAAATTTCACCCTTGAAATTAAGTTGACTTATAGTGCCCTCTCAGTAAAAATTCCACATGCACTCAAGAGCAGTGTATTCCGCAGTTATCAGATGAAGCATTTTGTGAATGACAATTGATTTAGGTGGTTTGATAGTGTTGTTCGAATAATCTACGTCCTTACTGATATTATGCCTTTTTTCCCCCACATCTTGTCCAAGTTTGTTCATAGGAAGAGCAGCTGTTCTGAAGTTTTAGGTCCCTGAGTGAGTCAACCAATAAAATTTCCATTCCCTGTGCTTGTGTGTGTTTGCTTCAGGCCATAGAATCATGCCAGATGTTAGTCATGTCTCTTTTGGGGGATGTATACGAGACACGACCAGCATTCAAAACCTCCAGGTCCTGAACCACCTGCTTGCATAGGCAGTCACGTGAAATGAGCTTTGATTCCCAAATCCTGCCATTCCTTCAAACTCCTCTCCAGCGATCCTTCCAGGGGGAGATTTGCACAAGGATCCAGAGCCAAGTGGGAAACAACACTGGTCCTTAGTGTTAAGCAAATGCCTGACAACCTTCTTCCCTAACCCCTCCCCCGACAAGATAGGGCTTCTCTGGTTGACACTGAGTTGGAGGATGTGGTTTGAATGAGGAAACCACAGGGGGAGCTTTTTGCACCACATCTCACACCCCTGTGCCACTGGAGTAGACTTGGAAGTCCACTTGATCAGCGAGTGATGGAACTGAACTAAAGACCTTATTATGGGCTGGGGTATGCTTATCTCACAAGTCAGGAAGCCTTGGAAAGTCCAGAAAAAGGGCAAGATGAGAGGGGGTTGACCTACATATGACTGACCCACCTGTAACAGTCACTTCAGGCTGTTCCAGCAAAATATCATAGATGAGGCAGCTTAAACGATAGAAATTTATTTCTCACAGTTTTGGAGGCTAGGAAGTCCAGGATCAAGGTGGAGGTCTGTTGGGCTCCTGGTAAGAACCCTCTTCCTGGCTTGTAGTTAGACACCTTCTTGGTGCGTCCTCACTTAGCAGAGAGAGAGGCAGCAAGCAATCCTGTGTCTCTTTTGATAAGGACACTGATCTCATCAGGAGGGCCCCACCCTCATGACCTAATTATTTCCCAAAGACCCTGTCTCTCCATACCGTCGTATGGGAAATTAGAGTTTCAAACTTGCGAATTTGGGAGGATGCAAACATGCAGTCTATAGCACTGCATAGTACAACGGTGGCCAAGGAGAGTCCAGCTCTGACCAGGTCATTGCTCCCTTTTCTCCTGGAGAGGAGTTGGAGCGTAGATAGTGGTAGAATTAGGGATGCTTCACACCCCTACTCAAGTCTGGCACTTCTAGGGAGGGAAGAGAGCCAGAACTTATTGCTTCCTTAGACAAGATGGGTGTATGGGGAGAAGGAAGTGGTTAGCCTTTCTGATGCCCCCAAACTTCCCTGGTTCTGCTGTCTTGACATCCACTGGGCCTGATATTAGTGATCCCATGGGCCCCAGCTATGTCGCTGGGCTTCCTAAGGGATGAGATTCATCATCAAATCACACCAGTCCCGCTCCCCCCTGAGGGGGCAATTTTGCCACTGCCCTCACAACCTTCTGAAATGAGTCAAAACAAGATAGTAATTAAATTTATGGCCAAATTATTCCCCAAGCCAAAATGTACCCTATGCCCCTTCTTTGCCATGTCATCCTATGTATGTAAGTAAGGCTCCCCCATATTGGTCCCCCCAGTGCCATCTTTGGCATCTTTTTCCACTGACATGAAGCCATCAAAATCTCAGGTCATTTGTCATCAAACCTCAGGGACTTGTCCTATAAATCAACTAATAACTATTGAGGAGGGAGATTGGTCTAGAAAACAAACACAAAATAATTATTTAGGGTGTTAAGTCAATAAATTTGAAGCTAAGACAGAGATGAGACTGAAACCCAAGGCCCATAGGTCCAGGTCACAGTGCCACTGCTCAGCTGCTTCCTCTACTCCAGAGCTTCTTACACAACCAGCTCTGTGGCCAGTGGTGAGTGAAATCCTGAGCATCAGCTGTCTCTCAGCTTGTGTGCATGAGGGAGATGTTTGGGAAGACACTCCTTCTGTTATCTCTGTGCAAGCATGGATGTGGTCTGGAAGCTGTGTAGGGGATGGACAGGTGGACAGGACAGCCCGTTCTGGTCTGCAGCGGGGGAGGCACCGCCTGACTAATGCGTTTATTAATCCTGGATGGCCAGCTCACAGGATCCCGAGGGAATCAGGCTCCTACAATCAGTTCAACATTGGGGGAAATGGTGAAAATTTGGGAACAATCAGGTTCCAGCCACTGAGTACATGGTGTCGGCACGCTGTGTGAAGAAACAGACAGAGCACAGAAATCTGCTTTCCTGCATCAGCAGCCTTCATGGAGAAAGTTGTTGCCGTGAATTCCTGAAATGAGAGATATTTAAAACTTCATTTTCATGACCCCAGCAGTGCTGCTTCTAATCCCCCTATGATTTCAAGCAGCTGGGTCAATGGTGTGTTCCAGCCATACGTAGATGCTTGTACAGCCAGAGTCTAACACCGCACAGCTACTTTTTAAAAGATAAGATATCAGGGTCTATCTATAAAAGAAAGTGGCTGACGGGCAGATGGCTGTAATGCCAATACTTAGACTTTTCTCTGCTCTTTGTTCTTTTTACCGATCACAGAGTGACATCCATGAGGAATCACTCGGCGTTAAAACCCACATCCCAGTGCTGCCACAAAATCAGAGAAATCCTTCCCAGAACTGAATGTATCCACCGAGTGGGCTTGCAGTTACTACAAAAGCAATGCGTGTTCCTTGGAAACCTTTTAAACAGAATACAAAATGAAAATGGAATCCTCCCCAACACCCCCAGTCTCCTGACGCAACCATTCCCAATGGTTTTGAATGTTCCCCTCCAGCTCTGCTTGTGCGATATGCAAATTCTCACACACAGAGACAGGGAAACCAGATGTCTGATGAGGAAATTTGTCTTTCAAGATTCCAATAAAACAGTCTGGGACTTTATCCCACATGTGGTGGGAAGTCCATGTTCTTCCAGACTAGTCTGGGAATCAGCCAACCAGGGGGATGGGACCATTTTTCCTGGGCCCCTCTGCCATTTAGCTCATTTTTTTTTTACCCACATAATTCAGGGAATGATTGCTTTGTTATTCCAAATACACAAGTGTTTTCTTAATCTCAAGTGCAAAGGATTGAGTCAATTACAGTCTTTAGTTCATGGAATATTAATAGTAGTCCACGCTAGGCCTTCATCTGCCTATCTATCTATCTATCTATCTATCTATCTATCTATCTATCTACCTACCTACCTACCTATCCACCCACTTACCTACTCACCAACCTGCCCATCCACCTGTCTAACCACCTGCCTACTCACCCACCTATCTCTTCAGTCATTCCTGTTTCTCACCAAACATCTCTCCTATTCCTCTTCCCTGTTAGTCAAGCCATCCTGTTGTGTTTTTTCCCCACACATCCTGTGTTCTGCATGTATTATTACAACATGCATACTTTCCATCATGCACATGCACTTTTAAATTATGCAAATGGTATTGCTTTAAATATTTCACAGCTCTGCCTCCATTGTTTTCATCACTCACTCCACCTGTCCTAGGCACTTGTGGGATTCACGGGCCTGGTCATTTGTGGACAACTGAGGAATTTTATATATCACATTACTTAGCCTCCTGTCTCCTAAAGATTTCAACCTTGTCTGCTTTTATGGTCCCCTCAACACTCCTCCTTTCTCCCAAGTGCACTCCTACCCACTGTGTATACTATCCTATGTACTTGGGCTCATTAATGCTTCACAAAACAATTGCCCCACCTGGGGCCCTCTTGATCTTGGTGGAAGATGGTGTGGCACATCCAAGCAGCCCTGTTCCTTTGCCCCCTCTCCCAATCTCTGTGTGTGGAAGCGGCTCTCTTAGATATTCATGATCCTACAGATGTTGATGTTGTTGCTTTTATTGAGCAACTTATTAAGAAATAAGTGATTATAAACAAGGTTTTTTTTAGATTTTATTTTTATTTATTTATTCATGAGAGAGAGAGAGAGAGAGAGAGAGAGGCAGAGACACAGGTAGAGGGAGAAGCAGGCTCCATGCAGGGAGCCTGATGTGGGACTCGATCCCCGGACTCCAGGATCACGCCCTGGGCTGAAGGCGGTGCTAAACTGCTGAGCCACCTGGGCTGCCCTATAAACAAGTTTTAACATTAAATAAAAATGTTCTTTTCCGTTCCTCTCATAGATAGACATACACTATTTTTCCACAAAAATGAGATCATAGAGTACACGTGTGTTCTGTTTTTTTTTTATGAAACATATTTAGAATTACCAGAAAAGTAACCCAAAACATGTGGCCTTCTGATAGGATACAGAGAGCAGTTCAGTGCTAAAACCATTATCATCACAAATAGAAGTGTCATTAATTACAGATAGAACATCCTTAGGTGAAATTGAGGAAGAAATGCTTAGATATGTGTACAAATACATTTATCATGCCATTAAAGTAGGGGTTTGTTATTGAGACTACTCATCTAAACACCTGTTTATTTGGAGACAATCTTCAAATGAGTGAGAAGCAGGACTCCACCTCATGTCCTGGTAGCCAGGGAGAGGCACCAACTCATGTGGATGCACCTGGAGCTTTGCACTGTGAACTGTCCTGGCTAGAGCAAATGAAAGGCCACCACAGCAATGTCAAGCCAAGCATGGTGGCACTACTGTCCCCAATCATATGTGAGCAGACAGCTCCTGGTGGGATGCTGACTGTGTGCTGCCACTTAGTCTCTTCTGGGTCTGATTCTGCAGCCTTTAATAGAACCTGAGGGTTGCCTGACACCCTTTCATTATGCCAGAATGGATTTCTGATATGAGCACAAGCCTTGGGAATTGGACCATGGAGCAAAAGGCACGTGGCTACCCAAGAGAGAAAATGATGAGAAATAGTTCAGAAATGGGAGTTAATATCTCTGGAATCCAGATCCCAGCGCCCAGACCATGAGCAATAATTCTAGCAAACTTCAGGACTGAACATAAAAAGGTTACATTGAGACTGAAATTTGGAGAAGGAAGTGGAAAAATCGAACCAAATCAGAAGGCAGAGACCTTTTAGGAGAGTAGGATGTTGAGGGTGTGTGCCTCTGTGGAGAGAACTCGGGTGTGAATAAAGGAGAGAAGCTGTAGACTGTTGGAGACTTCCCATGCTCGCCCAGTGGAGGGCATGGATGGTTCAATCCTGACACTGACTACTGGAAGGTCAGATAGGGAGATGAGAAATGCAAGAAAGTGGGAATAGCATCCACCAGACATTTGCTGACATCTCATGAGATAATGAAAGAGAGTCTCTGCTTTGGCTGAATTCTGACTGAGAGTTCATTGTGAAGTGCATGTGATGGAACCTTTGAGAGCACAAATATATGCTCTCTTGAAGTTTCTGGATGTCAAGACTTGAGGAAGTTAGTCTTCAAATTTTCAGGGAAAAGAAGTAGATCTTGTTGGAGGAGTTAATTAAAATGTTGCTCCATCTATTTCCCAGTACCTACACAGACTTTCTTCTTTGAATGGGTGAGTTTAGTCATGGAAATATAACTTTGCATGAATTATTTTTTTATGTTTTTATTATTTTTAAAAAGGCTTTTATTTATTTATTCATGAGAGACACACAGAGAGAGGCAGAGACACAGGCAGAGGGAGAAGCAGGCTCCATGCAGGCAGCCCAATGTGGGACTCGATCCCAGGACCTGGGATCATGACCTGAGTCAAAAGCAGATGCTCAATCACTGAGCCACCCAGGCATCCCATGCATAAATTATTTTTTTGAATGAATTGCAAAACTGTGTCATTAAATAAGTAGACATAAAATATATTCTATCTTTAGGGAGAAGATAACCAACTAAAATAAGAATGTTTATCATTGGTTCTGAAGGTAGGTGCCATGGTGGCTATGAACAGATCTAGCCAAGCTCTGGGCAGAGTCTCAGTGTCCCCAGCCATGGGACCCCAGCTCGGGGGTTACCTCCCCCCTTCATCCCATCTCCTTTACCCCAAGCATCTAGAAGAGGCCACAGTGTGAGTTCTCAGGTGACTTTGTAGCTATTAGGTAGAACTTGAGACAGAATTGATTGTTGCCAAGCTGAGAGCAAAAATGGAATTGGAGCTGTGGTTGGAGACTGAGGACGAGTCAGGGGAAGGAAAGGGGGTGTCAGAAGTGGGGAGGAAGGTGATGGGCGAGAGGAGGAAGGGTCGGAGGTGGGGTTGTCTTCCCTGGCCAGTGTACCACTAGCTCATGTGCCTCCTTAAGTATCAGTGAGCAACCGTCAATGCCAATTCCCAGCATCAAACACATCAGCGCAGCTCACCCTCACTAGTGAGATGTCTTGCAACACTTGAATACAACATCAGATGAAAAAAGGAGAAAGAAGCCACTTGGACTCTGTGAGTTCTTATTTCAAATGGTCCCTAGACAATGGGAGCTGAGAGCACCTGTGTCAACACGACCTAGTTGTCTGTTCCACCTCTGCCCACGAAAGATCACGTAAACCAAACAAGTAACTTCACTCTGCTTTAGGAACATCCCAAAATCAATTTATCTGAGACAACGCTCCACTCACTTAGATAAATGACTTGTATATAAGCAAGAGTTTACATCTCAAGACTTGCTTCAGAACCCTTGCCCTGCCATCCCACCACCATCAATAATGGGCCACAGGCTTTGCCTACACCCAACTCATTTCCTTTCTTGAAATACCTGCCTTGAACCACCTACAGCAGAGCCCACAGGTTGCAGGTACCCTAACTCGGACTCCCCTTTCCCGTCCAGGCTGTCTACCCTCTCCTGCAGCAAATCCTAATGATCTGTTTTGCTTGATTAGCAAGTTTTTGGTGATATTTTGGGGAGTTCAATGAAATGTAAAATTCAATCATTAAGCTTTATGTTCAGTGTAATCTCCTTTGCAAACTAGCTGTGTGATCACCAGCGAACGCATCAGCCCTCCTTAGCCACATTTACTTTCCACAGAAAAAAAAGAGAATAGTTTTGAAACAGTTTTCACAGGATCACTGAAAAGAAAACTAGCATAGTGCAGAAGTGTTGTGTCCCCGTCTAGTGTCTCATGACTCTTTGGAAGTGGCTCACATTTCAATACAGAAACCTCTTGGTTTCCAGCCTGCATTGGAAGTTAAGGTTATTTGAGGAGGCTTGCTTTTTTGTTTTGGTTTTTGGTCTAAGTCTAAGTAGGGTTATAGAACTGGATCAACCTCGTGCCCCTTAACAACAAGGGGATTTTATTTGTCAGAATTGATTTCATTGGATTTGCAGTCATTGCTGCTGGGCATGCTCATGTCCAGGTCAAGATTTTGCTCAAGTTTGGAGCACTGCATGTTCTTCTCGTGACATGGAAGTTTTCTAGGCCAAATTTTAGTGTGCTGCTCAAACAGCTGCTAAATACAACTGTCAATCTTCAACTATGCTTTTAGTTTTAAAATTGAGACTACAATGTGTTCATTAACAAACACATCTCTGGAAGGAATGTGACAAGCAAAGTCTTCCCACCAATCACTCACAACAGTATCTCAAGTGTAGCTTCTGTTGTTGCTCTGTTTCCCTCAAAGGCTCCAAAGACTGAGAATAATGTAAGAATGAGAAGAGTCCCAGAGCCTGACCAGGGGCTGAAACACCTTGCAGGAACAAACAGAGTGTCCAAAGCTATTGCTTCCAGCCTTAGCCCATACTCATTTCCGGCTTCTGTGAACTGGCTCATATAAAATAATAAATAAGAATTTATCAGATAGCCAGAAAGGGTGATAGATACAAACGACAAAGCTTTTTGGAGATAATTCTCTAGAATTGTGACCATTCACCCTCCACCCACAGGAGGTTATGGGGCATTCTCACCCTCCTTCACCTGCAGTCAAGGGAGGGATCTTCGTCCGGCCCCTGGAGGGTGAGGGATGCTGACACTGGTGGCATGCGATTTACGCAGGACAAATCTGGAGACAGGAGTCTGTGACTTGGAGGTGGAGCTCAGAATCAGCACCGACTGTATACAATGCACACTTTGGAGATGTGAGGCCAGGGATGCAAGCATGTTTCTCCTGATCCCTTAGAGGGAAGCCTTCTTCTCGCTCCTGTCTTCCATGCTCCATCACTGGAAGAGCTCAGTGACTTTTTATAGACATAAAAAGAGGTGAAATGAAAAATAAGTGAATCCATACTCATCCCTGCATGGTGGGTGCCCAAACCTTAGCTTTGTCAGAGAGAAAGAAAGAGGTTTTAAATTAGGCAGGAGTTTAAAGGTTTGATATTACTCTACACTGACCTTCTCAAAGCCTGGAAAAAGAGGCTATCTCTAATGGTTTGAAAAGCTATGAAGTTTTACCCGACATTCCTATAGAGGTAGAAGGAAAGATTCAAGAGACCAGGTTTTCAGGGGTCTCAGAATTAGTAGTAACGTTAGATTTGGTTTTCACTCTGTTGAATCCAATTATCTCCATATACTGGTTTGCAAAGTTCACCGAGCGAAAACAAAAGAATCTTCACCTCTCATGCCCAATCTAATTCTTTTGTCTTCTTTCACCTTGTTTTTTTTGGTTTTGTTTTGTTTTGTTTTGTTTTTTTTGGTTGAGATGAAATCTGGAAGCTTCTATCCCTTCGGAGTTTGAACACGCGCCTGTGGGTGATCCAGCAATTAAAATGTTTCATTGGACGCATTGAGGTAGCCTTATTTTTGTGACGTTCAGAAAAGAAAGGGAAACGTGGGAATCTGATAGTAACAAGAGTAAGGCAGGGGTTGAGACCAGTAGGCAAATGAACTCTTAGGAGAAATGGAGAAAGACTGACCAGCGGGACCGGAGGAAAATCAAGAAAGCATGTCTCGGGAGCCACGAGGAACATGTACTCTGAGGTGGACCACCGCGCTGAAGGGTGTGAGAGGCCACCACTGTGGGGATCCGCGTGGGTCTGCTGAACCCAGGCAGGGGAGTCACTGGTGTTTCTGGTCTGCTGCTGTTTGGTGGAGCGGTGCACGTGACAGGTTCCAGAACACTGGCGAGGGTGGAGGGAAAGACCCTGGAAGCAAGGTAGATCGAGCTGCTGTGTTCACCCCCCCTACACACACACTACAACTGCACACAGTGCTTTGGATCAGGAGAAGAAAGTGCTCATAGTAAATGCACAGCCATGCTCCCAGCTAGAGGGAGAAGCCTCAGATGCCCCAAATGTACAGAGAACTCACAGCTAAGGTGACCCTCTACAACGGGTGCCAGCGCAGTCTGGGCAAAGGGCCTTGGGACCTGCATTTGAGTTTTTGTATCAACGTAGGGCAGGAGACGGGACCATGGGCACGTCTGGGTGAGGGAGATAGAACTGGTGTGCCTGCATCAAGCAGCGGCCTTGAATGACTGTTCTTGATGTAAAGAAGGGACTAGAAACATTCTGCTCCCCAGAGAGATGGCTAGGAAGTCTTTCCTTTGGTCAGAGAAGAGCTTCTGCGGCTCTGAGAAGTCATCTCAAGTCATGACCTCACATGCAACAGGTCAGAAGTTGAGTGACCGGTGTCATATGAGGATCTTGAGCTGAGAAGGAACACAGGGATGGGTCTGGGTCCAGTGCACCTCGAAGAGCCTGAAACACACAGCAACCGGTGCCAGAGGAGCCCGGCCCAGCCGAGAGTTTGGGGCCCCCTCAGAGATGAAACCACGCCCCCCAACAATAAAAAATACAAAGTATGTAGGGAAACTCACCACCGTAAGGGAAGATCAGCAAATGCAATGCATGGTAGGATTTTTACTCCAAAAAAAAAAAAAAAAAAAGAGTTTAGAAGAGATTTAGAAACTATTGGTATAACGTTGGAGGAAAGGAGTATTTCTTAGAGAAAACTCAACATCTCCCATCCACGCACATACAACCCGCAACACGCAGAGGAGGAAAGATCAGTTGGAAGTAGGTACTCGACACTTCTGTGCAACAGGAGACATGCCCACGTTGACAGTCGCTGGCGGGGAGCAGCCGCGTGCAGCACGGACAGTCTCCTGGGGAGTTGGGGTTGGTATCAAGGTTCTACAAGGAACCCCTTCGATCCTAAACACAGCACCCCATGGACGGAAAGACAAACACCCTCACAGAAACACGGTCGGAGGACACGAGCAGTCAGTGCGAACAGAAGGTGCCCAAACGGCGGGTCACCTTGGGAAGACGCTCCGTCTCTCGGGCTGCAGAAAATCCAAAGTAGATGCTAATTAAAACCAAACGAGGCGTCCCTTCTCATCGTTTCCAGTGGACAGATTTTTTGTTTTAAAGATTTATTTATTTATTCGTGAGAAACACAGAGAGAGAGGCAGAGACACAGGCAGAGGGAGAAGCAGGCTCCCTGCGGGGTCCCCGATGCGGGACTCGATCCTGGGACCCCGGGATCACTCCCTGAGCCGGAGGGAGATGCTCAGCCGCCAAGCCCCCCCAAGGCGCCCCTCCAGCGGGCAAATTTCAAGAGGCACAACAGAATAAAGCTACCCAACACACCTGGTTTTGCAAAACTGTGCAACTAGTTTTCCAACATCACCAGACCCACACAATGCTGGGCCCCGGGTGTGTCACCACGCCGAAGCCACCGGATGGGCCCCCCCTCTCGCCCCTTCTGCCACTTGTCACCATTTCCCACCTGCCCCCGCCCCTGCCCTGCCCTCTCTGACGCTCTAGGCCTGTTTTCTGTCTCTAGACCGTGGCTGGTGGTCTTCTGGGTCACATAGTCACATCTCGAAGGGTCTCCGGTGAATCCAAAGAACGTCTCCAGTGCGTATTTGAGACCCTGGGACAATGTAGTGAGGGCGAGTGACGCTCTGAGAAATCCTCCTCGAATCGAGCACCGAAACCACGGCTGTCCCGGAGGCTTGGCCTGGCCACCCTTCCCCGGGGTCCCCCCGCAGACCCAGCTGCTGAGCAAGAGCCCTGGACTGCCCCCCCGACCCCCGACAGAGGGGGACACTGTCTCAGCACCATGCTCTATCCGCACTGCCTCCCCCTGTGCCCCGCCAGGCCCTCCCTGCCCTCCGGACGCCGTCTCCCCCTCGGCCAGCATCTCTTGGGAGATCTCTCGCCTCGAGCTCCAGAGGCTCTGAAGGGGAACGCTGTGGTTAAATCGTTGGCCAGGAGCTACATTTTGCATTTCCTGATTCTTCCTCATGACTCCTCATGTGATGTTGGCTGGGTCTTTATCCCGCGTCCCATCCAAGTTCCTGTGCTGGGCTATGTAGGACAGTTCTCAATTAAAAATGACTAGTTACATGGTATGTCTTCCCCCAGTTTCCAAAGAACCCAGGGGTGGCCCGTCCGGGGGTGGGGGGTGGGGGGTGGGGTGGGAAAAAAGTAAAGAAGCATCTACCTCGGGTCTCTACCCACAGCCTGCCCTGCGACACCCGCGTCCTCCTTCCCCCACTTCCCTCTCGCCCGACACGTGCCTCCTTGGTCCTCTCTTGGGCTGTTTGCAAAGCAGTCTTAGAGAAGGAGACGTACAAAGCAGGAACCCAGGCTCGCCCGTAGTTCGAGACAAAGGAAAGCGTTCTCAGAATGTGGGAGCATCTCTGGTTTTTCCCCGCGTTTCGCACATGAACTTTGTCGTGACCATCGTATTAGAGTTTTCCTGGCACCAACTCGTCTTCAGGAATTTGATCCTTCGCGCTGGCTCGTACACTTGTGTTTGAGCCACCCTTTGTGTTCGGAAATAGAAGTTATTTATTTTTTCCCTGTTACAGATTATGCCACCAGGGGCATTTTGTCCTCACTCCCAGGGATGGACTGACGAGGCCAGAGGGTGTAGACGTGTGTGTTCATCTTTGGAAAAACGCGGCGGCCGTGCCTTCGAGAAAGGGCAACCCGGGGTGCATCCCCCGGGCCCGGTGTGAGTGCAGCACCTGCCCGGTGTCTGGAAGCCCTCGGCAGCCTGGGCATCACCGCGCCACGGCCACGGCCATAGCCCCTCTGACACAGCTGCAGCCGCTGCCTCCCGTGGGGGCCCCCCGGGACCTTGGATCGAGGCCTCACCGCTGCTCCCTTGGGCCTGTGCCAGTGCCTGACCCGGTGCCTCCCGACGGCCCTGGCAGCCCGAGCCGGCCGTTCCCCCTCTGCTGTATCGGACTTACTCCCAGCGGGCAGCTCCCTCTGGCCCTCAGCGTGGAGGCCTTGTCCCTCCCGCTCCTCCCAGCCCACATGTTCAGGGAACTGATGGGTCCCCATAGAAGTTGGGGGACCTCGAAGGGCCATGTCCCCCAAGCATCCCTCCCTGATGATAATCAGGCCTGGCTCTGCCTGAGGAGTCCCAGGCCTCCCCGAAGCCACCGCGGAGGAAGACAGGGTGGCCAGGACTGGGTTCTCCGCCAGCCAGCGTGCATCCTGCATAAGCAGGGGAACGTCCTCTCCTTTCCCCTCCTCTCCTGCTAGGACCCCCTCCCCGGGCTTTTTAAGGCTCCTCGACGTCTTAAACGGGTCACTGAAAACTACCTGTGAATTTAAACGAGGCATTATTAAATTTGAGCTTTTTCTCAAAACAACAAAAGCTTTTGAGCAGGGCATCCTAGGAGATCTCTAGTTATTATCTGGCATTTCCTTTAAAAAATATCCTCTTGTTCTCGGGTCAAGCCCCCGGGGGCCTGGCCCTTGCTTCTGTCTCCAGCTGCAGGGACCCTCTGCGCCCTCATGCGTCGGTTCTTGTGTTAGAGACACAGTTTCCTCATTGAGTTTCCCAAAGTCACCACGAACCTCTGTGTTCTCAGCATCCAGTGCTGGGGGACTGGGCGGGGGGGGGGGGGGGGGGGGGCGGGTGGCCTGTGACTAACGCCCACTGATGCCCAGAGTGGCGGCAGGCGTCCCCCAGAGAAATCACTGGGACTTTCCTTTGCCCCCAGGATCCCAGAAGTGGGTGCATTCTCCCACTGGTGGGAGTGTGGTCCGGGCTGGTCTGATTCATCTGGGCCGAGGGGGCGAGGGTCCAACAGGGCGCTGCCGGCTGGCGGAGCCGGCCTCACCCCAGGGCCGCTGGACAGGGCCATCTGCTCCCCGGGCTGGCTGCGGTCACGCTGCCACCGCTACTTCTCTCCCCGGTCTTCAGTTACAACCCTACGGTCTTTTCATTAGACTTTCCCCAAGCCTGGATTTCTAGATTTTGGGTTGAATTCCCATCCATGGTGACTTAGGTGGATGCTTTTGGAATGATGCTGAATATGCACCCCATCGGGGTGGGGGGTGGGGGGTGGCTGGCGCTGATACCAACCAGCTCTCCCGGGAAAGCAAAGGACACAAACACCTGATATGTCGGGCTTGCCCATTTCCACGGTGTAAACACTGTCGCCACGACCAAGCTTAAGCTACCAACATGCTGATCACTGCACACGGATCAGAGGAGGGGTGCATGGCATCCCCCCACCGTACAGCACATGGCTGCTCAGACCCAACACACAGCTAACAGGCGGTGGTAAACTGCAGCAAATTAATGAGGAAACGGTGAGTTTGGGGAATTCATTAACTTTGGTGACAGTAACTTCTTTGGCTATAAATGTAGGTGATCTCATTTATACGAACGGCCCCATTTAACGTCGGCCTTGTGAAATTCCTGAGTTTTAACCCTCAGCCCCGTGAGGCTGTCCCAACCGGCTGCAACACGCCACTGGCTCTTATCTGCAGACAAGACGCGCTGCCTATGTGTGCAGAACAGCCGAGAAAACCCAGATTTCTAAGGATGCCGGAGACCCCGTTCCGCATGGTGAGGTTCTCTGTGAGGGACAGTCAATAGCCCTAGATTAAGCCAAGTCAAGCAGGGAGGGAGCAGGGAAGACAATGGAGCAGCGGCGTAAAAGCACATTTTTAAAACTCCTTAGGGAGCCGTGCGACGTTCTCCGCCCCACGCGGTCAGCCGTGGACAGAGAGAGAGCAAGTCAGAGTTGCTCCGGAGCCAGCAGCCCAAGGTTCAAATCCCGGGCCTGCTGCTTAATGGCTGAGTGGCCATGGACAATTCGCCGACTTTCTGATCCTCAGTTTCCCAGCCTGTAAAGTGGGGACAGGGACAGCGCCCACCCCGGAGGGTCAGTGGATAAAAATGCGGGATGCTGGTCTGACCCCAGGGGCCCCTCAGTGCGCCCGCAGAGGCAGGACTTGCACTGGGGTCAGAGCAGCAGGGTCGCTGGGCACGGGGTCGAGGACGGAGAGCCAGCACCCTCGTCTCTTCTGTCTGGGAAGGAGGACGCTGAGTGCAGAGCTGAGAGCTGTGCGAGGCTGGAGAGCGTGTGTGCTCACAGCGCAGCGCTCAGGGGGCGCTGGGCGCCTTTGCACACTCAGGGTGTGTGTCCCCTCTCACGTCCCTGTGGCCATCGCCACAGGAACAGGCTGGAGCCGGGGGACCGCAGGGTCATTTCAGAAGCGCTCTCAAAGCTGTGCTCGGGATGGTCACTGGACTCCCAGGTGGTCATTTCACGGGGTACACGGACACGGATACAGATCCTTAAGGCGTTCACCTGAAACTGATACAATGTTGCATCTTTCTCGTATGTCAGTTACATCTCAATTAAAAAAAAAGGAAAGGAATTATTATGAAGTCCAAAAATGAAACCCCCCCGAAAAAAAACAAAAGCAGCCGTGCTCAGTTAGCTCCGGACGCAGATCGAGAGCATGTGGACTCCAGCGAGAGGGCCATGGAGACGGATCTGACGTGAGGGGCTGCACCCCGGCCTTGCTTCCTGCATCTGCAAGGTGGGTAGAGGAGCACCGTCCTCCGGGGCTGCGCTGGGCACCCGAGGCACTGCTCCACGTCGCAGGCTGGTCACCACGACGTGCTGCAGCAACGGTCATCATAACCCGGAGTGCCAGGGCCCGGAGTCCCTGGAGCGGGCGGGGCAGGGTCCCCCCGGGAGAACCGGCGCCTGCAGAAACCCAGCATCCGGGGAAAATCCGTCCCTGGACGTGAGATTACAGGGCGGCCCCCGCAGAGCTGGGCCTCTGACTCACAGCCGGGCGCCCCCACACTGCGGCCCCCCGAGTGGGGCCCGGGCTTCTGATTCATGTTTTCCATGGTTACCCGGGGAAATGAGAACCGTCTGGACACCCGGCCGCTCGGAGGCTCTCAACCCCCTGAATGCTCAGGGGCAGGGACTTGTAGAACATCCTCCTCCTTCCGTGCACCCACCCCCACCCCAGGGAGCAGCTTCAAACCCGGACCGGCTGCCCCGGAGGGTGCTTACTGAAAGCGCGGGGAGCACTGGGAGCACTGGGAGCTCCAGACTCCATGCTTCCCAGGATGGCAGCTGCGCCTTAGGCCGTTATTTGGTCTTATTTTCTGTTCTGCGGGCACTTCTCTTCACACGCAGACCACAGCACACCACGTGGTCTTGCTTCTCCACCGGCGGTCCCCTCAGCGGGCCGCTTTCTGGCCAATGTGGGAAAGGACAAAATTCTTTTCTAATTGCAGTGCTTGAATTTGAGGGAAGGAGGAAGGAAGGGGATGTCGCAGAGCCGTCCACTTGAGGTGGAGAGTGTCGTGTTTATCCTGGGAAAACCGTTCTAGGGGACTCGGAAGATTGCTCCCTGGGCCCTGCAGCCGTTTTGCTCAAGTCCTCCTCCCCCCGTATGCAGGGGACACAGGCTCTGCGGTTACAGTAAGCCCCAACCCGAGCCTAAAAAAACGATAAAGCGTGTAGCCTGGAGCGATGCTCGCTGCGCCGAGGCCGCGCCAGATGCTCGGGTCTGGTCGGCCGTGTGCCCACCCGCGTGCCCTGGGCAGGTGGACAAGGACACAGCGTCCGGCCGGGGGATGCACCCACGGCTCTCAGCCTCGATTCCCGGCCCTGGGAAACGGGTGTGATGCCGGCTGTCCCGGAGGTGGAGGTCGCCCCCAAGACCCAGTGACAAGTGACATGGTCCTGGGAGGGCACTTAGCCAGGAGCCCGCCGCGGGGAATGCAGGGGGAGTGCGGCCCCGGGGTGGGCGCGGGGCTGTGGGGAGCTCCCCAGCCGGGACCCAGGGGCTCGGGGAGCTGGCTGAGACCTGGGGTTCCCCGAGGGAGGGCTCTGCGCTGCCAGGACAGGGAGCAACACCGTGGAATTTGCCACCAGGGGGCCACCCGGACAGGGAGGCTGGGCTGTGCGTGGGTGGGCTGGAAGTCGGAGGCGATAAAGAAGTTGACACGAGGGCCTAAGCTTCCCTTCTAGAAACTGGGTGGTGGAGGGATGGAGGGAAGAGGCAGTAATTTTGCACAAGCTTGTGCCCTCCGTGTGTGCTTGGTGATGGGACCCTTCCACACTTTAGAGCCGAGTGGAAACCGCCCATCTGGCCAGTGAGTGGCCCCAGAAGGGCTGCCGGGGTTTCTCTCCCTGCCGACCGGGCTCTCCTCCGTCCTCCCCTCCGTTCTCTCCTCGGGGTGGGAGATGCAGGGGTGCGGGGATGCAGGGACGCCCCTGGGCAGCACCTGGACCCAGAACCCCTGACAAAGGTTTGTGGGATGACTGGAAAACCTTAGGGGATCCTTTGATTCATCTGATCCTTTGCTCAGGGACTGTTCACGGTGATGGGCAACTCTCTGAGGACAGGAAACGCCTCCTTGGTTTTGCCTCTGGGAAGGGGAAGCAAATCAGGACCATCCCGTCTTTTCGGAGGACGACCCTTTGCAAGGAGGCCCTGACCCATTTTTTTTTAATTTTTAAAAATTTAAACGCAATTTGCCAACATATAGGATAATACCCAGTGCTCATCCCATCAAGGGTCCTGACCTTTTAGAGTTTTAAGTCAATGTCCCTAAAAATCCGCTGCCTCAGGGGATCCCTGGGTGGCGCAGCGGTTTGGCGCCTGCCTTTGGCCCAGGGCGCGATCCTGGAGACCCGTATCGAATCCCACATCGGGCTCCCGGTGCATGGAGCCTGCTTCTCCCTCTGCCTGTGTCTCTGCCTCTCTCTCTCTCTCTCTCTCTCTCTCTCTCTGTGACTATCATAAATAAATAAATAAATATTAAAAAAAAAAATCTGCTGCCTCAGTGTCCCCAACCCCCACCCCTGGCCTCCGACAGCCACTTCCCTGCATCTCAAGGATGCCATCTTGTGGAAGGCAGGGTGACAGCAAATCTGGAAAGCCTGTCCTCGCAAGACTTTCACCAGAGGCAACCCGGTGATTTGCAGGCACAAAACTAGCCCAGCAGCTCTGGGCAATAGTGCGATTATCCCTTTTTTCTAGTCTTGGAACCAAACTCAGAGAGGCTAGTTACCTTCCTGAAGGTCACACAGCCAAGGAAAGGCAGAGCCGGAAAGCTTCCCTGCAGGCCTTTCCTTCTCTTCGCTGTGCACACGGTGCCACCTACACCACCAGGTGTTGGATACCAGTGGTTTTCCAGCTTTTCCCCCAACTTTTAACCTTGGGATCCCCTGTGCACGCGTGTGCCGCGGATGTAGATGTATGCGTCAGTATTGCTGGCACCACTTTTCTGCGGCAGCACTTATCTGTCCCAAGTACGGGGCCTCCGATGATTCTGCTCTGTGTCAGGCTTGGGAATGCTGTTTGCCATCCCTTCGATTGTCCCCATGACCCATTAGGGGATCAAGACCCGCGGGCTCCTCCGAAACGTCTGCGTCCCAATCTCCAGAGTCTGTGGGTGTCACCTTCTATGGGAAAATGCTCTGTGCGTGTATGCGATGCGATTATGTCAAGACTTTTGAAGTGGAGAGATTGTACTGGATCGCCCGGCGGACCCGATGCCATCAAGGGCGTGACGGGGAGTCCAGGTCCGGGAAGATGTGACAACAGGAGCAGCTACAGGGGCGGGAGGGGGGACACATTTGCAGAGGGAGGAAGGGGCCAGGAGCCAAGGAACGCAGGTGCTTCTGGAGGCTGAGAAAAGTCAAGAAGCAGATTCTCCCCTCAGAGCTTCTGGGAGGAGGCAGCCCTGCCGACACCTTGACTTCAATCCAAACTGATTTGGGACTTCTGGTCCAGGACCCTTTGTGAGAGATTAAATTTGCATTGTTTTGGGTCCCCAAGACTGGTGATTCGCTACAGCAGCCCTAGAAGTTAATATGGGTGATGCCTAAGAACCGTACTTAGGGGTATCCTGGCAACGGCACGATCAAGGTGCATGTGGGCTGCGGACGTGGGTTGATGCGTGGGGTTTCAGCCTCCACAGCATTTTAAAGCCTTCTCTGAATTATTTACCACCCTTTAAACATCACGATGTTTTATGCGAAAATCAGAGTGTCTGGCTTAGCTGCTTATATGAGGCCTGAGTTCCCCATGGCAGCACCTTCTTCCAAACCTCCTCCTTCTCTTCCAACACACTTGTGAGATTTCATTTTAACTGTTGTTGAGGTCGTACAATCACAAAGCTTAAGGAGACCGGGCCGTGGCACAAGGATTGAATAAATACTCATTTCCCAAATCATTCAAACCTTCCCACCCTCAGAACGTAGTTTCAGGCCTTTAAAACTCCTGTCTCTTCTTGCATTTCTAAATACTATGCCTGACCTGTCACACCGTGGACCAGTAGGCGACATGATCCCTCTCTTAAGGATCCAGGATTGATAAAGTCTAGCCCTGTTAACCTTACTCCAAATCTGCTCCTTTTCTCATCTTCCCAATGTGATTAAGTCATAGGTTTCACTGTGGAGTCTTATCAGGTACGGCTTTTTGTTTTTCCTTGAGTTAATAATTGCATCATTTTTCATTGCCTTGGTTTTTCTATGTTTCCATCACTACTTTTTGCAAATGATCTCTCTGACCTGGCAAATGCTCAGCAACACTCTTCTCCAAATGCTTACATTATTTTGAAAGAATCTAGCAGCCTCATTAGTTCCCCTGGAGGCTAGACTTCTGGAATTCACCATGCTAGCAGCCACAGCAGGGTTCAACCCTTGCCGTGTGTTAGAATCCCCTCTTTCCCAAACTCCTCTTCGGTCTCCCTCTCTCTCTCTCTCTCTCTGTCTCTCTCTCTCTCTCTGTCTCTCTGTTTGGACTGTTGTTTTGCCAGACATCCCCGCCCCTGTCAGTAGTCAGTAGTGCTCTAGGGAAGAATGACTGGCAGCTTGGCTGGTTACAGAACTCTGGCTCCACTTGACGGGATGAGCACTGGGTGTTATTCTATATGTTGACAAATTGAACACTAATAAACAATAAATTTATATAAAAAAAAGAACTCTGGCTCCTTTCAACCTTTAAAGGCACTTCCTTGTTATCTCCCAGCTTCCAGCAGCGATCCAGATGAGTTGAGTCTGATGCCTTTTGAGAATCTCCATCCTGACCATGGCCACTTTCTTCTGGAGGCTTCTAGGGCCTCTTCTTTATGTGGTGACATCACAAACCCATACACATCCACGTGGTCTTCTTTCCTTTTAATCAGTAGTACCTGGCGGACAGTGGGTCCCTTCAAGCTTGAGACTCCAGGTGGTAAATTCTGGGAAACTGCCTCAGGGGATATTCCATAGACAATTTTCTGCCTCCTCATTTCCCCTACTAGCTCCTTTTCTAGAGCTCTGCTTAGTTGGGAGTCAGGAGACAACAGAGAGTATGCCCGGATTAGGGTAATTTCAGGAGGGTTCAATAAAGAGATTTTATAAGGAATTTATAAAGGCGCGGGCATGCTCTGAGGGTGGACACTGTGGGACCAGAACCTCCAGAGGGAGGAGGAGGGAGCTGCTTCCAGAATCAGAGGAGAGAGTGATGAGGAAAGGGCCCACCAGAGGGGTAAGACCTCTCCTACTGGAGCGCCCTGCGTTGGCCAGTCCAGCTAGACATGGGGCAGGGGGCTGGGTCCTCCTGCTGTAGGTCCTAGAGGTCAGCTCCCAGGTGCAGGGCAGGGAAGGCGGGAGCAAGGGTGCGGAGGGGAAACAAACCATCCAGCACCTTCTGACACCATATGTCTCAGTTTCTTACTTTTTTTTTCTCTGTTTCTCTCTTCTGCTTCCACTCTCTGGAAGAGTGCCTCGGCTTTATCTTGCAGCTCTCTTGTGAACGTTCTATTCTGCTGTCAGATTCACAATATTTTAAAAAGCCATTTCATGTGCTGCTTCATTTTTTTTTTTTGAAGTCACTTTTATTTTTGTTTTTCAGATTGCCAAGTTTTCTTATCTCCCTGAGGTTAACAGTTACAATTCTTGCCTTTTGCTTCCGGCCACGTCTCAGTTTTCTCTGGGTTCCTTCTTTTCTCTTTTCTATTTGATTTTGGTCTCCGGGATTCCTGTAGGTGACTCGCCTTAACTGCTCCCTAATTCTGGCAATCTGTATTCCAGAGCCGGTGCGAGGGCGGTAGGAGGGCAGCTCGGAAGAACTGAGTTCCTGGTGCGCTGGGGATGCCTCCTTCTGCGTCCCGGTCACTCCTCAGGGCCACAGGCAGGGGGCACAGGACGCCCCTCGGCCAGGCACTCTCCTGGGCACGGTGCCAGCACGGAAGGGGGTGCCTTACTGCCCTAAAAGCCTTTGGTTCAGAAAGTCCTTCGGGACAGTTACGGGTCAACGCAACGCAACACCCATATTCCTGGGACGCCCCTAACGTCCTTCACCTGAGACCCGGCAGAGGCCAGTCCTGCATGTGCCCCCCACCCAGGGGGCATGGACGCCCTCCAAGGTCAGACACTCGCCAAGGTCTCAGAGCCTGTGGAAGCTGGGGGAGGGCGGGGTGAGACGGGATGGGTCGGTCCGGGGCAGGGGCGGGGGGGGGGGGGTGGTGGTGTTGTTTTTATCCAAGGCCGCATGGCCCCTCACTGAAAAGAGGAATGTGTAGGGAGAAGGTGCGAAATCAGGCTGTGACCCTCGGGCACAGGCCACACGGTGGTGGTGGCCCCAGAATGGAGTGCTCTGCAGGTGTGAGAACCCAGCAAGACAGAGGAGCGGCAGTGCTGCCCCCAGGGAGGAGTGCCGCCCTCTGCTCCGTCTCCTCTCCTCCAGCCTCTTCCTCCCCCTCCTCCCCCTCTTCTGTGTCCTCTCCTCCCTGCTCCTCTCCCCTCCCCCCTCCTCCCTCCTCCTCCCTCCTCTGTGTCCTCTCCTCCCTGCTCCTCTCCCCTCCTCCGCCCTCCTCCCACTTCTCTCCTCTGCCTCCGTCCTCCCTGTCCTCCCTACTCCTCCATTCTTCGTCATTCTCTGAGGGAACATTCACTCTCCACCTACTTTCACCCTTGGGGCCCTTCCACAGGGAGGTGCTCAAATAAGGCACACACCCAGCACACACACACATCACACTTCACGCATCACACACACACACCCTGTGCACATGCACACACACACACACCCTGACACGTGCACACACATCACACACACACCCTGTACACTTGCACACACACACCCTGTGCACATGCACACACACACACCCTGACACGTGCACACACATCACACGTCGCCTCTGAGGGTTGCCCGTGGAGGGTGGATGCCCACGCCAGCCGCGTGATTCGCGCTGTGATGCAGGACTCAGCTGCCCCACGCCACGTCCGCAGCCTCCGGGCAGCCCTCCCCGAGCCTCACACTCTCTCCTCAGGAAGCTCCACATCTGCTTCAGCAAACACGGGCGGCAAACCTGTTGACTCCCCGGTGTGCTCTGGACTGGACTTGTTCCCTCAGCGGCAAGGAGAAGAGTGGGGGACGGAGTGGGGGACCCTCGCTGCTCCTGGCTGCAGCCTGTCCGTGGGAACCAATCTTGTTCAGAGGTCAGTGCCGGCTGTGAAGAAACATTTTCGATTTCTTTTGTCCCGTAAGAAGCCGGGGTTAGCAGTCCTAAGGAATTAATCTCAGACGTTCCTACTTGAGTCTCCCTGTAGGGTTCTAGAAGTTTCCACCTCCACAGAGTTGAGGGGGCAGGTGACCTGTCCAAGAAAGGTCAGAGGGGAGGAAGCGCCGTGAGACTGTGAACGTGCTCACTTAGCCCCTCTGGTCGTCCTGGAACCTTCCCACGCCAGCTGGCCACTGCCCCTGCTGATTATGGGGTACTAATAATGGAGTGGGAAACGGGGCACCCAGGGGCGCTTCTCCAGGTGGGGTCTCCACCTGCACCCTGGGTCACCTGCTCAAGAGTCAAACCGTCAGGAGGGAGAGTCCGACCACGGGGCCCTAGGTGTGGGGTGATGTGCCAGGAAGGTCGTGTGGCACAAAGCGATGTGTTGGAGGGGAGCGTCCCCCATACAAAAGAAAGGGGGTCGGGGGATCCCTGGGTGGCGCAGCGGTTTGGTGCCTGCCTTTGGCCCAGGGCGCGATCCTGGAGACCCGGGATCGAATCCCACATCGGGCTCCCGGTGCATGGAGCCTGCTTCTCCCTCTGCCTGTGTCTCTGCCTCTCTCTCTCTCTCTCTCTCTCTATGACTATCATAAATAAATAAAAATTTAAAAAAGGGGGGGTCGGGTGCAAGAAGGGAGTCTCCATCTGACCCCGTGCCACGGGGAGCAAGCTGGAGGGGTCACATGGGATCTGCACGGAGGAGCCTGCTTCCTCGGGGGCAGGATGGGGGCCTCGCTTCCTTGGTCTCTTGGGGGGACCTGGGGACCTGGAAGGAAAGATCCTCAGAACAAAAACAGAAGGAGAAGCAGGAGGAGGGGACCTGGACAGGGAGCCCCGAGGCTGCGCCGTGCAGCGTGGCCAGGCCGCCGGGTAAGAGGAGCTTGAGCCCCGTCTTCAGGGGGTTACGGGGCTCAGGCCCCCCGGAAAGGTCAGCCTCTCGGCAGCCACACTGCTGGCAGGGGCTGTTTCTGGAAGATTGCAGGCCAACCAAGCGCGTGGAGGGTCGCGGATACCAGCAGCTTTGATGGGGGACTGGGATGGGGACTTTGTGCTCGGACAGGTGAGGGCGGTCGGAATTGACAGAAAGGACCCAGGAGAAGCCACATGCGGGCTCAGGCCAGAGTGAGCACCGACTTGGGACAGCCCTTGGCGGGGGAGGTGGAGGCAAGGGAGGCTGGCCTCCACGCCAGGTGCCAGGAGAGAAGGACGGGGGCACGGAGGCCACCTGGCAACGCGGATGGCGTGGATGGCGGCCGAGACAGCTTCTACTTTCTCCGGGAAGAAGGAAGCAAAGCCACGTGTTTAGAGTTAGGGCCGGGTGGGGTCACAGGCCGGAGCCGAGGGGAGGCCGTAAATCAGAGCCCGAGGCCCCCCTGCACATCTCCGGAGGCTGCAGCCTGCCCGCCACCCCTCAGAGCCACGGGTCATGAGCCGCGACGTCACCGCGTCCCGCGGCCAGGTTTTTATTTTCTTTTTTTTCCAAGTGTAAGAAATTTTGCAACATGATATAAATTTGATGAAGTCTTGAATTGTTGTTGGGTGTTCCGCTGTGTAGGCTACACCTTACTAGCCCAGCCAGTTTTTTTTTTTTTCATTTTTATGAGTATTTCCAGACAGTTGTTTTCAAACTCGGGGTCTGGCCAGGACGGCCCCCCTCGGCTCACACGTGGGATGGACGGGACCAGCCCCTGACGGCCAACAGGCTTGGACAAAAGACGGGTGGGAAGCCACTTGCCGTTTCCAACAATAAGAGCAATAACGTGTCATCACTGCTGTGTGCCCACGACGCCCGGGTGCCTCCGCACGTGTTCACTCCCTTCCGCCCACCGTCCTCGCGGCGTGACTGCGCCGGGGCTCCCCCGACTGCTCGTTCCTCCCACGTGCGTCCGGGCGGCGGCTCATGCCGGTGGGTCCAGCAGGTTGGCCACACCTGGCTGCCTGTGCCACGTCGTACAAAGGACAGGGCTCCCTCCCGGCCCCATGTCCCTGCCCCTCTGTCTGGACATCAGGATGTCAGGAGGTCGGTCCTTGGAACCCAGACACCGAGGGGAGGGAGCCCAAGCCACAGGGCCCGGGACGGGGCTGCACGGTGGGCAGCGCCGGCTTGCTAACCACGCCCAGGTGCCACCGTGGGAGTGGGTCATCCACCCCCAACAGGGGGCCGCCTGGCTAAAATCCTAGTGGACACCTGGCTCTGCAGCCTGTCCGGGAAAGCGGAGGCCAGAGTCGTGCACCAGCTGCCCTGGGCTCCTGCCCGCAGAAGCTGTGTGACATACATGACATTCGACCCAACACCTTTGAATGTCTGCCTCTGCCAGAGGTTTCGGTGCCCAGGCCGGAGTCTGGGGGGCAGAGGTTCCAGCAGCCGTCCCCTCCCGGTACCGGCACGTGGAGTCCCCACAAAGTCCCTGTGGGCCGCCTGCTGAGATTAGACCTTTTCGGATGAGGACACTGAGCCCAAAGCCTGCAGACCCGGTCACCGGACGACCCGGACGAGAGCCTAGGTCTGTCCCCGAGGCCTCCAGCCCCACGGGCTCCTTGGCCCAGTCTGTCCCGTCTCAGGCCCCAGGGACAGCAGGTCAGTGTTTCGGGCCCCACTGCTCCTGCCCCGCCTCGCGCCCCACTTCCCTCTGCCGGCCGGCCCTCCGTGCTCCCCGCTCCGGGCCCGTTGCTCTCACCCTGAGGGGCTGTTCTCCTCTGCTGGAGGCCGCCACGTGGTGGGACACCCGGCACCCCCCGGGGCCTCCCCTCCGGGCCGACCAGAGCCCCCAAGGCCTCTCCCACGGGCCCGACCCCTGCCGCGCTTCCCCAGATTGACCCACGGCCTCTGGCCCTCGAGGCTTTCGGGGGCCTCCCCCTGCTTCCCTGGAGAGACTTTCCTATTCACGACGCTTGCACCAGACTGTACCTCCTTCAGTCCAGCCCCACCCAGCACGTTGGAGACATTTCCGGGAGGTTCTTTCACCTGCTCGGTTGGTTGTTGCATTAAAGTATAGTTGACGCACAAGGTTACGCTAGTTCCAGTTTCCTGAGGTTTCTTGCCCGCGAGCGTCAGCCTTCCCCACGTCCCAGGGTTGGCCCCCTTCCCGGGGGCTCTTCTGACATGTGCTCCACCATCCTCCAGGGGAATTTTTGAGAGAAGTTTGAGGTGGGGGCTTGCCATCTAGAACCACAGACTGGAGATCTCTAGTGACCCAAACACGTGCAGAGTGAGTTGTCGAGGATGGGGAGCAGGACTTGGGGCCCCTGCATAACGGGGAGAGGCTGGGGGGGCTGCTCTTGCTGAACCTCACCCCTATTTGCCCCTGGCTGCAGAGCCGCGGTTCGCTCCGGAGAACACGGGGACCTGGAGGTGACAGGCTCCGTGGCTGGAACTCTAGGCCCTGGATGACTCTTGCCTTTCATTGTGGTGAGAGGAGCCACTGACCGTGGCTGTGGAGAGGGCTGTGGCCCCGAGGTTCCACTTAGGGTCCCTGGCCCATCCTCCCTCCCACCTGGATCCACTGAAACCCACGTGCCAGGAAACCCGCAGGTGCCACGGGATCTCTGGCACAGCAAGCAGGGTCTAAGGAGCCAGAGTGGCATCGTGGGGAGCCATGGGCGGCTCTGCAAGGTCCCAGTGAAAATGAGACCGGGTCGGTGTCCATCCTTACACCAGCCAATCCACTCTACCCTGCGGCCTGAGGCCGGGTCCCGACCAGTGTTCACGCCCCACTGTTCTAAACACCTGCTGCTCCTCCTGCCCTGGTCTCCTCAACCACACAGGGAGACCCCAGAGCGACCAGGGCCAGCTCCAAGGGGGCGTGGTGGGTCCGGCCTCCCTGGCTCTTGGGCTCAGCCCAGGTAGGCTCACCGCAGGTCTAGCTATGACCCTTTCGGACTAATGGCTGGTTTGTAGGCTTTGAAGCTGAGTCCTGTGCTCTCTGGCCCTGCTCTCAGAACTTGGAATCCTAGAGCCTACACAGGGCATCCTGGAGGCTGGGGTCCCTCTGGCAGGACCTCGGTTGGGTGCCATACCCTGCACGTCAGGCTTCTCCCAGGCTCCTCGGATTGCTTGTCTCAGGCCTTAGACCCGCTCCGACCGTGGTGCTAGCTCTGTTCCCTTGAGCCCACCCCCCAGTCCAAGACCTACTTTTCATGGTGTCTTTGGTTGTTTGCCATCAGCAGTAATTTGATCTTCCTTGTACATCTGCTGGCCTCTCAAGCTGGAACTTCCCTGGTTTTTGCAAACCGGGCGGTATCATTTGGGAGCAGGAGGAGGGTAAGTATTTCTAAGTGGGGGGTTGCAGGGCCCGCTGTCTGCGGGGATTGGCCTCCGCAGCAGGGAGTGAAGCAGCTCTGACCCTGTCCCAGAGGGAGCAGCAGCACCCTTGCTCTTGCCCCTTTCCACCACACAGGAATGCTGGCCCAGGTTGCCAGGTGAGCAGATTTTTCTCAAGAGAAGTGAGAAATTTGAATTTTTATACAAAAACTCCCATTTTTCGGATGTTAATTTATTAGCGTTTTAAAACACCGTGAGGTCCAAGCCAAACGAGTCTGCTGACTGGAGCTGGCTCACGGACAACTATTTGTGAGCTCTGTTACGAGGAAAGCCATTTCACTAATAATACCAGTGATAACAACACCAATAATAAAAGGCACCGAGTGCTCACCACCTGCCAGGCGTTATCCTGCGGGTCTCGTGTGAATGTTTTCCTTCATCTTCACTACACTCTTATGAGGCAGGAACTGCTATCATCCTCTGGTTTTATTCAGATAAACAGAGATAACCTCATAAAGGTGAAGGAGTGCGCCCAAGGTCACAGGCCTGGGGAGAATCAGCCCCTGGAGCTCACACCCAAACCACCCGGCAACACTGCCTTTCACAAGCACAGAAGGGCTAAGGAGGGGTTCCTTTTGAGATCTACAATTTGTTTTTCCAAGACATAAGTATAAGATACACAAAAATACAAGCTGGCTCTTCTAGAGATGGAGGATTATAAGTAACATCTTTCTTTTCTTTCCTTTTTTTTTTTTTTAATTTCCCAACTATCCCTTTATGTATTTTTAAATGAATTTTGTGGGGTTATTAGTAAAGGCCTGTATGACCTTCAGTCTATACCTGTGTTTCCCCGAGGGAAGGTCCACTGCCTTCTCAGTGGAGATTTCTCCAACCCCTGGGAGACACATCTTCATGGGGGAGAATGAGAGCCATGGTTCTCCATCCCGGTGAGTGAGTGTGTTTCTGTGTGTGTGTGTGTGTGTGTGTGTGTGTGCCTGTATGCATGTGCGCAAGTGTATTGGGTGGGCATAAGAACTGAATATGCAAAAAAAAATAAAAATAAAAATAAAAAAAATAAAAAAAGAACTGAATATACTGATACATATTTTGGAAAGACTTTCCAGATCATTCTGCTAGCCACACCCCCTTCTGGTTGAGAATGATTATTTTTAACATTAGAACTAATCTTCAATACCGCTAGAACTAAGACTACTGGCTGAGTCTATCCGCTTATTCTCACTAGCAATGAAAAACCTTATTTTCTCCACCCTGTTATCAAAGTAGATTTTGCTTATTTAAGAAGATTTACAAAATACAAAAAAAGTAGAAAAAAAGAAAAATTATGCAGAGTACCATGACATAATCACTACAAAGTGACTTTGGTACATTTTCTCTTGGTCTCTTATTTTTGTTTATTTATTTTTAAACATTTTATTTATTCAAGAGAGACACAGCAAGAGAGGCAAAGACACAGCACAGTCAGAGGGAGAAGCAGGCTCCCTGCAAGGAGCCTGATGTGGGACTCAATCCCAGGACCCCAGGATCACGACCTGAGCCGAAGGCAGACGTTCAACCACTGACCCACCCAGGCGTCTCAACAACTTATTTTAAAAACAAGTCCACACATGACAAGGTGCACCCTGTGGGTAGGAATACCTGCCACATATTGCAACAGGAAATCTCTTTCTCAAGCTAGAGGCTCATAGTATTTCAATCAGGGGAACTGAAGCAAATGGAGAAAAATAAAGTCCCCCAAACTAAGGCTGAACTAGTATTTGAGCTATCCTAAAATCCTACTGATGCAAACAGCTTTCCCTCAGCATGGTTAATCCTTTCTCCTATTAAGAGATGTGTCTGAGAGATGGAATCTAACTATAGGCACAGGGCTGGATGGGTCTGGCAGGCTCTCAGACCCTGAGACTGAGGTCAAATGGGAATGCCAGCTGGCCTGCCTCTCCCCCAGCCTCAAGGAGTGAAAGTCCCCTCCAGCTTGCTTAGTAGCTGTCTCAGATTCATCAAGCATATCGTGAACTCTGAACATGCACCACAGGAAAGGAAAACAGAGGGGTAAGGGAGGTCAAAGCATTGAACTCTGGCTTCCAATGGCTGGAGGTAAGGCATAGCTTCATAAAGGAAATGGAGACTATCTTACTCCCCCCACCCCATGCAGAATGTGAGGGGAATCCAAAATGGAACACTGAAACAAATGAACCTACATGACAAATGACAGCAGAGAAGCAGTGACACCCTGGGAGCCATGAGCTCACCTTGTGTCCAGATCTTGGTTTCTAAGGAACATTCTCCATGGAAAGGAACAGGGCTCCCTAGAGAAACAGCTGACCCCAGGACCGGCCCAGGGAATGTACGAAATCTGCCAGAAACATTTTGTGGTGCCAGAAAGTAAGACGGTGATCCAAAAATGATGGGGTCATGCCAAAACGGGAGCCAACTTCAAGGCTCTCCCAATGGCTAAATCTCGGACAGTTGAACAACAAAATATATAATGCTAGTAATGGATTATAATGCCTAGAATGAGCTAAATACCCACAAGTCCATGCTAATACTAATCCATAATTGAATAAATATGGGTATTTATCTCTTAGCCATTCTTTAGAGTAAAATTCCAGTTAATATATATAGAAATGATATAGGAAATAGGTCTTGATTTGGTTAACACATACTAATAGGTGTTGTAGGCAAAAGTCACTCATGGAGGGTAAATTTAGTAAAAGGATGATGAGAAATGGGATATTTACATAGTCTCAAAGTATCTTCCCACTAATACTTACTAATTACAAAAGAAAATATGCTAATTTGACAGTGAAGAAACCCGGCAGACACAACTTTCACCAAATCATCGAAGTGACCATCACTAGTAGTAGGATATATGGATCTCGTATGTACCCCCTGCTACAAGGCACTGAGAAGGACTCAGCACTGCCCCTGGGGTGTCCCTGGTGAAAATGCGTAACCTCAGTCTCCTCATGAGAGAATGCTAAATACAAATTAAGAAACCAGAAAAATAAATAAAAATAAAAATAAAAAAAACAAACAGAAAAAAACAAATTAAGAGGCTACCTGTAAAATAATGGCTGGCATTCCTCACTCACCATCGAGGTCATGAGAAACAGACAAGAATGCCAATTGTAGATTAGTTAATAGTGTTATGTCAACATTAATCTCCTGGTGTTAAAAATCGTACTGTTGGTTATATTAGATGGTAGCATTTGGAGAAATTGGATGAAGAGACAGTAGAATTTCTGTACTATTTTTGCAGTTTATTGTAAGTTTGAAATTATTTCAAAATAAAAGCAAGAAAGTGATGGCATGACTTTATAGGGTTTCGAAATTTCCCATTGGGAATTTTATTTATTAATCAGGTAGGGAAACGTTGATAATTTGAACAATACTGAACTGTTCTTTAGGTCACATGGCTTGGTCTCTTCTTTAAAAATGAAAAACAACATAGAGTTTATTTAAAAATCTGGAAAGTAAAATTAGCTAGGAAAGGGACTATATTTTATGGTGAGCTGTAGAGCTAAGAGTCATCCAAAATCAACAGTGTTGACTATTAGGAGTTCAAGTTGAACTGATTATACACATCTTGACATGTTCTCTTGATTAAAAAAGAACTTAACCTAGCGTTTATAGCACTTAGGGAGAGTCTCACAAAAGTATGTATGTAATCAAGGCATTTCCAGAGACACACCTTGGAGTCCCTGCTGCTGAATTAAGCAGCAGGTCAATTAGCTCTTCCAGCTGAAGGCCAGCTCTAGTTTCATGGATAATTAAGCCAAGGCTGTTGGATCCTTGAGTAAGATGTAAATTACTGGCAATTTCAGGATGAGCTAACAAGGGAGGCCCTCCAATTGGCTATGGGTTTTACTAGAAAATGAAGAAATAGTCAAGTCAGTCGGATTTTAATTACATTTGATCCCTAACCTCTGAATTTACTATTTGGCATGCATTTCAAACTACAGATGAGTTCTATCATAGAGCTTCCATTAAAGGTTCTCATTCAGGATGACATTCCAACATTTTGTAGGCTTTATATCCTTTACACTCCCAAATCTCCACTAAAATGACGTAACAGAGTGATAGGGAAAATTCCCCATAATCACTTGGAACTAGGAAAAGGCACCATCCAAATTCCTAAATTCCTGATGATTTACAGTAAGAAATGGTACCAGAAAAAAAAAAAATGAGGGGAGGGAAGGGAAGGTGGACCATTCCACCACTCACCTCTTCCAGAGTGGGCTGCAGGTCATGGTGGTCAGTTAATAGGGAATGGATGTCAGCCTTGCTACAGGCCCAGGCTGGGGTCAACCTCACACCACAATAACTGTGCAGAGGGCACAGAACAGGATGTCCTGCTGTGTCAGTTCCCACTGAAGCTGGTCCCCTGGCCATAGGAGACAAGTGCTCAGCGCCGCCAGCTGGCACTGCCACAGCAGGTGGCCCAGAGGAGAGGAGATGTTCCAGCACAAGACTTGCCAGTTCTGTGCCACCTCCCACTAACTGCAGTTCCTACTTTACATATCAAAGTACATTAAATCCACCAAACAGGCCAAGAGTTCCCAAATTTTCCATTCTTTTCATCTGGGATTTCCTTCTGAAGGCAAAACAGAACAAAACAAAACAAAACAAACAAAAAAACCCACTGAATTCTGCAGATGAAAAGATGGAGACCAATGGCCCATTTAGGAAATTTGGACCTCTATAAAACAGAGGAAGTATTTTAAGAAAAACAGAATAAAAAAAAAAAAACTTAAAAAACAAAAAGAAACCAAAGTTAAGAAACTTGACATATATATTCTAAGTAAGATTTGAGGAGATATTTTTTCTTCATGACGGTTTCACCGGTGCAATTTGAGAAAGAGAATGCTCGAAGTATCATGTACCCAGCTAAACTATCAATACAGGATGAAGGCAAAACAAAGACGTATTAACCGTGAAGAAATGAGGACATTGTCTTCTCTATGTCCTTTCAGGGATCAGAAAAATGTGCTCAGGAGTAAGATTCAGCAGAATAAAGAGGAATCTAAGGAAAAGGAAACATGAGATTCAAACACTGATGGAAATACACCAGAAGAGCAGTGGAAAGCAACACAAGGATACTAACATTAAGGCAGACGGCATACGGGGAGTGAAAAGGGAACCCGCTGAACAGAAGAGACTGGCATGCATTTATCGGACTAAAGGCTCATCTCTAGAGCATGTGTAGAGCTCATAAAAAATCATCATAGTGAAACAGTTAAACCAACGCAACAGTAAAATGAGCAAAAGGCTTTGCAAAAATATCCAATGACCAATAAACATATGAACAGCTGCTCGACTTCATGGGTCACTGGAGTAGTGCAGATTAAAACCACACGTGTCAGAATGACTAAGATAATACATGTTTAAGAACAGACAATACTTGGGACGCCTGGGTGGCTCCGCAGTTGAGCGTCTGCCTTTGGCTCAGGTCGTGACCCCGGGGTCCTGGGATCGAGTCCCGCATCGGGCTCCCCACAGGGAGCCTCCTTCTCCCTCTGGCCCCTCTGCCTGTGTCTCTGTTTCTCTGTGTGTGTCTTTCGTGAATAAATAAATAAAATCTTAAAAAAAATAGACAATACTAAAAGTGTTACCAGGGATGTAGAACAACCGTATTTCATACCCCACTCAAGGGAGTGTAAATTGGTACAATTGCTTTGGAAACCTCCATGAGTCGGACAGAAACCCTTGAATCAGGGATTCAGAATCACAGATCTGGGCTCTTCCTGCTGTTCACTAGCGTGGGGGGCTCTGTGCCCTGTGAACCAGCTGCAAACTACTCTTTAAGAAGATTGGGGTGCCAGCCAGGGCCCCAGCAGGAAACATGGCGTTCTCGGGCAGGGTCATGTAGGAGGGTCTGATGAAGGGAAGTGAAGATTGCAGGACCCTGTCTCCCAGGCCGCCACATGTGGGCAGAGCCCCTCAGCGAGATGAGTAACCTTAGGCACCTCGAGGTGCTTCCATGAGGGGGCAACACAAGGGTCCCCCTGAAGTTGAGGCCATCAGCCTGCTGGACTTCTCACAGCCCTGGACTGCCAGGCCAGGAGAGGTATGGCTCTAACAACATTTTGAAGCAGGGTCTTTTTCGACAGGGGGACTGTCATGCCCTGTAGGGGGTTCAGCAGGATCCCTGGCCTCTGCACCCTCCACCCCTCCACCACTGACTGTGACGACCAAAAAAAAAAAAAAATCTCCAGACATTGCCGAGCGAACCTGGAGGGACCAAACTGCTCCTGGCCAAGAACCCCTGATTTGGGGTATTGTCCCAAGGGTTGGAAAAAAAATAAACCCGAGTTCCAACAGTTGCAAGATATCATTCGATTTCCTTTGTCACAAGAGACGGCTTTCCTGCGGGGCAGCTGATGGAGCTGAGGGTAGAGTCCCGGGTCAGACACAGGGCTTCCATCGTCCGAGGCTTTCCCAGGCCACCTTGGGCCCTTCCCCAGGTCCAGAGGTGTCTTTTTTCCTATAAAATACTTGAAAACCACGAAGCTTAGGTTTTCTAATACCTCAATAAATATTTGAGACCACCTGAGATTGAGAAAACAGAATGGGTTAGGATGGAAGGGGGAAGTTAGAGTCCTGGTGAGGGGTCAGCTTCCTCCGGGGGCTGCCTGGCTTTCTGGTTGCCCATTATCCTTGCAACAGGCCATTTCTGCCCCTCGCCCTGGTGGACGAGGAGCCACGGTGAGCCTCCCGTGCTGCTGGGGGCGGCCTTGGCTGGGCCCGTGAGCCTGCCACAAACCACTGAAAAGTGGTTTTTGTAAACATCTCCCCAACTGACATGGAATGAAACCCCCCCCCCAAAAAAAAACACGGAGGTGTGGAGCGCTGAAAAAAGGCGGCTTTGTGAAGCTGCACAATCCACCCTGCCTGCCTGAGCTGGCAGACGAGGCCGGGTCGGGGGGGGGGGGGCATGGAGGGTGCAGGCGGGGGTGGACAGAGGGTGCAGGCGGGGTGGCCCAGTGATCCCGCGGAACCCACCTACCTACGTCAAGGTAGGCCTGTCCCTGAGGCCTGCTCCCTGGGAAGCATTTAGGGGGAAGAAAAGGGGAGGAGGGCATCAGGGGGGCTCGAGGGTGCATGTGCGGACCTCCTGCGCAGACTCGCACGCGCAAAAACACACGCACATGCACACACCAGCTCACACGCGCGCCCAGACGCTCACACAGGGGGACGGACACAAATCCCCGGTTTTCAGCCCCAGGACCGCGCCAGCTCCCGCGTCCCTCTATGACTCAGGGTTCCCAGAAGGAAGACTGCGCCACATCATGGGTTTGGCACCGGGTCCCCCCATCTTCCAGCCGCCTCTCCGAGATGACTCACAGGCCTCTTGTTTATTCGACCACTTCAAGAAGCTGGGTCTCTGCCAGATGTTTTCTTGGGCAGCGGGGACACGAGGCAGGGCAGGGGTGGAAGGCGGGCGGGGTGGGGTGGGGTGCAGGGGGGCATTCTTGCCCAGAGACTCAGGAGGAGCCGGGGGGGTGGTGGAGGAGCAGGGGCCTCCCCTGGAAACCAGCATGTCCTCCTTGGCCGTGGCCACAGGTGTCCTAGCCCCAGGACGCGGAGGCCCCTAGACTTGCCCCCCCCCGATGCTGCCAAAGGCCCCCCCTCACCTCTCGACCGCCCATCCCCGAGCTCAGAACCCAGATGGCTGCAGAAATGCTCTGCTTTCAGCTCCTGCGGCCTTCACCAAAGTCCAGGAAACAGGATACTCGGGAGTCAGGGGGCCGCCCGAAACTTCTGGAGGGCCTCTATCTGAGGCCGCGGGGCCCTGGGCCAGGGGGAGTGGCTCAGTAACAGCACCGCTTTTCATATTTGCCTCTCGGGGTGTTTCAGTGTTTTTGGAAGGCCAAGAGGAAAGCAGAGTGTTTTCGCGGCCACATGTGTAGAAAATTAGACTTGTTCTAACTGCTTCTCGAAGGGACTTAGAGCCACTGATTTGCACACACCCCGATGCCACTCGCTCCGGATGGATCGGCAGGGAGCAGTGACCCGTGCACATACTTACCTCCTCTTCCAGGAGCCACGGGAAACAAGACCGCTGGCCGGTCAGAAGTATGAGTCCTCGGCTGGGAGGCTGAGCCCAAGGCTCCACTCGCTCGAACATGACGCGGCCTGGTCACCGGTCGCCGGTCACTGAGCTCTGGTCACCGACCCGGGGACAACGGGCTATCCAAGGGAGCGAGGGGCACGTGTGTGGACATGTCGCCTTCCCCTTTGCCAGCGGCTGGAGACAATGGCTTCGGTTGCCGTTGGACTGAATTCCACAATAGTTGGTGTCAGCCCAAGAGCAGAGGGAGAAAGGGAAAGAACAGGAATGGAGAGGAGGGGTGAGGGTGAAGCCAGAAATTGAGTTTCCAAGAGAGCGACAGGGACGTGAGAGGGTGGTGGAGGGGCGCCCGGGTGGCTCGGTCGGGTGGCCGTCTGACTTGTTTTTGGCTCAGGTCATGATCCCAGGTCCTGGGATGGAGCCCATCAGGCTCCGCATGCAGCAGGGAGTCTGCTGGAGGCTCTCTCGCTCCCTCTGCCCCTCCTCCCTGCTCTCTCGCTCTCTATTAAATAAAATCTTTATAAAAAGTGGGGGAGGGGAAAGAGGAGGTCAGTCCTCAGGATGGTGCTGGGCATGGTGCCCCTCGTGGGACCCTGGGCTCAGACTTCATACCCGGGAAGGCCTGAAGACCAGTGCAGGCCCGACCCCCCACGGGGTGGGGTACAGGGAAGCCAGGAGGTCTCGGGCCAGCCTCGGTCTCCCCCAGGAGAGAGGACCCTGCCGTGGGGGCCCAGACTGGCCTGGGGCCAGGTGCCCTGTGTGCCTGTGTGCCCTGAAGGCGCGGAGGGAAGTCTGATGTCCTGCTCCCATCACTGCGCACAACCCTGTGGCCTTCATAGACCCTGTGTGCAGCCCGTGTGTAGATGCTGGCTCCAAGCCCAGGTCCCCACGGGAGCTCTTTATCAGCCTAAAGGTGAAGCCGGGGCCCAAGCTCTCAGGTGGGAAGCCAAGGGGGCTGGTGTGATGTCTGCTGCCGCCCCTAGTGCTGATCCACACGTGCACCTGCCCCCAGAGAGGGCACAGGGCAGGACCACCCAGGAAGGAAGCGAATCTGCCAGGGGAGGAAGAGGACCGGGGAGAAAGGGGTCTCGGTTGCTAGTGCCGGGTGTCCGCGTGCGGCCCGTACCTGGGTGCTAGTGTCCTGACCTGCCGCGCCAGCACGACTTGAGTCTGGGTGATATCAGGGAAGCTCTAGGTTCACCCCAAACTAGAGAGAAACAAAATCCTCTTATTGGTAGAAGACTTTAGTCCATTAGACAAAAAACACAAGTTCTAGCTTTTCCTCGAAACGCTGAGCAAGTGCATTTCTAGGCTCGGGCACTCGCAGCTCTCGATTTCCGAAGTGCTTCGAATTCCTCTTCGGGGCTTGGCGTTAAGGATCTTCAGTGTTAATATTCGCAGTCTTAGGAGATGCTAGAAAACAGACAAAGCATTGGGTGCCCCTCCCAGCATCCGTCTAGACAGAACTAGACACAGAAAAATGAGAAAATAATTGAATTAATTTAACCAATGCTGTTCAACGATGGAAAGCCTTCAACTATACGTGCTTTTAATTACAGCGTGGGTTTGTGCGCGCCGAGGGGCCTAACTATATTTTGAAGTTAAATGAACAACCGCTGTCTCCGAGAAAGCGTTCGCTGCCCCGGCAGGAGAGGGCACGGGGAGGGTGGGGACCTCGGCGGTGACCTTCGTCACTGGTGTCCGCCAACTGTCCTTCTCGTTGTCTCGGGGCTCGGGCTCCCCTGAAGAATGCAGGATCAGCGGGTCACGGAGACAGAGGGTGAGGAGCGGGGCGACTAATATAAAGGCTGGTTTGAGCCAAGCTCCAGGGGAGGCGGCCCTGCTGGAGACGGGTGCGGGGCGCCCTCAAAAATCTGTTCAGGGCACCAGCTCTATTGTGCTGCACTCGACCCCACACAGACGCACGAGGACACTGCTGCTGGGAAGGACCTGCTCCAAGCAGTGCGACCCCCTCCCCTGAGCCTGGGGCAGGAGCAGGCCCCTCCCCTGAGCGCTGGGGCAGGAGAAGGCCCCTCCCCTGAGCCCTGGGGCAGGAGCAGCCCCTCCCCTGAGCCCTGGGGCTGGAGCAGGCCCCTCCCCTGAGCCCTGGGGCTGGAGCAGGCCCCTCCCCTGAGTCCTGGGGCAGGAGAAGGCCCCTCCCCTGAGCCCTGGGGCAGGAGCAGCCCCTCCCCTGAGCCCTGGGGCTGGAGCAGGCCCCTCCCCTGAGCGCTGGGGCAGGAGAAGGCCCCTCCCCTGAGCCCTGGGGCAGGAGCAGCCCCTCCCCTGAGCCCTGGGGCTGGAGCAGGCCCCTCCCCTGAGCCCTGGGGCTGGAGCAGGCCCCTCCCCTGAGTCCTGGGGCAGGAGAAGGCCCCTCCCCTGAGCCCTGGGGCAGGAGCAGCCCCTCCCCTGAGCCCTGGGGCAGGAGCAGGCCCCTCCCCTGAGCCCTGGGGCAGGAGCAGGCCCCTCCCCTGAGCCCTGGGGCTGGAGCAGGCCCCTCCCCTGAGTCCTGGGGCAGGAGAAGGCCCCTCCCCTGAGCCCTGGGGCAGGAGCAGCCCCTCCCCTGAGCCCTGGGGCAGGAGCAGGCCCCTCCCCTGATCGCTGGGGCTGGAGCAGGCCCCTCCCCTGAGTCCTGGGGCAGGAGAAGGCCCCTCCCCTGAGTCCTGGGGCAGGAGCAGCCCCTCCCCTGAGCCCTGGGTCTGGAGCAGGCCCCTCCCCTTAGCCCTGAGGCAAGAGCAGCCCCCTCCCCTGAGTCCTGGGGCAGGAGCAGCCCCCTCCCCTGAGCCCTGGGGCAGGAGCAGGCCTCTCCCTAGATACAATCTTCCGGCTGAAAGCTTAATTTAAAGCAAACCAAAGGTGCTCTTGAGAGAGAAGTAGCAGGTGTCAGGTCCAGGGGCTTCCCAAGTGCCCTCTCCTGGCCCTGGGTTCCTGCAGCCCATGTGGGGGGCGGCAGCAGGGTGGAGAGAATGTTCTAGGTTCCTGTGCGAGCTGGCCTGTGAGGGTCCCAGTGGTCCGTGGGGCTGGGGGTCAGACCTGGGGACCATGGGTGAGCCAGTGAAGGGGAGCCACTGGCTGGGCCCGGCGTCCCTGGACAGGCTGCTGTCCCATCAAGGCCTTGTGAGGTCTGGGACTGTGGCCTGGGGGCCTTCCCGGGGTGTCAAGCACTGGTGGCCTACTGGGGTCAGGCGGCTCTCGGGGCTGTTCTTCTGCCCAGGTCCTTGAACTCTTAGCAAAATGTTATGAGGCCGCGTAGGCTGGCCGGTGCCCCGGGCTCGGGGTGGGGGGGAGCCCAGTGTCCCCTGCTGAGGCCAGGGTGCCGGTGGCCACACCCCGGAGGCGCCCCAGCAGTGGCCCCCAGCCGTAGGGCAGCAGGACCCTTGGAAGCCGGGAGCATGGGCCTGTCCATCCCTGCCCAGACCCCAGGCCCAGCTCCGCAGGGGAGCGGCCCACTGCCAGGGCCAGGTGGCCGGGGGCCCGGGGGAGGGTTTGCGAAGCGCTGCTTACCAACAGCCTTCTCCCCTTGAGATGCCCTTTTGATTTTCTAACCAATACTCTCCTTCCAGAATCTTTAGGCTTAGCTCAGATGACTTCTTTAGAGAAAATGAGGAGGAGGAACAGGGTAGCCGGGTCAAGCAGATAAGAGGTTTCTGAGGGATTTGCCTATGCGGCTTTATCTGAACATCTGGTGCTTAGGATTTCAAGATGTCTGTTTTTTCTAGGAAACTTCCTGCCTAATCCACCATCATTATCTGGGGCTCAGAAGGACTCTGGTAAATTCTTTCGTCCCTTTCCTCTGGGTCAGGTCAGTGTGGGAGGATGATGGCTCTGGCTTCCGGGCTCCATCGCACCACTGTGTGGACTTGGGGGAGCTGAAGTCAGACTTTCACTGTTGACAAAATGGAGACACAGAGGTCAGCCCCACAGTTTTGCACGGATGAAATACTGTATTGTTGAGAACGCAGTGGTGTGCTAAAACAACAACAACAGTAACAACAACAACAACAAAAAACAAAACCCCAAAAAACAACAACAAAACCCCATGAAAACCATAGGCAAAACTCAACATTAATTCTGAGACTTGGGGCCTCCCTTCCTGTGCTGAAGGCAGGAGGACAAGTGACCACCACCACAGAGTCCTACACTCTGTACATTCACCCCTGGCTCCCAGGAGCCACCGCCATGGTGGACACGAAGGCCAAATGCTGGGGCCAAGAAATCTGGTAAAGAGTGCTTCAAAAAACTACACAAAAGCTTCCTTTAGCCACTGAGGAAATATCAGCATCAGAGAAGATTGCTAATTTTCATTAATGACACGAACTCCCTAATGTATTTTCCCATTTGTTCTAGAAAAACAAAATACAGAAAGTATTTAGAGATTCATTCAGAATAAAGACAATTAGGTTAAAAAAAAAGGGGGGGGGTGCGTGGGCCGTAAATAGAGGGGAAGAAGGAGCTGGCATGCGGAGGAAGAGAAGCAAACGCTGCATGGACGGGAAGGCTCCAGGGCTCAGAGCACTGGGCTCTGAGCTCCCCACAGGCCGAGGCAAAATGGCAGAGACAATGGCAGAGACAATGGCAGAGACGGTGGCAGAGACAATGGTTCTACGACGTCCAGGGTCCACTAGCCCCTCTCTGACACAGAGATCTGGAGAGGAATTTCCCACGGGGGGGGGGGGTGGTCCCCTGTAGGAATGGTAGTGGGGGGCAGGGGGGCACAGCCTTCTCCGTATGTCAGCAGCAAACACGGCGGGACAGTCCCAAAGTCCTTCTCAGAACAACGGCCCAGGGGCAAGGCCCAGAACAAGCCCGCGCGCTGCACCGGGGGCTCCCGAGCGGCGCCCCCCTCCGTGTGGCCCAGGGAACACACTCTGAGGATAAGGGCTTCAGCGAGTTTTCCATGGATACTATCTTCCATTTGATAAAAACCTGGGTAACAAGAGCCCTCGGAGTTAATTTTCCGGTGAGAGCCGGGCGTCTTGCTCTTCTCTGTTGCAGTCAGAGGCAGGGCCACACGCTTTGAACGGGCAGGGCCACGCTGCCTGCCTCTGACGACGCTGCCCAGGACGGAGGCCGAGGCCATCATACTGCTCCACGGAGGGCCACGCCGTTAATCAGCTTCCAGCTGGAGTTCCTGGATGCTGACCGTGCAGGCTCTCTCGCTCTCAGCAAATGTCCACGATAATTTGATTGGCTTTTACCTATTTCTTTTTTTTTTTTTTAATTTAGCATACATTTAGATTTGGTCTTCTAAACTGATGAAATTACAAGTGTGTTTCAATCCCCCCCAAAAATTACACCCTGGCTGCACCTTTTGATTTTTTTCTCCAGTTATTAGGGATCCAGCTCCAAATTCACCACACATTTTCCCGTCTTGCGGGTCTTAGTAAACTCATCCATTCCACTCTTGTGACAAAAGGGCTGGAATCTCAAGGACCAATCAAAAAAAAAAATTAAAAATCAAGAAAACAAATCTTCTCTTACAAAATATCCTAAAACCAACAACACGTTCGCCAGCTTTTAGGAAGACATATTTCTCCACGGGGACTGTGTCATCAGCCAGGAGTGACAGTGACCTGATATTCAAAGAATGGAGTGGTTAAAAATGACCCAACGCCAAGTGAGTTAGGGCAGCGTATTTCAAACAAGTGGAAAACCAAGTGGCAGGGGAGGGTATGAATCAAACAGATGTCTGCCTAAACCATTTGCTTCAGCTCAACTCGAGAGGGCTCCGAAGCCCAGGGTTACACCTGCATATCTGGTCTCCTGGTCGGAGCCTCTGCCAGCCTGAGGGAGGGATGAAGAGCTACCCTGCACAGATTTCCCGCATCTAGAAAAGCAGCTCTGGTTACATGAAAGACATCAGACACAGCATCAAAATACACGTTCAGCCAAGATAACGTTGATAATGTAAGATAATGAATGTTTAAAACTAAGGCTGCCTAATCTTTTGAAATTGGTCCATATTAAAGTATCTCAGCTGAGGACACATTCCTGTATTTCCATCCACATTCCTTGTGTTTATGGGGAAAAGGGCTCAAAATCCTGTGTGGCAGTCTGCTAGAAATCTAGATTTTAAGGGAAGGTATCCAACAGGCTTAAGGCTACCAGATGCATTTGGAATTTCTTGGACCATTCTCCTTTGACATCACTTACTGCCAACCTCACAACCAGCCTAATCCAGTTTTTAAATTATGTTATTTGATTCACATGGGACACCTGCAAATAGGTTTTTCATCACTGTGTGGATTTTTACACACAGAGCATTTTGCTGGCTGTCCTGAGTTGCTCTTCGTAGAGACTAGACACAGGCATACAGTTAGGAGAATATTATGAAATAAAAAACTGGTTTTTTTATCATGTGACTCACAAGTGGAAAATGGCCTGGCTCCTCTTTTATTCAGAATGAAACCTTTTCCTACAGCTCCACCCAGGAGAAAAATCATAATTCATATCCAGGATGCGCATACTCTGGTCAGGTGGGTGCACACACGTGATCGTTAAAGTTCACTCGCTTCTTGAAAATACGTCCAAAGAACTCCTGGTTCCTCACTGTCTCAACTGATCCAGGAGACTCTGTCGGTCATCCAGATCAAGGAAATTTCCAGGGTGGTTTTAGCTTGTCTTCTGATACTGAGGTAAAATTGCCCTTTCTTTTCCACTACAGTCTGAAAGCTTCTTTTATGTTGAGGAGCAGCAAAATCAGAGGAAGATGATTAACTTTGCTTAAAGGAAAAAAAAAATCCAACTAATAGTAGTCAGTGCTCCCGAATCCATCAAGAACTTCATCTTCCTCACACAGCAGCGTTACCAGTGGTTCTCAAGGAAGAGGAAAGCTAAGCTACCACTTGCTGGCAAGGCGGTGCCTACTCCGTCCCATGAGCTGCTCCAGTCAAGAGTCCATAGATGCCTTTGCTCCCTTGCTTCTCCGTGCAGAGTTTAATTGCAGGTGGTTAAAAAAATATATATATCCCCAAACACACAGAAATCGAGGAGATTGCAGGAAAACTGTTAATCTCTCCCGGAGGGCAGGTCAGCCTTTACTGATGCAATCTGGGTGGATGCTGGCAGGTGGAGATGAAGGTAAGGGGGAGGGGGAACCAGGAAACCGTCCCTAAGGTCATTGGCGCATGGACAATCCTCCAGGCGCCCTCCATGGGGGCTCTAGAGCTTGGTTTCCATCGCATCTGCCGGCCAGGACGCTGTCCCTGAGACAATCCCGACCCCTGCTGTTCAATATGCCTGAGCCACACGTGGCCGGTGAGCGCTTGGAAGGCGCCTAGTCCAAACTGAGCTGTGCTGTAAAGAAATGTAAAATCCACATGGGATTTCAAGATTGAGCCTGGAAGAATGCAAAATATCTCATTAGTATTTTTGATACTGATGACACGTTGAACTGATAATACTTTGGATTGGGCTGAATAAGCTATGTCGTTGAAATTAATGTCATCTGTTTTTCCTTTCCATTTTTTTTTTTTTTTATTGCGGCTACTGGAGAAATTTAAACTCACATATGTGACTCACCTAATTTAACGATTCCCACTTTCATTGGGCAGTGCTGGTCCAGACAGTTAAAAACCTCTTATTTGCATTGAGCCAAATCTTGCCTTTTCTAATCGTCACCTGATTCTGCCTTTGGAAGCAATAAGTGATACCCATCCATCCATCCACATGACAGTCCAGTATCTGAAGATGGTCACTATCGTCACCCCATCTTTTCTCCTCATGCTGGGTAGCATTCCTTCTGGGACATGTTAAGGATTACTTATCCAAAGCAAGACAAAATGATCGCTGCTGTGTCATTAGACAATTTCTCTCAGAAGCCTGGGTAACCTCACTGGACTCTCCCGGGCAATACAGCTTTGATTTTACAGGGCTGTAAAACATGTGTTCACTTCTCAGTGGGGGGTCATTATTCAGAGTTTAACCTACAGGAACTAGACAATGAATAATGTTCTTTTTAACCTTAAGTGAAGAGCAAAAATCCCATGAATGGATCTCTTGGAGTTGCAGTGAGGACATCTGACCACACTTTTGTCCTCAGGCCCCTGTCATCCAGCTCCTGGGGACACAGCCTCATTATTAGTTGTGGTTGGGTTCAGTGAATACCCTGCATCTTGATAGGAAGCATCCTAGTCACCAAGTAGCTGTCACAGAGCTGGCATGTCCTCTGAGCCATGAACAGGACATTCCACCGTTCTGTTGGTAGATACTTTGGGTAAGGATTTAGAATCAATGAAATAACTGAAAATCAATGGATTACATGGCCATGTACCCATTGTCACATCTTTTTTGTAGAATGGGTCCCTTAGACTAGGCAATGTTCTGTAGAATTTGTGGTCGGTAGATATTTTGTATGTTCTCTGAAGGTGGTGCTGGAGAAGACGCCATGCATGTGGAAGGCAAACCCATACCTGAGTAGACGTCATTTCCAAGAAGGATGCAACACTGGCCTTTCCAGAGTAGAAGGGGCTAAGGTAATCAACTTGCTACCAATTGGTTATCTGATTTCTTTCTGGATGGTGCCATTAGTGACGCCTCAACATGACATTCTGCTGATGCCAGGACAGCAAACAGTGGGCACAATGTCGGTGATAGAGAACCCACGCTGCCTAGCCCGGGCAGGACCTCCATCCTGGCTACAAAGGCCATTCCATTTATGGGCCCATTGTGCCAGCACTGGACCTGATATCAAATTTACCATTTTCTTTTTTTTTAATTTTTTTTTTTAATTTATGATAGTCACACACAGAGAGAGAGAAAGAGAGGCAGAGACATAGGCAGAGGGAGAAGCAGGCTCCATGCACCGGGAGCCTGACGTGGGATTCGATCGCGGGTCTCCAGGATCGCGCCCTGGGCCAAAGGCAGGCGCTAAACCGCTGCGCCACCCAGGGATTCCTAAATTTACCATTTTCATTGAGCTCTGACTTACTGTTGAACCCCAAAGTCTTCTAATCTGATGGAACCAAGCTATAAGACCATCTGCTGAGCCTTTTTTTTTTTTTTTTTCTTTTTGAGAGTTTCTAGTTCTTTTTCACATATGCCAGGTATTTTTTTATGTCTCTTGTTCATTTTTCATACTTTCAATAACCTTAATTTCCTTGAATATATTTTTAAAATAGTATTTAATAAACTTAAATAACTGTATCTTAACATATTAAACATGCTTAAACATACAAAATATTTAAAATATTATCACTTAGATACCTAACATCTTTGAGGGTTTAGCTCCCTAGTTTTTAGCTTATGCTAATTCTTGCTCATAATGGCATATTTACGGTGTGTGTTTTAGTTTTTGATTGTGAATTCATCTTTCTCAGAACCTTATCTGTGGCAATTCATTCAGGCCTTGAGTTAAACTTATTCCTACAGAGATTGGCTGTTTCTTCTGCCCAGCTTCTGGGAGGAACTTATCAGAGCCCTTTAGACAGACTTGTGCACTCACACCCTCTATTCTTACCTGCAATCCAGCAGCAGCTCTTTCTGTGACAGGATTTTGTTTTTTCTAGTCTATCCTTTGAGGGTGTCATCTTTATGGTGTCCTACTTCATGTGAGTTTGCTGATCTTCTTCATCTTGTTAAACATTAGGTTTTGTCTCCTGCTTCCTTCACACTGGCGGTATGAAATGACTTGGCTTCTAGGTCATTGGCTGATGGCCCCAGAACACACACAGTCTCCAGAGCAGGAGACTAGTTGTTTCCAGCATTCGGCGATGTCCCTTATTCTCTGTCAGGTCATCAATGTATATTATAAAATAATTGTAGTACTCTAAACGGAATTTTCGTTGTTCTAGACTGAGGTTTTCTCCAGGCTTAGTTATGTTGGTGGAAACAGATGTTTACTCTAGATTTTGACATGCACTTTTAATGTCTACAATCAATCTGCATCCTTCCTTTTTGAACACTTCAATGATTTAGGATTAATGCAGTGGGCAATAATAGCTCATAAGTTTGGAGGTATTTTGTTTTTAGGTGGCTCTAATTTAATAATTCTCAATTAGAGGAACTATCAGAATCTTCAGGAGACTTTTCAGGAACTGCTGATACACAGATAATCACATATACACAGACAGATGTCCTAGTTCCATCCACTGAGATAGCATGGAGCAAGGACACTGCCCTCCCCCCAAAGTGCACATCCAGACCTTTGTTTCTAGAACATTCTCCACTAAAAGTAGTAGGGACTTCTACTATCATGTGCCTGATACAAAACACCAAAGAGAACATTACCACTTCTGTGGTGTTGTCAAAAATGTATATCCTGAATCTAATAATGAAGCAGCAAACCCCAAATGAAGGGCTTTAAAAAAAAAAATAACTGGCCAGCTCTCTTCAGGAATATCAAATTCATGAAAGGCAAAGAAAATTTGAAAACTTATATAGCGAACATATTCCATATACTAATAGTATGGAGGCACAATTTTGAGAATTTTGCACTCATTGATGAAATCATCTAATAAAGTAGCTCCAATGCTTATTACTGACAAGTACATATATATGTAGATTGAAATAATGTTTATATAAAATTTTATTTTCTAAGTAAGATTAGTTTCTGGAAACAAGGACGTTCTCTTCCACACCCATGGTAAAATCAACAAAATCAAGGAAATGAATGTTGAATAATAGGAGTTGGGAAATTTTCTGTAAAGGGTCAGACAGTATCTTATGCTTTGCAGGACAGTCTGTCAACTACTCAATTTTGCTTTATGGTGTGAAAGCAGCTACAGATAATACATAAATATATGGACATGGCTGTATGCCAATAAAACTATTTACAAAAATAGCCAGTAGCCTGTTCTTGACCAACAGGTTGCAATTTGCCAACCTCTAATGTAATTGATGGTTTATTCATATTTCATCAATTCCCAATTATGCTTTATAATGTACTATTATAGCAGTGCACCGAATTGTGCCTCTTTAGTTTCTTTTGATCTGGGACAATTTTTAAAGCTTTTTCTTTCATCAAATTGGCAGGGTTGCCACAAACCTTGTAAAAATACAAAATCAAAGCCAAATGCAACGCCTGTGGTGTGCAGTAAGATGAGGGTGCCTGTAGTAGTAGCATCCTCTTGGACAGGGGAACGCATCTTCTACAATATGTTTACCATTTGTTCAATCCTAGAACACACAAAATCATTTCTGAATTGCTAACCTTTATTTTTTGCAAAAAAGAAGCCCAGTAAACGGAGTTTAATATATGTTTAAAGTTATTTTTTTGTGTTGAACCTTAGGACATACAGTCTAAACAGTGTTCTTCAAATCTTACCTGACTTAGGACCCTTACCTTCAGGGCACGTATGTAATTTATTTAAAATGCGCTTTGGCTCATTCCCCCTTCCCCCAATCATCATTTTACTTCTTGAGTACACGAAACATTCATATAGTCCCCCAAGTCAGAAGTGTGCAAAAGGGAAGGGACAGCCCTCCAGCCCCCCTGGTCCTATCCTCTCCATTTTATTCCCTCCTATACCCCCGAAACAATTTTATTATTTTGGCTTCCCTTCTGGTGTTTTCTTTCCCCCACTGGTGAGCAAATATACACAGATTTTCTTTTTTCTTACACAAAAAATAGCATACTCTAGGCACTTTCATGCACATGCACATTGCTTCCCTGCCAAGCCCCCCCCCCCCCCCACCGCCCCTTACCAGCATGTCCTGGAAGTCACTCTGTATGAGGGACTGTCACGATTCTTTATTATAGATGCATAGGACTCCCTCATGTGGATGTACCATTCCCTTGTGTATAAGCACTTGGGCTATTCCCAGTATGAGCCCATCAGGAATAATGCTCCAATAAATAACCTTGTACATAGGCTTTTTAAAAAAAACTATTGTGGTGTTGAATCTTCAGGATAAATTCCTAATGGCTAGATTGCAGGGAATCAAAGTATACACATTTGCCCTTCTCAGATACTGCCCACCTGTCTCTGTAGGGATGTTCCCACTTGCACTCCCACCAACTAAGCCTATGAGGGTGAATTTCCTGAGTTTGGTAACAGAACACCTTGTTACACTCTTGAGGTTCTGCTACTCCTATGTCTTACACATACAAACTCAATGCTATTTTAAGTTCCCGGTTCTCTTATTATAAATGAAGTTGAACCTCTTTTCATGTTTAAAAGCCACTTTGTAAATTTTTGTGAATTGTCATTTTTTTCCCTGTTGGTTTTCGCTTTTTAATTACCTTGAGTGCTCACTTCAGCAGCACATATAATTATTTTGATTTTTAAGAATTCTTTATATGTGAGGGCTATGATCAGCTCTTTATGTTCTAAGTATTGTCAGTTGCCAGATGCCTTTTTAAAAACTTGTAATGGAAGTTCAGTTGACATGCAGTGCTGCATTAGCTTCAGGCTTCCATCTATCCCCACGTGTCACTGCAACCTTGACTATATTTCCTATGCTTACTTTTCATCTCTCGGATTTACTTATAACTGGAAGTTTGTACTTCTTAATCCCCTTCAGCTATTCCACTCATTCTCTATCCCCACAGCTCTCCCTTCTGGCAACCCCTCATTTGTTCTCTGTATTTACCCCAGGTTTCTGCTCAGATGTCTTCATAATTTGCAACATTTTCAAGTAGTGGAATTGAGGACTCTTCTAACAGCCCAAATTTTGAGACAGAGAAGCCTTTACTTTACCCAAGGTCTAGTACTGGCATGGTTTCATTATTGCGCATTAAGATCCCTCATCTATCTGGATCCTATTCTAATAGATTTTTCCAAATAGCTAACCAATTTTCCCAGAGCCATTTGTTAAAAAGTCCACCTTATATTCTCAGTGATCTGAGATGCTGTCTTTATCACACTGTACATTTCTGTATGTATTCAAGTCTATTTCTCATCTCTAGTTTATTCCACAGGGCTATCTACTATTCACGCTCCAGGGTCATGAGGTTTTACATTTTAATAATAGAGGCTTTGGATTGTCTTAATGTCTGGTAGGGTTAGTGCCAGCCACCACCCCAACTCCCCAACTATAGAGGAGTCCGTTGTCAACTCCTGTTTTGGTTATATTTCATTTTAGATTTATAGATGCAGAATTATATATTCCTGTTGCCTACTGGACTGACCTCGTAGTGGGAAGAACAATGGTCCTCAAATACGCATACATCTGAATCCCGGAAACCTCTGAATATGTTGTCACATGAAAGCGAAATTGAGAGAGCAGATGGAAGGTTGCTAATCAGCCTATCTTAAAATAGGGAGATTGTCCTGGATGCCCAGGTGGGACAACGTAACACAGGGGTCTTTAAAGTGGTAGGAGAGCCCCCAAGAGGTGGCAGTGTGGAAACAGCCTGGCCCAATGCTGCTGGTTTTGAAAACGGCCGCAGGGCCAGGCGCCAAGGTGTGTGGGCAGCCTCTGGAAGCCGGACAGGGCAAGGAAACAGCTTGTCCCCTGGAGCCTCCCAGCAGGAAGGCAGCAGTCCTGCTGACACCTGACCCTGCCCCAGCGGGACCCAGCTTAGACTCCTCGACTCCGTAACTGTCAGTGTTGTCCTAAGTCATCAAGTCTATGGTAACTCAGCGCAGTGATAGGAAACCTTGTCCACGACACATGCTTCTCACCTTCAGGTCCACCGTGGCGCCGCACCTTTCTTTTGGTTAGTGTTTGCACGGATAGATCTTGTTCCACTTTTAAACTGAACACAGGAAGGCCGAAAGTAACAACGAGTCTCATAAATGGCAGTCATTTTTTTTACTTTCAATACTTAGAATGCTATTTTATTATCCTCTGGCTTTGCTTTTGCTTCTGAGGAGAAATTCCCTTACTCCTCATCCCCCGTCAGCCCCTTCATAATTTTAATATGTTTGCTTTCATTTTCAGTAGCTACCTAGGTGTCAGGGTTGGGGGGCGTGCTTGGTTTTGGTATTCATCCTGTGTGGGGGTTTCTGAGATTTTTGAACCTGTCACTTGACTTCTTTCATCTGTTTTGGAGAGTTCTTGGCCAGTACTTCAGGTACTGTTTTCCGATTTACTTTCTATTTCTTCAAATCCCACTACACACATCACAGACTGTGTCTCCAACAGCTTCCAGTAAGCTCCATTGTGTACTTTGTGTTTCCATGAGAACACATTCTGCTGCCCTGTCCTCCAGCAGTTTAACTAACTACGCTGGTTTGTTGATGGGCACCCCCACTAACCTGCCTGTTACCTGGAGCCCCACACGGCAAGACTGTGGGAAAAGCAAGCTGTTTCCCAAAGGCTTTTTTGGACTTGCCCTCTTTTTTCCCTACCCAAAGCAGCCTAAAAGTTCACCAGATGTCTTGAAGAGTAAGCAGCTGTGTGGCTTTTTTATTTATTTTTTTAAAAGATTTTATTTATATATTCATGAGAGACACAAGAGAGAGAGAGAGAGAGAGAGAGAGAGAGAGGCAGAGACACAGGCAGAGGGAGAAGCAGGCTCCATGCAGGGAGCCCGATGTGGGACTTGATCCCAGGACTCCAGGATCACGGCCTGGGCCAAAGGCAGGCACTAAACAGCTGAGTCACCCAGGGATCCCCAGCTGTGTGGTTTAGCCCTCTCAAATGGCCAATCCCCGCAAGGTGGCAGGCCTCCAGCACAGGACCCGACCCTGGCCAGCAATGAATGGCCCCCCAAATGCTGCTGCCCAGCCCTCTGGGTTCTCTGGGTGCTCAAACCTGAGCCCCTCAGGCCTCACCACTTGAGATCTTTGATGCCCTTAAGCAGATTTCTCGCCACGCAGCCATCTGTTTGTAGTTCTTGGCACAACTGGGAGTCTGCCTCAAAGTACTTCGGCCCAGGAGCAGAGATCTTCCCATGCTCACTGCCAACTCTACCACCCTTTGACTCTTCTCAGGTCATTTATTTTTTAAGGAAACTCACTTTTTTGTCCTGTTAAATCCCCCACATTCTAGATCTGGCTGACTGCTTCTTAGTGGGGCGTTTAACTTGTTCACCTAATAACTGCGTATCATGGAAATGGGCAGTTAAGTCTACAACTTTGGTTAGATTCCTATTCATTTTGGGGGAGTCTGTTCTGACAAAACTTCATGGTGGAGACTATATGCTTACCCTGCCATCCTGGCAAGCTTACATGTCTCACTGAGTGATGTTAAGAATGATGGATTCAGGGGATCCCTGGGTGGCGCAGCGGTTTAGCGCCTGCCTTTGGCCCAGGGCGCGATCCTGGAGACCCGGGATCGAATCCCACGTTGGGCTCCCGGTGCATGGAGCCTGCTTCTCCCTCTGCCTATGTCTCTGCCTCTCTCTCTCTCTGTGTGTGACTATCATAAATAAATGAAAAAAAAAAAAAAGATTAAAAAAAAAAGAATGATGGATTCAGGTGCTTTCAACTTACATGTAGACGGGCCACTTCTCTTGATCCCAGGAAACACAGAGGGGAACTGGGAAGAGAGAAACAAGGAAGGAGGAACTAGCAATCCACGCCACCGCAGACTGGTCACAATGGGCAACCATAGCTCAGGCTCTGTGGGGTCTTTTTTCAGGTACCACACATGGAACGTACCCTGGGACCGTCTTCCCAAGACATGGAAGGCCGTGTTATTGCCTAGGTCGTGCCTCCATCTGTTGAAAGGCTGGTCTGGGATCTAGTTCCCCCTTACCCAGGTTTGTGTGGGCAACCCTGTGGCATTGTCAGGTAAGTCCCAGAGCAAAAAGCATAGATACACTCGATGGGTCTAAAGCAGGGTGCTGTCAGGCTACACCTGCAGCTGGCAGTCTCAGCAGTAGCCAGGACCAAAGATGGGCTGATGTGTCTGCTGGGTTTATTTTATGCTCAGTCTTACTTTCTCAGCCCATGGTCTCAGCAGCCATTGATGCTTCTTTCCTAGATCCTTTAGGAAAAGTACTGCAAAATACGGATTTTCTAATTTTATCAGTATCTATTGGGTGGAATCTTTCTGTAAAGAACTGTCTACGATCAGTTGTTTGATCACTTTGCAAGCTCAATTTTGTTATTTTGGATATCCCTAGGGCATCAATTCATTTGTTCTTTACACTGATAAATACAGGGGAGACCGAATCAAGCATTTATCCTGAATTTCTTGTGCAAGGATGAGGTTTAGTACTGTAATTATGAACTTGGGATTAAAAATATAAACACGTATTTAGATTTTTTGTACTCAATTTATCTCATGTTTGGCCAATAGAAGTTCCTTCAGGTTGGCTTCTATGAACTTCTGAAAGAACCCTCTTAGACTCTGAAACATTCCTGAACCTGGGAGATCTTATACTGAGGTTCAACCATGTAATTATTTCCCCAGACCAGTATCTACTTTGAAAATAAGTTTTGATTCTGCTTATTTGAAAATGGGAGTTTAGAGACCACCATCTGGGCATTATTGGTTTTCACTGGTGTTGGGTTATAATTACTTTAGGCCTTTCTAGTTGGACCAGGAACTACTTATTGTTTAGAAAGAAAAAGCATTTAGGGTTTCTAAGTGAAATTTAAGACTACTTGATTTCTAAATTGCTTTATCCTAAAATATACTTTTAATAATAGTGACGTTACCAAGGTGGTTTTTTGAAATTAGCCATGAAGCCATATTCAGTGGGCTGAGGTCTGTGTCCTCAGTATGTATTCCAGTGACAATGCAAAATCAAAACTGTGATCAAGTCACCTGAAGTAATTACTGTTTCACTATGTGAAGTTCACTGACCACTTCCTTTTCCCCTTTGAAGAACCAGTTTTACCAGTTTGTGGTTTAGCCTCTGACTGTTTTTTGAAATACCAGCAAGTATGTATGGTTGCACATATATCCATATACCCTTTCTCACTAAACCCCTTCTACTTCCTCTGCTTTCACTCTGAAGATCACCTTGTTTTCATCCAGAGATCTTCTCTCTCTTACTCATGCCTCCGGGAGCTGCACAGCACAGCACTGAATGCTACCATTTATTCACCTCGTCCTCTATTAATGAACAATTCAGTTGATTCCAATCTATTTAAAATAAGGCCCATGGATACAATTTGTACTTAATACCTGGAAGTTCAATAACTGGCATCATCACTTTCTAGCTATTGATCCTCTTGCTTCTTGAATTTCCATTTCCTCAACTGTAAAACAAGGGAGTTTTAACAACATGACTTAAGACATCTGAGTTCAATAAACTGTTAATTTAAAAGGTATTTCCACAAATGTTAATAATTGAAAAATGTATTTAAAATGAACAAAAATCGGAATCATACAATCACCACTATATATGTCATTTCTACTCAAGTAGGACATTTGTATATTGAAAAAATGGCAAACTAGAATGTATCCACAGAAACACCAGGAGAGTGAAATTTCTAGAAACTATCTCAGATGAAACAGCTGATTCAATTAAATATTTATTGAACAAATGCAGAATAAATGAAGCAGGGGGGCTTTTAACCTGAAGATACAATCAACACCTCCAAATATTCAGAGGGCATCACACAAAAACTGCAAGACTTGTTCGGTATTTCTCCAAAAGGCAGAACTTGAACCAAAGGATAAAAATAAGCAACCAGTAGGCTGCAAGACAGTTGTACAAAGTGGATCACTTATCTTAATAGCTTCCTTGCCAATATAATGCGTTCCACCCTAATATTCCCTTCTTCTGAAAGGAGTATTACATCTAATATTTCTCCTGAAGGTCTTAAATAGTTGCATTTTCATGGCAAGCCCTCCACTGCCAGCAATGGATGTACTCACACCATCAGGAAAAAATCAAAGTTAACAAACTGGTTCACTGAGGAAGTGGTCTTCTGTTCCTCAGCTACACTTCAGCATTCTGTAAGAGTGATATTCAGGAGGTGAGGAGAAAGAGAGCATATTCTCTGAAGGGGGTGCATCAGAATCCCTGGCAGCTCAGAGACTGTCTCCAGGGACAGTCCTCCTCAAACCCCAAAGGAATCACTGCAACTATCAACCATCAGTGCCGATGGGGTGTGCTGTACGCTGGGGCAGGGGCAAACAGCTGTCAACCACTGACCTACATAAAGCAGGAGAGCTGTTTTATCAGTCAGTCACTAGGAAATTAAACTGCATAATACTGACAGGCTCCATCCAAATTGTCAAATATTACAAAATGAGAATTGTTTCAACAACTATTCAGCATAATGTTTAAGGACAAAATATATAATAATATACTTTATATATGTATTTTATCACATACTCAGTAAGGAATGCTGAGGTGCTTCATCCATCCAATAAATTGAAAATAAAAATTTTACATTTCTATATCTGTCAGTATACAGGATTCTGAAGGTGGATCTTGGACTCAGAATGATACATCAGTTTTCGAGAAAAGCCACATAATCGGTCAGTCTGGCTAACTGCTGCTCATTGGGGATTGGGGGCACTGGGGCAGGCTCTGCAAGTGAAACAGAAAGAGACTAAAGTTAGACCCCATGTGACAGCACCTGGGCCCTGCCACCCACACCCTTCCAGGCCTGTCATTTATCAATAAAGAAACTTTCTTATTGATTTTGGACATTCTGAAAAACAAGCAAAGTTTCAACTTTGATGAGTTTTTCTCAACGGGGAGCAAAGGCATGTCCAGCTTTGTTGAAGTTTCCAGGTTAACAAGCAACACCTCTCTTGAGAGAGCACAGCTCTTCCTGGAAGGACATATACCCACCTGACATGATATTCAGTGAATAACCAATCACCCAGTGCTTACCGTGCCATGCAGTGCTCTAGGAGGACATTAAATTGTCAGTGAACAAAACAAAACAAAAAAACCCACAAAGACCCTATCAAGGAATTTAGTTTCAACTTTTAATTTAGCACATGTCAGCCCAGGGATGCCTTCCGAGGAAGTGCTGGTGAGAAGCCCCATCACGGCTTCCCCCCATGACACCACGGAGGCTCCGTGACTGGGCCAGAAGATGCCCTGGCCTCAAGGTGAACTACAGAGGGGAGCCCACACGTTCTCTATTATAACCAAATATATCATTATAAACAGCAAATACAGAATTTCATCTCTTCATTTACAATGTGGGAGCTAAGGAAAACAGAGACACATGACAAAAAAAAAAAGAACAATGAAATGTTTTAAATGAATATATAAACATAACGTACCTGATAAGGGAATAAACCTGTTAAAGGACACATCCAGGGCCCCTGCAACTAAGGACAATGAACAGCCCAGTTTATATGAGTCACTGTGAAGAGCTTTCACACAGAACATGTCATTTGTAATGTAATGGCATTTACTACCATTTACTTCTCAAACGGTTAACAGTTATGCTCTATATGATTACGCGGGTCTTCTCATTACAGCAGTGAGACCCGCTGGGACCGGGTCTCACCACCTCTTGAAACTTCCCAGGGCAGAGCCCACTGAAATCTGAGGAATTCCTTGCTGAGGGGTCAACACTGTCTACATGATAGGAACACGGAGCAGGTGGAAGGAACTCTGGTTGAGGGAGAGGGTGTATGGATGGCATTAAGCCCAGTTCCAAAGACCCGGCATAAAAGGGCACTCCTGCCAAGGGAGGAGAGACCTCCACGCAGGAATGAGCACGGCTCACTTCAGGAGGACTGAGGGGCTGGGAATTCAGATGGAGACAACAAGCTCAGGCCAAATAATTTAAGCCTTAAAAGGCCAAAGAACTTAATTCTGTGAAAGTTAAAGCCACTGGAAATCTTGTTTCAGAGAAGAGTCTACACGGCTATAGTACAAGGAGAAAAAGAAGATATTTTTTTAAAAAGACAATGACTTAGATATGGATAAACACACTTAGAAATGGTCCCATAAGTAAGTGGACGGGAGACTAATGCTTAGTAAGAATTAAGTTGTAATATGGATTCTGAGAAACCCATATAGTTTCTTATACAAAAAAAAAAAAAAAATTGGGGGATCCCTGGGTGGCTCAGTGGTTTAGCACCGCCTTCAGCCCAGGGTGTGATCCTGGAAACCCGGTTCTTAAAAAAAAAAAAAAAAATTTTTTTTTTAGAAATCAAGGTAAAACTAGGTGATCTTTTTTAAAATCCTTTCTGCTGCGTCTATCATTCCAGGTCTATACTTAACTGAGTTACTTTCAATTTGCTAGCACAGCAGAACCTTATTACCAAATTACTCAAATTCAATGTCTAAAAGACTGAAGTAGTCTTAGAAGAGGTCCATGGTGCATATATGGATGGAGAGCTCCACCTACCTGGCTTTTTGGGCATAACCATTCTTGTGGTAGAGTCGGCTTGCCATCCTTGTTCCAATATACCTAGAGATATGTATTTAACACACAAATGAAGCAATAACCAAAAGTTACTATAATTTTCATTTACAAGATCCACAATCTGTCAATGGCACTACTTGTATGGAGGATCTGACAAGTCCAGGTTACCCTACAATGTGTATTTTTACTAGGAAAGTTGATTATATAGATAGCATTCTCAGATGGACTTACTTTTGAAACATTTCTGAAATGTGTATCAAAGTCTCGTTTTACTCTATCAGGCTGATACAATCCCTAGCAAATGACCAGTCTTCCATAGTGTGCAATACGGTATTAATCTAGTCAATATACCGGAAACAACACTTCCATCTCTAAGGAGGATGTACATGACACTGCCTCCAGTTGCTCTATCAGTAGTAACAAAGCTGATGCCAATGACAAAACCGAGTCTTGGCCAGTAGGCACCGTCCCACAGCAATCATATCAGGTCATCACCACACAACTCTATGAAGTAGGACTCAGAACCATCACTAAACTGATGTGAAAAATGAATTTTGGAGAATCCTATGACGTGTCCTGGGTCACGCAGTTAGTATGGGGTTGGGAGGAGGGTACAGGACTCGGACCCAGGCAGTCAGTTAAGAGTAGGGCTCAGGGGTATGTTATTAGTATGTAATAAACTACAGATCAATTTCAAGATGAATCAAAACAAATGTTTATAAGCAACAGTATGATTTACTCCAGGAACTTCATTAACCTGCCTTTTATGCCTCTAAAATTGTGGTAGGCTTTGGAAACTGAGGAACAAGGTGTGGACTCAACAGTGTTCTTATTTTAGTCAGAGAATCAAAAATGTCAATTATGGTAAAACAATGCTACAAGGCACATATAGCATTCGATAGCAATTTACCAAGGGGAGGAGCTAGTTTGGGCATCACTGAGAAATCCAAATGCAAAAGCATATTTGGAGACACTGGGTAAGAGTTACTGGTGAGAAATATCGAGGAAAAAGGGGCTGAAAAGGGACAGTGAGAGGAGACTCCCTTTACTAAATACAGGTAAAATGAGGATTTCTACAAGTGAGTCATGAGGTCAATTAAAATTTTCTTAAAAGAACACATTTATCAACATGTTGATTCATAGGAACAGATAATTTAAAGAAATTACAAAGTTTAAGAATTATTAACTTAATGCTACTCACCTGGCATACTTAACAAAAGCAAATAATCTGTACACCCTCTACTTTCTTGCATCTCACATTCCGTACCAATTCTAAGACCGGATGTAACCTGAGCTGCCTGGGGCTGTCTCAAGTGCCTTCTCCATAGGCCCCCTTGCCCTCTCACACCCTCCTTGTCCCCGTCTTCCAGGAACTCTGTTCCCACCACATCCCTCCCTGCTTGTCCCACTCTCAGTCAACAGGGGCTCTAGTCTCCTTCCTGGGAATCACCTTGGGAGGACACCCCACCATTTCATAGGCCCACTGTTAACTTGAGTCTTCATCAAAGTTCTTAGAAATAAAAGTAGAAAATACTCATGGATCAAGTCCTGGGAACTGTGGCAAAAAATGACTATAGAAATATCAAAGAGGTTCTGATAAAGAAAGAGCTAGAATGATCAGATGCAACGAGGGTACACCTCATAGATACAGCCCAATGCTGACTTTATAAGAATGGCAAAGTCCTCCTTTGCAAAGCTCGTGTTCTAAGACAGCATTAACTGCTTTTGGCAAAAAATGCTTTAAAAGTAAATATGAATCTGAAATCTCTTATCCACACTTGAAAACCCAGAAGGCTCTACTATGGTTTTTCCTTAATTCATTTGGTAGAGAAACTGGTTGCAAGGTGCTGTAAGATCTGTATAAAATCTCTCCTCCTACCTGTGCGGGGACTCCTACCCCATGCCTTGGCAGAGCCACTACTGGCTTGATGACCGGATGTTTCCTGCCCACACCCCCTGGGGGTGTGGCACCCCGTAGGTTTTATAATTCCTTCCAGGGAACAAACATCACCTAAATTCCAAAACCAACCTGTTTCAACAATTTACCCTTCCACCTTTGTTCAAAGTAAAAAGTAAGCCCACCATACCTTTCACAGCCTCCTCCACAGGGAGCCCAACAAAGGCCGCGAAGTCATCAGCAATTATGGAGGTGTAGGCTTGTGAGACCAGGGCAAAGGCTCTTCTTCTTGTTGCATCTGAGGTGGGAGTGGAGGGGGGCAGACAGTGAACAAAAGAGCTGGCATTTTTAACACAGGATTAAGTTACATGATTGTCCTTGTCTACATTCTCTAAAACAAGACTAGATCAACCCAAAGAGCTCTATGCTGACAGATACAGACACCTGTGCCAGGCACGGAAGAGGTGCTCAGATACTGCTGAATAAACAAATCAATCTCTTGTACTTCCTCTTGGAAAGCAAATCTCTCTTGGAGGGACAATGAAATTTACTAGGAAAAAAGTTAATATACATAAGACCCAAACTCTAAGAAAACTTCATTTAAATACATTTATGTATGTAAATTTATCTTTATATACATGTTTTTCTTTTTTAATTCCACTTTCATGGACTGAAAGGAGTGGAAATGATCTACTTCAGTAATCAGCTGTCCGTTCTGAGCAGGGTCTCTGTATAGGAGCGCACCTAGAAACTGCAGAACAAAACTTGCAGCTAGAGTGCTCTTCTGTTAACAAGAAAACCACAGGTCCCAAATGCCTCAGCAAACTGGGACTTAATACCTAACACAGTTTCAATCTAGAAATACAGTCTTATGAGGTCAGTGGGGAATTTCCTGATCACGTGGAAACCCTCAACTCCCAGAAAGGAGATTCCTTACTCTACCCTTAAGGGAGGTGACCTGGCCTGAAACATCCTTCCTTTTCTTTTGCTAATAATGTCCTTGCCCCAAGTTCCTTCCTATGCAAACCTGCCATTTAATCAAGCTCCTCACAGCTCCCCTCTACTTGCTCAATGGCATGCTGCCCAAACCAAGGATTGCTTAATAAACCCAATTAGATCTTCAAGTTTACGCAGCTGAATTTTTTTTAAGATTCATTCATTCATTCATTCATTCATTCATTCATTCATTCATTCATAAGAGACAGGGAGAGAGAGAGATGGAGAGAGAGAGGCAGAGACACAGGCAGAGGGAGAAGCAGGCTCCAAGCAGGGAGCCTGACGTGGGACTCAATCCTGGGTCTCCAGGATCACGCCCCGGGCCGAAGGCAGACGCTCAACCACTGAGTCAACAGGGCTGCCCATGCAATTGAATTTTATTAACACTTCCCAACTTTCAAGTCTTCTCTGAACCTTTGACTTAATTTGGGTTCAAATCCCAACGTCAAGTCCTGAATGACTGAGCCTAATGGGGAGGTGTGTGGGCTGCAAACAATTCCAGCAACAAAACCTCCCTAGAGATGACATGTGAGAGTTCCCTAGGCTTACATTTCCACATTAAATACTTCAGAAATGAGGCAGAGATAAGTCAATGGTAGGAACCGAGGTGCAGCTAGCCTATCTTCCTGCCCACTGCTCTTGCAGTAACACAAGGGCTCCTCCCCCTGGCTGTCAACATGCTTACAAATATTCTATTTTACTTTCCACATTGAATTGCCAATGTTTATGTACAACACAGCCCCATGATATACTGAAAATCCTCTCTCCATTCCTGGGACGTTGCCTGACAACTACACCAAGCTTCTCAGGCACCCTCTACTCCCCAATAGGCCCCCGGCTCTCAGACAAGCCTTACACCTTTTCATCTCTGGGCTCTGGGTTTATGTTGCTGTGTGGTGTCTGCTCTCTGTGACTCCCACGTCTGTTCACAAGCTCCTCCTGCAGCACTGAGGTTCACTGCCAGCTCTAAACTCCCAGCTCTGTTTACACTATTTAACAAGCTTGTTTTCACCTCCTATGGCACATAGTGCTCCACAACTCTGTGGTTTCCTCAACTTCTCTACAGAAGGAGGGCTTTTATACGTTCTCAATCAAAGAGCCTAGCCTCTCTAAGGAAATCATGTGCTGGGACGCCTGGGTGGCTTAGCGGTGAAGCACCTGCCTTCGGCCCAGGGCATGATCCTGGAGTCCAGGGATCGAGTCCTACATCAGGCTCCCTGCGGGGAGCCTGCTTCTCCCTCTGCCTGTGTCTCTGCCTCTTTCTCTAGTTAATACATAAAAATCTTAAAAAAACAAAACAAAAAAACAAAACAAAAAACAAAACCAAGGAAGTCATGAGTTGAAGACTTGCTTGTTAAAGATATCACCACCAGGACATAGCCTTTGGCCTTGTTCCCTCATACTTAAGGATCGCTGACATTCCATCACATGTCCTCACTTCTGAGCCTGATGTCCCCTCCAGCTTCCATGCCTCTAGTCAACTCTCTCCCCTGTCCTACCGATCGCTCAGCACATGGCCTCACGGTGGACTTGAAACACCTTGGCAATAACGGAGGCTTCCCTTACTGAATGAAGGTCATGGGCACTCAAACAGGGAGATCTAAGCATGCACCAACAGCTGTACCCACACAGAAAGCCTACTGAATTTTAAAAATAACTTTAGTTCAAGCACTCTGGTTAGATTTTTACAATTGAGAGGAGATGGGGAGAACAAGATGGAATGAATGGAAGAGACACGCCGATGGGAGAGGAAGAGGAGAGAAACAGAGGCAGGCCTGGCAAACAGGAGAGAAGCACATGGGGAGGCGAAGGGGGTGGGCAGATGGAGCAAAGTCACAGGCACAGAGTTCCACAGGGTTAGTCAAAGGCCACACAACTCAGGCTGCTTTTAACTACTCGGGGACATTCTAGTCACTGTGTGACCCTTAAAGACCTGGGAAATGGTCTCAGGAGAGAGTGTATCAGAACAAGTTGGAAAGTGCAGTGAACAGAGTCAGCACCTACCATCTGCAGCAATTCACCATGTGACAAAGTCCTGGGGAGACCCATGCTCACTCTGTGGTGTAAATAATACCTCCAGGTACCTATTATCTACCAGCAGTTGCGAGTGCTACAGACAGAGGGAAGATGAAGGACCGTCCCGCACTTTCAAACCCTTGTCTGCCCTTCTACTCCAGGGAGTCTGGACACCACTGCCCACGGCACCTGTAGTCTCCTGCTTGGCGGATGGGGTGTCCACAGGTCAGGTGAATGTACTTCCTCTGCGCCCTCCTTGCCTCGCGCTGGCTGATCCACACACAGCTCCTGGGGCAGCCCCTTTCCATGGCCCCCTCCCTTTGGGCCTAGAATAAGAATGGCTACTGTCTACAGTGAGCCCCTGGGGCTTTGCTGGCCTCTGCTGGTTGCCTTTGCCAACAGCTCTTTCACTAGCCTCTGTTCAGTTAAGCCATTTTCAATTTTCTGGTAGGACTGTGACTAACTCAGAACAGAAAGGAAGAGATCTGAGAATGAGACTGTTCTTAGAACAATCTAGAAAACACAAAGTTTGTAACACATTAAAAAGCAAAATATTAAATTTAGCAGTGATTCAAATATGCTATGAGACTTCCTTCAGCAGGCTGCATTTTATGGAGGAAGACAGTACCGTTCATGGGTCTGGGGATTTGTAAAATTCTCAGGATATGTTCACAAATACTGCAGGTGAACAGATGAATGCTTATACATATTAATGAAGCAAGCACATGTAAGTGCTTACACGTATTAATTTCTAACAACACAAGAAAAATACTATTTATGATACCACTTTACATTGAGAAAAATGAGGTACAGAAGGATCACTCAGATGGCAGCATCAGGATATGAACCCCAGAAGCACGCTCCAGAGGCCAAACTCCCCCATGTTGTGCTACACGGCGTTCCAGAGGCCCACTGGACAGCCTCCAAAGGAGTGTTTAATCTAATGGAGCTAGAGGCAGAGGCGGCCCTGGGAGGAAACACCGCTATACCCGATGAAGGCACACAGTGAACACTTGATGGATGAGTCACAAGATCTGAGTCCTAGTCCTGCCAATGAACCTGCTGTATGCTGCTGGGAAAGGGCACGCGGGCTGCACCTTCACACTACAGTCCTAAGACGGAACCAGATGCTACAAAATCCACCACCACACTCATTCCTCCTCGGACTTCTGTCAAGAGGCTAAGGCGGTTTCCTGTGGGAATATCCCAAACTGCCCTTACCTTATGCCACCCTCCTCCCTTTCCACCCACCGGCTTCCCACCCAGCAGGCCCTGCACTCTTGCTCACTTCCTTCATCATTCTTTTAAACTAAGTGTCTCCTGTTTTGTCGCTTACATTGTTCTGTTTTATGCTGATACAGCTTTACCACCCCAAGAGAAATTAGATACATCTCAGAAGCAACCTTCACCTTCTGCTCCCCTGAAAAGATGATATCCCTTGCCAGAATGATGAACAGTTATTCAAAAATTCCTTCCTCCAGAGCAGGAAGGCAGACAGGGCAGGGATTACCACAGCAACAAGGTAACATTAGGAAATAAGGATTGAAAACATAAAAGAGGTCACTGTATGAATTTATAAAAGAGTGAACCAGCAAACGTCAGGGGCAGAAGAACAGAAAGAGAGGCTGGGTCCAGTTTCATTGTCAGATCAGTGCCATGTCAGAGGCTTGTAATCTTTCAGAGCAATTGAAAAATATCTGAGCATCTGTGTACTGAACTGACTAGGTACAAATCCAGAAGCTGGAGACACCCCTATCAAAGACTGAAGTCAACAGACTCCAAAGCACAGTCTCTATTTTTAAATACGTGGGGTTTAAAATCTTAACCACCACATACCTTGAGCTTGTTAGAGTATTACAAGATTTCATTTTAGTAGCAAAAAATCCTTTTACTGACAAGAGGAATCTCAATCTAGAATTAAGTTAAGAGACAGTGAAGCCCTTAGCTGCTGATAAAATGTCAAGCAGGATGAAATGAAGAAGAACGATTATAGCAAATCCTTACAAAAGAATTTTGAAAGCTGCTGTATTCACCTAGCAGGAAATATATGTATTTTTAAAACACACTGCTAACTTACTTCAACATCACAGCACTTAGAGAACAGGTCTAATCTAATTCTTAACCACGAAGAAACACTACCTCTAAGTGCTTCCATGATTGGCTGGACCGTCTCAGACCACTGGTGTGCGTTGATGGTCGTATAGATCCCAGGGAAATCTCTCTGCCAGATTCTCTGTCCTACTGACCAAATTCCCCCAAGTTCAGAATTTGCCTGCAATAAATATTACTGTCTTTGAGTATATTCACTTTGGAGTTTTACCAACAACTGTATCTTAAAACATAACTCAACATTTCTTTTAAGGGGTATAATTGCTTCTTCAGCCCAATCACTATCAAAAAGGTTTTTAAGTGCTGTGGACAGTAATGCAAAATTTATTTGTATGGTTTATATAAATTCTAAGAGAAAATTAGAGCATAAAACACTTGTCCAAAAATATTTCAGAACTAAGTCTGGGAATTAACTTTCTTGAACAATTCTTCAAAATGTACTTGTATTTCATATATACATAAATGCTATAAATATCATATAGATATTCAAAGATACACCCATGTAAAATACATATGCATGTTTTTTTGTCAAAAGTAATAGCAAAATGACAAATAGTAAAGACTATCAATGTCATACACTGTAGCCTCTCCCAGGACCGAATTCCCACGAACGTCACTGAAACTATGAGTGTAATTTACAGTTCTTTATTTTAAGTCAATGAAGCTGGAGGAATAAGCCAATCTTATATAATAGAATGGAGAAGACAGACAGTAAAAATGCTAAATGAATTGCTGCTAAATACCAATAATGAACAGAAGAATTCAAGTGAATTCTTGATAATATTCTGTGAATATTCTGTGTTTAAAAAATTCACTTTGTACTTATTCTAGAAACAATGAATCCCATAAAATTAAAAATGTATTTCATTCCATTTTGGAAGAAAATTTTAAGAGGTTATTTCATCTAATCTCCCATCCAAACTAAGAAATCAAAAATCCTAATTACCAAAAATAATCTTAATGCTGTGAAAATCATTCTTAGGATATACTTGTAAATAACACCAATTTCAAAGTAAATACCATTACTGCACAAATCAGTTAAAAAAGCAAAACAAAACCCAAACCAAACCTTTATGTAAAATATCTGTTGTTTGCCAGGCAAAGTGGCACTTAACATGAAGTGTCTTAACGTGATCAAAAGAAGCTGAAGACAGATTTCTAGAACTATCCAAGGGAAATTAAATTTCTGATTAGAGGAAACGTGCAGATCTGTCCCTAAACTTTAATACCAGTTTAATAACTATTTCTGTGAACCATAGTAAAGAAAACAGAAACTTTAAAAAGTTTACAATGTTGCCATTTAAATGAAAGCAGTTACTACATTCAAGTAGTAGGAAATATTGAAGAATACTTACAGACTTTATAGCAGGTGGTATCCTCTTCCAAAGATATCTTGCATTATTCCTAATTTACATCCCCCCCCCCAAAAAAAAACAATAAGCAATTAAAAAAAATCACTTCGGTAAATGTTTAAAATTTTAGATCTTACTGCAAACACACAAAAGTATAGTTTAAAATACTCTGTATCTTATGGAGTCAAATTTAGTTTTATATGAATTTGTCCAGGGGAAGAGTAGCTTTTCAGATAAAAAGTAATAAAATACTTTTACAAAGTAATATTTTGCCATCTTTATAGTGCATTTTTAATTTATGATCTAGACCTTAAATTAAGGTAATGGTATGCTAAAAACACAAACACTGAAGTAGGTCATTTCTTCATAGATAAAAATAGGCAAATCTCTATACTTTCAAGGCTCTGGAGTTCCCTGACAACGTATGTGATACACATGCTTTCCTCCTTATCATGAACCCTCCTCTGACCAACAAGTGCAGAGCCACCAAAACTTCAAGAGTTTGAAAGCTTGAACTACAACAAACATATGTCAGGATCATGAAAATGAAATCGACAGCTCATGGGTATACGTCTAACAGAAATCAGAGGCTACTTTTTAAAAGATATGAAACAAAGAGCTTGAATAGAATTTAAAACAACACTTAACAGTAATTACTGACGACTTGCAGCACCAGAGGGACTCCTGTGCGCTTATGCTTCCTGACTTTTCTTCAACGAGCACAAATTAGGAATAACTAAAAACAACACCTTTCAAAGGATCTCATACATGTCATTAAACAAATTCCTCTCGACCTTCTCTATCTTCCCTTTCAGTTTCTCTGGATTGACTGATTACATATGAAATTAACAGGAGCCCATGGAGGTTTTATAAAAACAAGAAAGGTCCAGCAGCCCGGGTGGCTCAGCGGTTTAGTGCCACATTCAGCCCAGGGACTGATCCTGGAGACCTGGGATTGAGCTGCACGTTGGGCTCCCCGCATGGAGCCTGCTTCTCCCTCTGCCTGTGTCTCTGCCTCTCATTAATAAATAAAATCTCGGGATCCCTGGGTGGTGCAGCGGTTTAGCGCCGCCTGCAGCCCAGGGTGTGATCCTGGAGTCCCGGGATTGCATCCTGCATCAGGCTCCTGGCATGGAGCCTGCTTCTCCCTCTGCCTGTGTCTCTGCCTCTCCCTCTCTCTCTGTCACTGTGTGCCTATCATAAATAAATAAAAAATTAAAAAAAAAGAAACATCATAATAAATAAATAAAATCTCAAAAAAAAAAAAAGCAAAACCAAAAAAGGTCAACAGAATTAAAGGACTTTATTGACACTGCTGTTTCTCACAACAAATTAGAATGTGCTTTTAGAGAATATACATAAAACAAGTGTATTTTAAAACGACTGGGCCTAGGCACTATCCGGTAACACATGAAACAGGTGCATTAAGTATTATGATAAAAGGCACAGAGCTCCTTGCGCCTTAGGGTTTCGCTGATGTCTTCCCAACGCGAAGCGTAATTTCTGTACAATCCTCAGGAAGCCACTGCTCTCGGCTTTGGGTAGAAAAGTACTTACATGTCATTGTGGAGCAGATATAAAGCTAAGAGCTGACCGTACACGGGGGGAGTGGCAATTCCTCCAGGAGCCTGTAAGGCCAAAAAAAAAAAAAAAAAAAAGAAAAAAGAAAAATACCTTATTTACGCTTACACTTAAAAAAAAAAAAAAAAGGATTTTATTAACACCAACGTAAAAGATAAACCCTATAGTACTTAGAACTGCAGATGTAGAAAGTGCTCCGAGAAGAGACAAAACACTAAAAATCGCACTGTTGAGTTCAGATCTGCCGTCGCCTGTGATTTCTAGGTCCCTCCAAACTTCTGTGTCTCCGTAAGGACAAGAATATGTAAACTGAGGACGCCTGGGGGGGGGGGGGGGCTCAGCGGCTGAGCATCTGCCTTCCGCTCAGGGCGTGACCCCAGGGTCCTGGGTTCGAGTCCTGCCCCGGGCTCCCTGCATGGAGCCCGCTTCTCCCTCTGCCTGTGTCTCTGCCTCTCTCTCTCCCTCTTTCTCTCATGAATAAATAAACAAAACCTTAAATAAAATCTTAAATAGCTGCAAACAAGGAAAGGGAGCCCCCGGGGCGCACCCCCGCGTCCCCGGCGCCCCGCCGGCCCCGTTACCCTGGAGACCGGCACCGCCCCGGGGGCCCCCTGCCAGCGCGCCGCCAGCCGCCACCTCGAGCTCCTGGTTCTCGCACTGATCCAGCAGCTTCTTGAAACTGAAGGCGCCTTCCGCCATCACCGCCACTGGCATCTTCCCGGCCGGTCCCGCCGCCGCACCCTCGCCAGAGCCGACCCACGACTGTCCCTCGGGCCGTCGCGCCCGCGATGACGTAGGCGGCCGCCGCCGCCGCCGCCGCCGCCGAGCGCCCAGGCGCAGCTGCGCCGTCGCTTCCGGCGCGTCGTCGCCGCCGCGCTGGCCGGCGCTCTCGGTGCTCTGGAGGACCCGCGCGGCCTCGCGGGAAGCGGCTTCCCGAGCGCGCGGCCGGAGGCGGGAGGGGCGGGGTGTGCGCGGCGCGGCCTGACACGCATGCGCACTGCGAGGAGCGGCCCCGGCCTGGTGCCTCGACCGCGGGAGGTCGCGGGAGGCTGGGGTCGCCCACACGCGCCCCGCCTGCACCCCCAGGCTCCTGAGCTCTGAAACGGGTCCGGTGCGGGCTTGCACCGTGCAGCCCGCCAGGCTGGGCCGCTCCCCGGGGCTGGGGACCCTGGCCTGCTGCGGAGGCGCCTGGGGGGCGGGGTGGGGGGGGGTCCTCGCCGGCGGATGCTCTGCGGCGCTGTCTGCAGTGACTTGCTGTTGGGTTGCCCTTCGGGTCACCGCGGGCCCGGAGGCTTCTGTTCGCGTCCTGCTGCAGGCCCGGCTGCACAGTCCTCAGGTCCGGCTATAGAGTCCGCAGGTCCGGCTGCACAGTCCGCAGGGCCCGCTGCACAGTCTGCAGGCCCGGCTACAGAGTCCGCAGGCCCGGCTGTGCAGTCTGAAGGCCCCGCTGCACAGTCTGCAGACACGGCTGCACAGTCCGCAGGCCCGGCTGCACAGTCTGAAGGCCCCGCTGCACAGTCTGCATGTCCGGCTGTACAGTCCGCAGGTCCAGCTGCACAGTCTGAAGGCTCGGCTGCACAGTCCGCAGGTCCAGCTGCACAGTCTGAAGGCTCGGCTGCACAGTCTGCATGTCCGGCTGTACAGTCCGCAGGTCTGGCTGCACAGTCCACAGCCCCGGCTGTGCAGTCTGAAGGCCCGACTGTACAGTCCGCAGGCCCGGCTGCACAGTCCGAAGGCCCAGCTGTATAGTCCGCAGACCCGGCTGCACAGTCCGCAGGTCCAGCTGCACAGTCCGCAGCCCCGGCTGCGCGGTCTGAAGGCCCGAGTGTACAGTCTGAAGCCCCCGCTGTATAGTCTGCAGACACGGCTGCACAGTCCGCAGGTCCGACTGCACAGTCTGCAGGCCCAGAGCAAGTGGCAAATGCAGGACCCTGGTTGAAAAAATGGGAGGGGACGCTAGGGGTCATATCATGCAAAGCTTTCTCCTCCGACTGGAGTGTACCTCACCTTTTCCTGGTACTTTCTGCTATTTAGTAAGACTCTAAGTAAAGAAAAATTAAAAATTTAAACGATTGCTGTGAATCTTAGCATCCATCTTCACATGGTGCGCCGCCAGGTTTAAATTGAGATGTAAGTGCGTCGAACCCCACTGGGGAATCCGAGAAATCACGCAGTTCGTGTTTCATAGCTCATAGATGCGCTTGTATGTTGTTCTTATTAAAATCGTGGAAATGCTGCACAAAACTAACAACTATTTTTCATGCACTTTATGTTCATGCTCGACCAGCTCTGGCTCACATGCAAATGCTCTGTCGTCCCTATGGGCTTCACTCTCCAAACATGCTCAAAGGTAACATTATTAAGAATTTCGAGATAGCGACAGCATCACTGATTATTTTTACAGAATCAACACTGTTCCCACGTGGCAATGACTGTATGTAATAATGCTTTGGATGGAATATAAAGATAAACCACTATAAAACTCAAAGAATTGGCAACATTAAGTAGGAATGTACACAGGGGTGCCTGCGCAGCTCAGTTGGTTGAGCATCTGACTCTTGGTTTTGGCTCAGGTCATGATCGTGAGATAGAGCCCTGCGTTGGGCTCCTCGCTCAGCGGGAAATCTGCATGAGATTCTCTCTCCCTCTCTTGCCCCGCCCCCCCACCTCATGCTCTTTCTCTGTAAAAAATAAAATAAAATAAAATAAAATAAAATAAAATAAAATGAAGGTACAGAAATATCTTGCAGAAGTGGAGATATTTTGGAGAAATAAAGCATCCAAGTTTCATCCATCACACAAAGAAGAGGACTGAGGGGCAAAATGATTCTAAGACCCTTTGACATAAATTTGACGAGCAAGATTTAAAATTATTAAATTGTAATAACAGCTGCCTAAAATATTGGGCAAAGAAAGATTCAGTGGGATCAACTTCCCAGCGGTTTGATCATTTAAAAGGAAAACTATGATTGAAAGCTTTGGCAGATACTCTGGGCGGCTGAAAGGTGAGGACATAATAGATGGTTCTTTGCTGAACAGAAAATCTCGGTGAGGCTTTGGACACAAAGCATGGGTTACAGGTAGAATTTGGGGTGTCATTTGAAGGATCAAGCTGTTCTCTAAAGACAGGTACAGGCATTTGGGGATTGGAGGCTGGGAGTTGGGAGAGGAAGAGAGGACAGGGAAGGAGGGCTGCAGGCAAGAGCATTGTTGGCCCGGGAACAGAGAACTCCGAGTGCCGAGAAGGGCTGATGGATTTCCAGGGCTGGCATCCAGTTTTAGGTTGTTACTGTGCATGCTGCACCGGTCTTTACCTCCACACTTTCAATAATACGCAGGAGGAATGGAGGGGACAGGAGAGAGGGCGGGCTGGTGTACAAGGCAGTCATTTCAGGAGGTGGGCCTCAGAAGAGAGATCAGGACTTGGCAGCAGTAGGCAAGAGAAGAGGCCGCCGGGAAGGGAGCTGTGCATCCTGGAGGTGCTGACTCTGGAGTGGCAAGGGTTGCATTTCTCCCTGCGTGTGGGGTGAAGGGTGGGAAGGCCGAGGGAAGTGTGGGCTCCCACGCTAAGAGCCTCATCTCATGCCACATACAATAATTAACTTGGACAAGATCAAAGACCTCAATGTAAGAGTTAAAATGGTTAAAAGAAAACACAGAGCAAGTCTTCCTGACCTGGGATTAGGCACTGACTTCATAAACATGACACCAGAAAGCACAAGCGACAAAAGAAAAAAAAAAAAAACAGATAAGCTGGATGCTATCAAATTAAACACTTTTATGCTTCAAAGGGTGTCATCAAGAAAGTGAAAGGACAACCACAGGTTGGGAGAACATTTTGCAAATCATGTGCTTGAAGAGAGACTTGGACTTACAACCAATAAATAATGCTTGCAACTCAAAAACAGGCAAATAACCCAATTTAAAAGGGGGGAAAGGTGGACTCAGTCTATTTTCCCGAGAAGACATACAAATGGCCAAAAAGCATGTGAGAAGATGCTCAAGAACATCACTTATTAGGGCAAGGGAGATCAAACCCCAAATCCCACCCGCTAGGTAGTTCTAACAACTAATACTAAGTGTCAGTGAGGGTGTGCAGAAGTCCGAGCCTTTATACGCCGTGGGTGGGAGTGCACCGGCTGCAGCTGCTCTGGGAAATAGGCTGGCAGTTCCTCCAAAGTGTAAACAGACAGCATGTGACTCAGCAGTTCTACTTCTTGGTCTATACCCAGGAGACGTGAAAACATGAAAACGGGTCCACACAAAACCTCGTACACGACCTTCACAGCAGCATTATTCATAATAGCCAAGAAATGGGAACAATCCAAACCTCTAGATAATAGACAAATAATAAAATGCGGTATATCCAATATAGCGGAATATTATTTAACCATAAAAGCAAATGACACACTGACACCTGCTACAACTGGGGCGAATCTTGAAAATGTTGTGTTTAGTGAAACAAGCCAGTTGCAAATGCCCAAATATCGTATGATCTCATTTACATGAAATATCCACAATCGGCTATTCCACAGGGGCAGAAAGTAATCAGCGGGAGGTGGGAGGACCTGGGGCGGGAAGATGGGCCACAGAGGACCGGGGCTGTGGCTAGAGTTTATTATTGACAGCTCAGGCCTAGAGGTGCAGGGAAGCAGCTGCAGGAACGGGCCACCCACCCCGGAGCCAGCCGTCCTCTATGGCAAGGGCCTGGGCTTCACTCTCGGGGTGAAAGCTAACATCACAGAGCATGACCAGCTGTCTCTGCCAGCTGGATTAGAAGAACAGATGTGGGGGGGGGGGCAGTTTTAATTCCTGAGACATCAGACTGCCGGCAGAGTAGAGGAGTATATTCATTCTGGTGGACGGCCCTCTGGAAGACGTGGGATGTGAGGATGCCGACGTGGCTGAGATCGTGAAGGGAGGTTCTCATGCGCTGTCATCGGACCATTGACTTAGAGGGACGTTGGTGTTTGTGCTCAGTAAAATCTCAGGTGGGGTTCTTGGCAAAGTCATCCACCGTGGACGGCCCTGCTCGTGGAGGTCAGCATTTTGGAAAGCAGGGTAACAACACACACTGGAAGCCAAGTCCGGGTCAGCCTTCAAAGTACAGTTCTTTCCCCCAGAAATTATCCTAAGGAGGTCATTGCAAGAGAGGAAGCCAACTATGGCTACAAATGGCCCAGCAACTGGAAATACAAAGGCTAAAGGCCTTACAATGACCTATGTGTCTAATAGGTGCAAGGTCACACGTGTCATGGTCAGGCGAGGGATGTTTTCCGTGTGAGAGCAGCCTTCCTGAAATAATATTAATGAAATACAGGAAATAATAAGTCTCTATTACTATATTCCAGACTAGATTTGCAGGGACGGGTAGGAAGGGACATAGACAGGAAAGCTCTTGTAAGATTAAGGGGCTAGATTGTGGGCATCCCTGGTGGCCCAGCGGTTTAGCGCCGCCTTTGGCCCAGGGCGTGATCCTGGGGCCCCGGGATCGAGTCCCACGTCGGGCTCCCTGCATGGAGCCTGCTTCTCCCTCTGCCTGTCTCTGCCTCTCTCTCTCTCTGTGTCTCCCATAAATAAATAAAATCTTTAAGACAAAATGGGGGGGGGGCTAGATTGTAGGTGAGGAGTATTTTCTTTAAAGCTCTCTTTTAACGTAGTAAAATTATTTTAGTGATGATTTTTTTTTCTTTGCCCCCAATCTTAAGCAACTTTAGCAATCCAAAATTGAAAAATAGGACACATCTTTCTGCCCCACCCCCTTCCCCTGATGCTTGTGTTCACGGGTGAATAAGAAGAGAGAACACTTTGGCGAAACTTCAGAAAGGCCCAGGAGCTAAGGGCAGATATACGTTAGGGGGATCGCAGAGGGATAAAGAAGAGCGGTAAGAAGGTTGTCAGTGGTGGAAGCAAAGGGATTATAAATAAAGCAGGGAAGAAGGCCCGTGTGCCAGGAACCCGGAGCGGCTCTGGGCGACCCTGGGGCGGTCTTATAGAAGTGTCACCTGGAATCCCTTCTCATGCTCATTTATGTCCTCGGCCCAGGTGCGTCTCTTGGCCAATGACACGAGAGGGGGTGCAGAGCTGCTCATTGTGCTTCTCACTGCTAGTTTGATTTAATGCTGGGGGTTCCAGGGGCTCGGCCAGAGCCGCCCTTGTCCTTGGAGAGCCTAGGATGGAGGGCCCTGCTGGTCACCTCCCAGAATCGCCCTCTCCACCAGCACCCAGCACCCTGCCTATGTATGACCTGCAACACTTCCTGGTGGTTGTTGCTGATTGCTTCTGTCCTCTCTATGCCTCCAGGACTGCAGGGCCTCCCAGAGCCCCCGCCCGCCCCCACTGGGTTGGACTCCAGTGTTCTGGCTAAGCAAATCAAGTCACCTCCCCCATACTCCCCGTTTTGTCACAGAGCTCCTTTGTACAGCTTTCCTGGAACCAGAAGGGGTGAATTCATGGCCCGGGGTGGCCCAGCTGCCATGTTGACCAGGGCCTACATTACGAATCCATCACAGCCTTCTTTCCCTTGGAGCCTGGTCATGGTCTCAGAATCCTAGACTGAGAACTGCAGCCAGGCCCTACCAACGGATCAGAGTTGTCACGCAGAGTGACACTTGGTGGCATCCCTGTGCTGGGTTCATCATAGTTTGGTCACTGCCAATCTATGTGCCTGGTTTCTTGCGGTTGCCATGTCCCATGTGCTTGGCCAGGGCCCTAATCTTGAGCATTTCCAGAGAGGGGATCCAGATGGTCATTGGTCCTCAGGCAGTTCTCTCCCTGTTCCTTCTTCTCTTCTGTTTTCTGCTTGCTCGGGGCTCCCCAGGTCCCAGCAAACTGCCCATCTGAGTCACGGCAACCCCCAAACCCAACCCAGGCCTTAGAGCAGCAGCACGTGCCTGGTGATGAGAAGCGAGTATAACTTGATCTCTTAGCCCACGTTCTCAGCCCAGCCTCACCTTGGGGTCACCAGTTAGTCACCTTGCGTGATCCTATATCCACTGGACTGTGCAAACCACCAGCCCAGAATGTGAGCCTCCTACTGGCTGACTTTCCCCACAGCACCCATCCCGGATCGTTTGCAAAAAAAAAGCCTGTAATCGATAAGCGTTCTCAAACGGATGATTTATTTTTATTTATATATTTTTTAAAGATTTTATTTATTTACGCATGAGAGACACATAGAGAGAGAGAGGCAGAGACACAGGCAGAGGGAGAGGCAGGCTCCACTTGGGGAGCCCAACGTGGGACTCGATCCCAGGACGACGAGATCACGACTTGAGCCAAAGGCAGACGCTCAACCACTGAGCCACCCAGGTGCCCCTCAAAGGGATGATTTATACTTTCCTAGAAATAGACGGGGATCCGGAGTTACCTAATAGGAAATCAGTCTTCAGTGGGGAAAGAAACGTAGGAATTTTGAAATCAGATCAGGATTCATCGTGTGTGTTGGGGAAACCAAAGCAGAAACCACCATGCGTTTCTCACTCCCTTTATCGCAGAATGTTTGAGAGCCCAGCCTCAGATTCCTGCTGCTGACCTCGCAAGCTCGGGCCCTCCGCCCCTGAGTCCACTTCGGCACCTGTTAAACTGAGCAACAGCTGGGCTGCCTGCAAGGCCGCTCTGAGGATTGAATCCCGTGGGTCTCAGCCGGGTGCCTGGGCTCCTGGAGGGAGATTAGCATTATTCCCCTGAGAGCAGCCAGGCCACCTCCAGGCGGGCCGGTGCCCCATCACCGTATTCGCACAGACACATCCACTTTAACCTTTCACAGGGGAGAGCAAACATTGTACTTAGGTTTTCCGGAGGGAATGCAGTTCCGGGGAAGTAGGTCCAGTTTTGTTCCCTCCCAAGGAGACGAGGGAGGGCCCATGGGGGGTGCAGGGGTGCAGATGGGTGGGTGCGACCTCAGGCCTCCCCACCAGGAGGCGGCGTTGCACTGCCGAGGCTCCCAGGCTACCTGGGCCTGGGCCTGGGGAGCAGCAGGTGGATCCAGGCTTTATTTCACCCACTTATTATTTTTCAGCTGCGAGCATCCTCGGAAGGAAGGGGGCACTGTGCTTCTGAGGCGTCCCCTTCACGTGCCACATTCCTGTCCCAATTGTCCAGGGCTTCCTCAGGCTGGGCTTCCTCCTGAGTGGGCCCCAGGGTGTGCGAGGCTTGGGGTGAGGGTGACCATCAGCCTGGGGCATTGGGGTGCAAGGCTTCTCACGGGGCGGGAGCCCCGGGGTGCCAGTCCCTGTCCTGGGGAGCTGACAGGCTGGCCGGCGTGGAGAGCGGGAGGTCTGGGCCGGAGTCTGACACAGTTGAGGATGATCTTTAACCAGGATTTACGTGGGTCTGAGTGACCGTTTGTGAATCCCCCTTACCTGCGCCGTCCCGTAAACATCACAAGCGCCCAGGGGAGAGCCACGGCTTGGAGAGGCCGGCGGGCTGTCCCCAAGTCACACAGCTAGCCAGCGGGCCACAGAGCTCCGGACTTGGGCTGCCTCCCTGCAAGGCCGTCCTCAGCGGCGGCGCCCAGAGATTGAGGGCACCCCACACACCGACGAGCGCGCCCCCCAGCTGCGCCCAGACTCCTGTGTGGCTCCCGGGGACCCGAGCCGGGGGCAGCCTGGAAACAAGTTTGGGCCCAGGTCACCGCTGAATCTCCAAGGCTACATCAGGAATCCACAGCCTTCCTGCTACACCTTTTGGTCCCCAGCGTCCTCACACCTAGGCCCACTCTGCCTGCTGCCCACGTTCCAGGGCCTGCCAGGCCCTGCATCCCCTGAGCACCTGCCACGTGCCAGGTGCTGCTACGGTGGCTGGAGCTCAGCCGCCCACAGATTCAGCCTCTGCTAAATTCAACCTGAGGAATTCCTCTAGTTCTCTTGGGTCTCTGCTTTCTCGAACTCTCTGGTCCATTTCTGTGCTGTTTATGATGGTACAGCGAATGTCCTACAACACAGCAGGTTAATGGGATAGACTTTCACCATGTCTGGGAGGAGCCCCTGCTGGCTTCTCTGGGGGTCTCACGGGGCTGACGGAGGCTGTGGGAAGGATCCCGTCTACGCTGCCTCATGTGGAGCTTGGCAGGATGCAGGTCCTGGAGCTCTTGGCTGCAGGCTCCCTCCTCTCCTTGCCAGGCAAGCCTTTGCATAGCTGAGTGCCCAGCAGGCCAGCTGGCGGCGGTCACAGCGGTCACAGCGAGCTAGCGAGAGCAAAGAGGAAAAGCTCTCACCTCACCTAACGAGAGCAAAGAGGAGAGCGAGAGGAAAGCCAGAGTCTTTCTGTAAGCAGATAGTGGAAGTGACGTGCCATCACTTTTGCTGTTTTGTATTCTTCAGAAACAAGCCATTAGGTCCAGCCCACGCTTAGTGGAAGTGCCTTGGCGACCAGAAGGTGCGGACGGGGGTGGGGTGGGGGTCAGGTTCGAGCCTGCCTGCTGCGGTCTGCCCTCTGGCTCTCAAAGAGTCACATCCCTCTCTCAAGCAAAACACACTCACCCTGTTCCCAAGAATCCCCCACGGCTTCAAGCTACTAATGCATCAGCTCCAAGTCCAGAGTCTTACCATCTGAGTCAGATCTGGGTGTAAACAAGGCTCTCCAGGTGAGCTTCCTTAAGTACAGTTCCTCTCCACCTGTAGGTCCGTAAAACTAGAGACATGCATCCTGTCCTATATGTGCTAACAGGTGGGACACACATAGGATGACCGTTATAGACATTCCAGCTCAGGGAAAGGGAATGGGGGGGTGCGTAAGGGAATCCCCAGCCCATGGCAATGCTGAAATTCAGCCAGGGAAACGTTGCAATCCCCTCCAGTCAGCTTCAAGCCCTGAGAACAGTTTTCCGTGTCTCTGGGCTCTGTCCTCTGGGTCCTGACCGTCATCCTTCCTCGACTCCGGAAAAGGTAGAAAATGTTGGCAACTGAGCAGTCTCCTCACGCTGTCTCCTGCTGGTCTAACTGATGGTGATCTATTCTCCCTTAAGGTGGGTGATAGGGACACAGGTGATCATTGTAACACTCTTTCAGATTTTTCGATGTGTCTTTGATACTACATAATAGATGTTGTAAAAAGAGAATTTCTTTGGTGCATGAATACACAGAGAGAGATCAATGGAAGAGAATAAAAGTCCAGAAATAACCCAAGTGCATGGGAAAATTTAGTATATGATAAAGATGATATTTCAAATGCTAGAAAAGTGATTGGCTTTTTAATAAATGATGCGGAGACATTTAGAAAACCATACCTCACATCATATGCACGAATATACCCCAAATGAATTAGAAATATACAGGTAGGGGCGACTGGGTGACTCAGGGGTTCAGCGTCTGCCTTTGGCTCAGGTCGTGATCCCGGGGGGCCTGGAATCGAGTCCTGAATCCAGCTCCCTGCAGGGAGCCTGCTTCTCCCTCTGCCTGTGTCTCTGCCTCTCTGTGTGTGTCTCCCATGAATAAATAAATAAAACCTTTTTTTAAAAAAGAAATATACATGTAAAAAGTGAGATCATACAAGTTCTAGAAGACAACATCAGTGACTTTTTCTGTGGTGAAAGGCTTTTTCATGATGGCCCCAAATCCAGATGTCATGAAAGACAAGATGAATAAAACTGACCTCGTAAAAATTAAAAAAGAAAAAAAAAAACATGCACACAGAAAACTACCAGATGCATTGCACATAACCCAATAGAAAAATCTTCCCAACGTGTATTGGAGACAGAGGGCCACTTTGGGTAATGGGTAAAGAATTCTAAAAGATTGAGCAAAGACAGGTGGAGGCGGCCACGCCGGCTGTACTCTGTACTCTAGTTTTTCAGTCTCTCTAGATTCCCCCATGAGGGTATCCAGGGCGACTACAGAGAGAAACAGAGGGCCTGTGGGGGAACATTGACAATAAACTGAGTCATAGGTGTTCTTAGAACTTCGAAATACAGGCAGATGGGAATCAACCGTCAACAGTGCAAAGACTTGTGTGTTTCTGTGTATGTGCAAGAAAATGCAGAGAGGGTAACGGGACATCTGATGGATCCAAGAAGAGCGGAGCCGAAAAGTAGCCTGGGGTTTTCGCTGCCCAGCACAGAAGACGATCTGCGTGCAGCAGGTGGAGCTGGGAGGCCTGTGCCCCCTCAGCGGTGGCTGCCTGCCTTGTGCCTGCTGGCCTCGGAAGGACGGGGTAGGAGCTGTCTAGACTCTGTTGACTTGCAAAATGGATCCTCCAGAGTTTTCTTCAGGGGCAGGGCTCCATGCCCAGGAGACGCTGTTGAGAGTGGAAAAAAATCTTTTGCAGAGTAAGGACAACTGAGAAAAGGAAAGAGTGCGTAGGTAGATGCCCCCGGGGAAGGGCCACGAAGCCAGGAAGTCTCAGAAGCCGAGCTGCCGGGTTTTTGAAACACTTCACTTAAAAATCAGGGCTGGTGGGACACCTGCACCCCAATGTTTCTAGCAGCAATGTCCACGGTAGCCACACTGTGGAAGGAGCCTCGGTGTCCATCGACAGATGATGGATAGAGAAGCTGTGCTCTATGTACACCTGGGATATTCCTCAGCCATTAGGAACGACAAATACCCACCATGTGCTTCGACGTGGATGGAACTGGAGGGTATGATGCAAGTAGGCACGTAAGGAAATAGGCTCACTTTGTCACCCTTTGTCCCCAGAGCAGTGCGGTACTGTCCACCACACACCGAGCTGGCGGGAACCCCGAAGCCTGAGGACGCGCCGTGCTTGTGGCTGGGGAGCGGCAGGTGCCTCCACATACTCCGGAGGGGCAGCTCCGTGGAGGGGGAGGCGACACGAGAGCCAAACTACGTCTCCACTTACGGTACTGGGCTGAGTGGTGTCTCCCCCAGTTCACGTCCACCTGGAACCCGTGAATGTGGCCTCCCCTAAAAATAGGGTCCTTGCAGATGTAATTAAGGTGAGGTCATGCAGGCCTAGAGGCGGGGCCTAAAGCCAATATGACTGATGTCCTTATGGGAGAAGACACCCAGACTCGGGGAGAAGGTCAGGTGACAAAGGAGGCAGGGTTCAGGGTGATGCTTCTATAAGCCAAGAAAAGCCAAGGGGGGGCCGGCAGCCTTGGCAGCCAGAAGACGCGGGGACGAAGGATGCTCCTCTGGGACCTTCCTAGTGAGCACCATCCTGCCAACATCTTGGTTTTGGGGTTCTAGTCTCCAGAGTGGTGAGAGAATCACGTGTGTTGTTTGGAACCACAGGGTCAGGAGCGCTCTGTGAGGGGCGCCCTGGGCGGGAGTCCGTGGCCTCTCCAGCCAAACAAAGGCTCCCCTGGGAGTTTATCCTGAAGATGCGACCCCAGTGACACCCAAAAGTAAGGTGCACGCTCTTGTTCATCAGGGGCTAGTTTGTGATTGAAAGCAGCCTCAACGCTGAGTCGTAGAAGACTGGCTGAGCAAATAGGGCCACAGGGCCAGCAGCTCCGAGAGGGAGTGAGTCCTGGTAGGGGCCCAAGGGGGGACCCCGAAGGTGGTGCCGCGGATCCCGGCCCCGGGGTGCCTGGGCCTGTGTGGCTAACTGCGTCGAGAATCTGGGCTGAGGGGCCTCTGGGTGGTTCAGCGGTTAAGGCCTGCCTTCGGCCCAGGGAGTGACCCCAGGGTCCCGGGATTGAGTCCCGTGTCGGGCTCCCTGCATGGAGCCTGCTTCTCCCTCTGCCTGTGTCTCTGCCTCTCTCTCTCTCTCTGTGTCTCTCATGAATAAACAAATAAAATCTTAAAAAAATGCATTATATTGGGACGCCTGGATGGCTCAGTGGTTGAGGATCTGTCTTTGGCTCAGGTTGTGATCCTGGGATCAAGTTCTGCATCAGGCTCTCCTCAGGGAGCCTGCTTCTCCCTCTGCCTGTGTCTCTGCCTCTTTCTCTCTGTGTCTCTCATGAATAAATAAATAAAATCTTAAAAAAAAAGAATCTGGGCTGAACTTGTGTCTCTCTTTGCCCCACAGAATGCAGAAGTGCTTGTGCCAGTGCTTTAAGGGGACGAGCGATCTCCACCTCCTGTCTTGAAGATCCTGCAGGATGAGGAAGATGAGGACTAGGGACAGCGCCTCCAACAATGTCAGGGGGTGGTGGTCATGACCAAGGACACAGAAGTCAAGGTCTCCTTGGCAACTCTCATCCGTAGGGAAGGCGGGGAGCATCCTGACTCTCTTGGCTAGCAATGGGGGCTATGGTGAGGGGCTTTTATTTAAAAAAATTTTTTTTAAAGATTCTTATTTATTTATTCATGGGAGACACACAGAGAGAGGCAGAGACACAGGCAGAGGGAGAAGCAGGCTCCCTGCAGAGACCCCGATGCAGGACTTGATCCCAGGACCCTGGGCTCACGCCCTGAGCCCAAGGCAGACGCTCAACCGCTGAGCCCCCCGGGCCCTCCGGTGAGGTGAGGGGCTTTTCAAATCAGCCACGTCCTTCATCCCCATTGTCGGGAACCCAAAGTGACTTTCTGGAAAGTTTGTTCCCAGGAAGCTACCCGCCGGCAGGGAGGAGTTTGGTCCCTCTAAGAACTGACGTTTCCTTGTGGGGTTTCCACGTCAGCATTTTCGAGGGCAGTCCAGCATTTGCAGGGCTTTGCTTAGGCTGTGTTACGATGCTGCTCTGATCGTTTTTAGGTTCTAACGAGATGGTTTCTCTGGCCTGCTGAGCCGGGGCCTGTCTGCTGCCACCACGGTTCTCCTGGTTCTTTCAGCCTGGAGGCTGCGGTGGGGGTGGGGGGCTCACTGCTCAGAGCCCTCCAACCTGCAGAGTAATGCAACTGCCTGACTTAAGCATCGACTGCCTCCTGCACCCGCGTCCAGAGGGCTGTCCCCAATAAACACACTGCCAGCCACACCCCTGGATAAAGAGCCGCCACCTCCCCACACCAAGATTCCTTTGTTTCAGAAGTCAGGCTGGAATTCAATAACTGAACACTTGGGCCACTTGCCTTCCTCCCTTTCTGTGTTCTAAGTGCCTGCTGTTATGTTCTAAATTCACCAACAGCGAGCCCACGGAACCCTAGGCCCCCACCCTTGACCCAGGTAAGAACAGAACCCCCTCTTTCGCTACCTGTGACCCTGCGGTGTGTAACGTCCAGGTGTGCTGTACCATTTCCAGGCCTCATAAGTGATAAGCCTCCGATTTTTGACATTTCCTGATGGTTGTTGCTGAAGGGTGTTTGCAATCACACTAAGAACCACCAGGGGTGGGCCAGGTAGCTGTCTGGGGAAGCTCACGCGGCCCAGGTGAGTACACCTCCTTCTATTTTTTTTTTAAGACTTTATTTGTATTTATTTGAAAGACAGAGAGAACAAATGGGGAGAAGGGGCAGGGGAGAGGGAGAAGCTGACTCTCTGCTGAGCAGGGAGCCTGTCTCGGGGCTCGATCCCAAGACCCCAAGCTCATGAGTTGAGTCAAAGGCAGATGCTTCACCGAGTGAACTACCCAGGTGTCCCCAGGTGAGCACATTTCTAGCGATAGCATGACAATGTAGGCTGAGAGGAGCTGACTCAGGGTGTGGGCTTAGAGAGCTGGGGCTTTGAGCCACGTGTCGCTGTCACATCTGGGGGACAGGCACGAGCTGGCGTGCAGTCCCACAGGTGATGATTCAATCAGTTACGTCTCTACAAGGAAACCTCGGTAACAAATGCTGATCCTGAGCTCCGGTGAGCTCCCTGGGCTGCTAATACTCCATGCATCTTGTCCCCCATCAACGACAGGAAGGGCCTGCCTCCCCGAGGTCATGGAGGCTTCACGATGGCGCTGTCCCCACCCCAGATCTGCTCTCTGGGTCTCTTCCTTGGGCTGGCTCTGATGTGTATCCTTTTGCTACAATAAAATTGTCATGAGTGCTTTCCTGAGTCCTGTGAGTCATTCTAGTGACTTACTGGACTCAAGGGTGTCTCTGGGACCCCTGAGTTTGTAGCCAGCTGGTCTGAGTGAGGGTGGCCTGGGGACTGTAACCCTAGAGCTGGTGTCTGAGTCTTCCAGTCCGGAGGGTCTGGAGGACTGTTCCCTTCATCTCGAGTTTGCAAAGCACGGTGGAGGTGAGGAAGAACCAGGGGCTGGGAAGGCATGACGCACAGCCGGGTGACCACGTGGGGGGGAGGCCGAGCCTATGGGACAAGCCCAGGCATCCTACTCCCGCCTCCGCATCACACCGGGCCGAGGAGGCAGGGGACTGGGAGAGGCCTGTGCTCCGGGCGAGGGTCTGTGGGGCTGCTCGAGGAGCCTGGCCCCTGCCGTGGCAGCTGCCCCGGTGACCTCGAGGGGCTGTGCTGGCGAGGGGCACCGCTGGACGGCCCGGGCCTACAGACCCAGCAGGCTGGAGGAGGCGAAAACGCTGGGTCCCTGCTCCCAGACCCGATGCCATCCAGTCACGGTCTATGCGGAGCTGCAGACATAAGCAGAGGGGGACCCTGACTGTACCCCCCAGGTGCGTGCAGGCTGCTGCTCTGTTCAGGGGGCTCCCCCGGCTGTGCTGGGAGGCCCAGTCGCTTCCCTGTCCAGTCGTGTCCGTAGATATTGGCGACCTGCCTCCTCGGTAGCTGAGAGGCTACGCGGTTCTTTCCTGCCTCTGTGGGCTCCAGCCAGGCGAAGGCACCAGATTCCTGTCCTGGGAGTCGTGAGGACAGAATGAAATCAGGGGTACGGTGTAGACCGCAGTAGGAAAGCTAAGTCCATGGGGACAGCTGCAGAGGCAGTTCGAGGGGGACCTTAGGGACCGTCCGGGGCTGGATCTGGGGAAGCTAGGTGGGTGCGAACCGAGACCCAGGGGGCAGGGGACATCACCAGTGGAGACGCCTGGGAGTCCTGGCCAGCGGGGGACACAGACGGTGGAGCGCCCCAGTATGGATGGGGGGGCCTGGCTGCGGGCTGATTCGGGGCTGCTCTGGTGGCCGCGCCCGAGGAAGGGGTTCCCACGCACCCCTCTCTGTGCCTGTTACTGATCGTGAAATGCTCTCTGTGGTGGGTCCAAGGCCTCCATTTAAAGATGATGCCGAGGCCCAAGTGGATTGTGAGACGTGTCCAGAGCCTCACAGCCTGTTCTCAGTAGAGGTGGGATGGTTTCCCCAGTAAAGCTGTTTTTGTTTTTAATTTTTAAAGTATTTCTTTTATTAGAGTAAGTCCTATATATATATGCACACACATAGGAAATTTGCCATTTTAAAGCGTATGATTCAGTGGCACTTAAGAACGTTCCCCATGTCGTGTATCCATAATCATTAACTATTTCTACTTTTTCATCACCCCACATAGAAGCTCTGGGCCCGTTAAGCAGGAGCTCCCACTGTCCAGGCCTAGCGCCCCCGGCACCTCTATTCCGAGGGCCGTGCAGCTGCCCCCAGGGGGGCACATCAGCCCCCAGGACAGAGCTGGCCCCACTTTATGGGCTCAGATGAGATCTCGGGAAGAAAACCGCGGGGGTTCATCCTCCCAGATACGTCTTATAATCACGCTTCTCACATTTCCGTAGCACTTGGGACTGCGTGTTACATGTGCCAGGAATGAACCAAAAGTTGTCATTGGACACAGGTCGTGGAGGAGTCCAGGAGGGCGGTCGGAGCAGGTCACATGATGTCGACAGCCTGGCTGCTGGGGTTCCTGCAGGCAGCACCCCCCAGCACCCCCCAGCACCCCGGCCTTCGGGACTGTGGCTCTTCTCTCGGGTTCAGGGCCAGCTCCCACCTACGGGCCAGCCGTCGTGCATGCGACACGCAGACGGGATGCTCACTGGCTTAGGCTGGGGGCTCCTGGTCGCACCCTCCAGGGAGCCCAGGACTTGCAGGCAGGGGGGGGTGCTTTCTGGCTTCAGCGAGTCACCAGGCGTAGGCGAGTAGATGCCAGGCCTCCAGGCCAACAGATAACGGTCCCCACTCATTGCGCCCAACCTCTTCGGGGTTCTGAGCTGCTCGGAGCCAGAATCGCCGTCTGTGAAGCTCTCACGATGCCCGGCACGTCCTCCGGAACCATTCACTGCTGTGGTTGCTGCTGCCAAACGCGCCCCCCAGCCACGACCTTGCACAGCGTCACTGAATCCTCACAAGGCCCCGGGGGGTGAGCGCTATTTTCCTGCTTTTACAGATAAGGACACCGGGGCTCAGACAGGTCGTGCAACCTGGCAAAGGTCACCTGGCTGGTGAGACAGGAACCCTGGAAGCCCCACTGTGTGGTGGACCGGCCTCCCGCGTGGCTTCACGAGTGGCCGGTTCCACAAACAGGGGCCAAGAGGCGACGGCCGGAGGCGAGTTGGTAGTGAGTGTAACGCGTCCCCTCGCCGTGTCAACCCGATTCTCCCGGGAGCCAGTTTTCACTCTGGTTTTAATTCGGAGACCCTAAGGTGCATCGACGTTTTAAGGTGCAATTCTGAAACCCCACAATAATGGACAGCCCCCCCTTGGCCTCCAGCAGCCAGAGCAAGTTCGAGTCGCTTCCAGCGCTTTGTAACTTACAACGGGGCAGAAATTTACACACCGGGAAAGTATAATTCGGTGAGTAATGGGGATCTGGATTAATTCCCAAATAAAGCTGTTATCGTAAGAATTTATGAACAGAGGAATAAAAGACACTTAGCAGAATCTCCAGAGGCAGATATTAGACGTGAAAATCAAACCTTGCAGTGCTTTAAATGTTATTTATCACATCCTTCCCCCCTTTTGTGGTTTGGCGCCTGGAGCCCCAGGCCTGTGACCGTCCGGTTGTACGTGGACGGGATCACCGGTGGCGGCTCTCACGTGGACGTAAGAAGGACAAGGGAAGATGGATGGGGTGGAGATGAGACGCAGATGTGCTCCCCGCCTGTGAACACAAGACGCGGGGGGTGGACAGTACAGGCCGCCCCAGCTCGGTGCCTAGAACCTTTCCTGGAAACGTACCGTCAGGACTTTCCCATTAAATCAGTCCAGGGACGTTGGGAGATTAAATGAGGGCTCCTCTCGCTCTTTTTTTTTCTTTTCTTTTTTTTCAACAAATAGCTCAGGACTAGTGGGGCTTATCTGGTGTGAATCAGGAGATGAGATACCAGCTTTGCCTCTTCCCCTACAAGGGTCCTGCTCAACTTCTAGAAGTCTCCAGGAAATGGGGAGCTGCTCCACCTCTGGACAGAAGCCACAGCAATGGGCTCTATGGGCCGCTCAGCCGGGGTCGGCACGTGCCCTGCACCCCTGCCTGGCATCTCAGGGCACTCAGTCACCCCATGGTGACTCCCTGGTGATTCATCCCAGCAGGTCTGTGCCCCTGGAGGTCCCTTCAAAACCAGTCCGCTGAGAAATGGTACGTGAAGCCTCCACCTGCTACCTGCTCAGCCAGCTGGTCGGATCTAAGCGTGGTGACACCTGACTACAGCCCGTCAGCGATACCTCAGCCAAAATGAATAATTTAGGTCCATGAATTTGGGGCTATTGGCGCTTTCGTGGTGAGAGCACCTCTGTTGGAGGCAAGTCAACGTTCTTGATCCAGGATGGGTCCTCGTATACGCTTGGCAGCTTTACCCCTGATGTGAGCCGCCTTAACGGGACCTCAGCTCTGACCAACACCCAAGGGTCTCATGCTGTCCTTCACCTGCAGTTCACGATCATTCTTACAGCCACCACCCCACTGCTTTATCCGGCATAAAGCCTTTTAAAAATCCTGATCAGGGATCTGCTAAGCTCGCTGTTTTGCTCCGATCTCTAGCACCAATTTCCTGAAAATAAGGTGCTTTACCCCTGTTGCCCAGAGTCCACTGTTCACATGATGGGAGGGTGGGCCGGCTGGGAGCAGACCTCACTTTGGGAACTGCTGGGGGTGAACGGGAACAGGATAGAGCTTTGGGACAATGACCCGAGAGACACAAAGTGATGGGCTGAGAAAGAACACATCTGCCTTCCATGGAATAGTGACCAGGGAGGATGGGCTTGCTCTCGATGTTCCAGATTGCTGGATTTGAGTGATAATTCCAAGGACCAAGAACCAGAAGGCTCAGGGCCTGTGAGGACCCCCAGGCTGAGTCTCAGAGCCCCCAGCCCTCCAGAGGGACCATCTTGTTAATCCCACTTACTCTCTAGAAACGGGGAACTTGTTCTCAGATGACAACCGGCAGGAAAACAGGGATGTCAGTCCTACAACCACAAGGAACCTAATGCTGTGAACACTTGAATGAGCAGGACATGGACCCCACCAAACTCCCAGGGGCTCCAGAAAGAAACGTAGACTCCTACACTCACTTTTATATTGAGGTCAGAACTGAACTTCCAACCCACAGAGCATCTGATCATACGTGTGTGTTTGAAAGCACCAAGTTACAACCGTAGAAAACTAATAGAGGGTAAAGAAGAGCCCCAGGAGGGCCTGGTCTGAAGGGGCTCTTGGTGGAGTGTGAAAGAGCAGTTTTCAGGTGAGACACGGGCCTCCAGGCATGGTTCCCATTGGGGATGGGTCATTTTGCACATTTTGCTCATTTTCTGTGAGGGGCACGGCTGGCCATTGTGTGGGGAGGGCTGAAGGAGCCTAGCACACTTGGGCCTCCCAGACTTTGTCTGGAATATTTTCCCAGAGCAACAAGCTGCCCCTCACGGCTCCATGAGCAGAGGCCACGTGAGACAACCAGAGACACCCAAATATAACTGAGAGGTCTTGGCAGGAATGCTGGGCGCCGCTTTCATTTGAGGGGTGCTGTAAGCAGTAGAATCTGAGTGTCTGCAACAAAGTAAAGTCTCCACCAGGCTGATCAGGTCCAGGGAAATGCAAGATAAGAAAATTTTAACCCCTGGGCCCCTGGGCCTCCATTTCCCCACCTGTAAAATGGGGAGAATAGGAGCCTCCCCAAAGTGTTGTGGGGGAGGGGTTAGGTGAGGTGACCCAATGTCCACCTGTGCCCGATGGCGGTGGCCCCTCATTCCCTCCTGTCCCTCACTTCATGCAACTCCCCCTCATTCTGCTGTGACACCACCACAGTCCCCGTGGGCTTCAGCTCTTCCTAGAGCGGGGAAGCCCAGGTGGCTCCGTAAAGCCTCCGCCTCTTGATCTCAGCTCAGGTCTTGATCAGGGTCGTGGGTTTGAGCCCCTGCCCACCCTGGGTGTGGAGCCTACTTAAGATAAATAAAGAAGGCTTGTGGTCGGGCAGGATGGGTGGGCAATGGAGGGCGGTGCTCTCAGGTGTGGAGGGTCCCAGCACACACAAACCGTGGTGGGGGGAGGGACACCTGGGCTCCAGGCCTGGCCCTCGAATTGACGGTCAGTCTTACTTCCAGAAGCGGGGCAAGGCTCCTGGGTGGGTCTGAGGTGGCTCGGAGCCCTCAGGCTGTGTGTGTTGAGGCGGGGAGAGGGGGGGTTGGCGGCACCTATGCAGGCAGGGCGGGTGGGGTCAGCGAGACCCTGAGTGCAGGTGCTTTGTGTCCTTGGGGGGAATGCAAAGACCCACCACAAGGTGGCGCTCCCCACAAAAGGATTCCAGGACCCGCTCCGTCTTCACTGCGGATTTCATCTTTTCAGGAACTTGTGATTTCTCAAATACAACGATATACGAACAAAAGAAATTTGAGGCATTCCTAGGCATTCTTTCCTTCTTCTTTTCCAATCTTTCCAGCTGGATTGGACGGCCTGATCCTGCATTATCCCACGGTCTAGCCCAGAACAGCGGGAGCAAACTCCTGAAGGCCCCAGAAAGAAAGTCTCCACCGTCACAGTGACCTGAGGACCCTAACAGAGCCACAAGGGCCCCGCCAGACGCGATTTCCTGGATGCATAACCTCTCTTCCCCCCAGAGCACCGAAAGAGGGGCAAAAATCATTGAATCTGGCGGTGGAGCCTTGGGGATGTGATCTTCTGGTTTTGGACTAACCTAGGAATTCTAGGGGTGGCGAGGAGTTTGATTTTACGCAAAATCATTCTGTTTGTACACGTGTGTGTGTTTGTCCCACATCAGCCTCCCTATTTCTCACGTTCCCCACGCGCCACATCACGCTCTCCTTCAGCCCCCAGAGCTTGCGCTGTTCAGAGGGTAGCACGTTGCCTTGGGTCAGGGGGTGAGGCCAGCAAGGACGGGACCCCAGAGATCCAGGGCCCCAGGGAAGGAACCCAGGCTCTGGAAGTTAGGAAACAGGCGTGTTTTGTATCCTTGCGGAAAGTCGCAGGACGAGCACGTTGTCACAGCGTGTGTTCCTTTCCTTAGAGCCCCTGATGGATCATCAGTGTGTGAGTGCGCAGCGTGTGAGTGTGCGTACAAACACAACGCGAGTTTCAAGGGCGATCTGAAATCTCCGCCCTGGACTCTGCCTCTGAAGGCCGGCCACCGGGAGCCTGCTTGGCGTCGTGCGTAAGGTCCCACCTGCCCGTCCCCACAAGCCTCTGTGAAAGCCCTTCCTGGGAGCCGTGGTCGAGGACTGTCCAAGCTGGGCGCGCGATCACACCCAGAAATGCGTGGTTGGCCAGAGGACCGAGCCCCGTGCCCTCCCAGGACGGACCCGCCTCATGAGGCCATCGGCTGGGGCCCAGCGCTTTGCCCGCAATCGCCAGAGCTGACCAGATCCACGGTCAGCGCGGTGTCTTGAAGTTCCCTTGCGATGGTGAAAGGAAGAAACCGTGGGAACTTCCATAAAAGGAATTCTTCTAGCGGTGAAATCTGCTGAAGTGAACATAGGTGCCTCTGGGTGGATAGATATAGAATTGAAGATGAAGTCTGTTTCGATCCAAAGCAATGGGGAGGTGGATTGATACGTGTGCGAAAATGCGCTCGCTGCATCTGCCTCACGGATGACCCCGACGGATACCCAGCGGCGTGGGGTAATGTTCTGCAGTGAAAATTGCAGGGGAAAACCAGTACTTCCAAATCGTAAGGATACGTTTTATGAAAGCTTCACCACTGGCTGTCTCTGCATAGTGGGAGTATGGATCATTTTTTTTATTTTTTAGTATGGATCATTTTTAATTTTATTCTTTTTTTAAAAAAATAGTCATTTATTTGTGTTTTATTTATTTTTTTAAAAAGGATTTTGGGTATTTAGTTTTGCAAGAGAGAGAGAGAAACAGAGAAAGAGCCAGGGGGAGTGGCAGAGGGAGGAGCAGACTCTCCGCCGAGCAGGGAGCCCGACGCGGGGTTCATTCCCAGGACCCTGGGATCATGACACAAGCCGAAGGCAGACACTTAACCAACCGAGCCACTCAGGTGCCCATTTATTCTGTATCTTAAGACTATTTTAATTTTATTTTATTATTTATCTTATTTAAATTCAATTAATTAACACATACTGTGTCATCTCCTTAGTTTCAGAGGTAGAGTTCAGCGATTCATCAGTTGCACACAACACCCAGTGCTCATCCCATCCCGTGCCCTCCTCCATGCCCATCACCCAGTGACCCCATTCCCCACCCTCTCTCCAGCGACCCTCACTGACCCTCACTTTGTTTCCTGTAGTTAAGAGTTTCTTATGGTTTGTTTCCCTCTCGGATTTCATCTTATTTTTCCCTCCCTTCCCCTATGATCCTCTGTTTTGTTTCTTAAATTCCACATACGAGTGAAACCAAATAATTGGTTGACTTAGTTCACTTAGCATAAGACCCCCCAGTTCCATCCATGCTGTTGCAAATGGTTAAGATTTCATCCTTTTTGATGGCTGAGTAATATTCCATTATATTATGTATATGAATTTATATGTATATATATGTGTATATATAATATCTATCTCACATGTTCTTTGTCTATTCATCTGTTGATGGACATCTGGGCTCTTGTAGTTTGGCTATTATGGACATTGCTGATATAAACATTTGGGTGCAGGTGCCCGAGCTATTTTTAAAAGCACCTGCTAGAGGTAAGTCTCTTGGGATGTGTCAGGGTACCCGCTTCTCATCCTGGTGTAGCTGGGGTCAGCACTGCTGGGAGGGGACCCTCTCTTCACGTACCACATCTTCGGCTGTGCACACATGGAAACAGCGGCCCTATCGCTCCCACTCTGAACTGGGGACTGGGTCTGGCCGTCTGGCCCTGCTCCAGCCCATGGACATGGGCAGTGGAATTGAACCCAGAGGCCTGCCTCCACGCCCCGAGCTGACAGCCCACTGAGCCCCTCTCCCTGGGGGCTGGGCATGGCTTACGACCTCCCTCAGAGTCTGTTGGGATGCACGTCCATGCAGGCTTGCAGTAACCCCTTCCTGGCCACCACATCTCCAGGAGTCCCTTCCCTCTGCAGGCTAGCTGCATGGAAGGCATGTGGGTTCTTCCAGGTTCTGATTCATGGCTCAGCACAGACGTGTTTGGCCTCCCCCCTGGTGCTGTCAAGGAAGCTGTGTCTGCGGACCCATACCACCGAGGCGCTACACAGACCTGTTGAAACGCAACTCCAAGGACTAAATCCCTCTCTTGTCATGTGACACAATGAGCTTCTATAAGCCAAGACCCCTAATCTGTTAACTACTCTTTGGGGTTATAATATGATCTCCTTGCCAATTATCTGGATTTTTAGAAAATAAATTATTTCGTCTTTAAGGTTTTAGGCTCCTTTCTTTCCTGACCGTGGAGGGGAAGGCTTGGCAGGAAGCAAGCCTTGGCAGGCCATGTTCATGTCATCCCACACCACTGCAGCTGGCGTCATGCACCCGGGCTCAGATCAGAATGGCCAGGGTCTCCCCCTGTGATTCTTGCTGCTTAATGAGACGGACGTCGTATGGCTTGATTAGAGGCCTCGCCTCACTTTGAGAGTCTTTTGAGCTCTATAGAATCCACAGGTTTTAACATATTCCAGCGCTGTGATTGAGAGTTGGCATGGGTGGTGACAAGATCGCCCTCGCAAACGGCCATGGGAAGCACGCTATCTAAACGGAGCAAGGAGAGGGCCTGACCACATTTATTCTGAAACATTACCTAATGCTGTCCGGCAGCTGTCTTCTGGCTGAGCCTGGGGGAAACTTCCATAACTTACTATTTCAGGGCCCGGGATTATGGATGAAGGAAATTTCTCGGCTATATTTGCTGTATCTATTACCAGAAGGAAAACAATGTGGCTCACAGACGTGAGGGTGGACTCGTACGGTCTGGAAGACCCTGCAGAACACAGGAAGAGCCCTAGCTGCTGCCGAAGAGAATCACCCTCTTTACTTCAAGATGTTGGTTACTGGTGGTTGGGGGAGGCCTGGGAATTGGGTGCTTCAACCACGTGGCTCCGTAATGAGGGAGGTGCGGCCGGCGGTCAGGTTGGGAACGCAGGGCAAATCATTTCCAGGGTACCTTCCCCGTCTGCAGTTATGTGTGCGTGCACACGCTCGTGTGCAAAGGCCGGGTCAGCCCAGCCAGCCAGCTGGTAGACCTATTGGTAATTGAAAACTCAAAGTTAGCGACCTCCACACACGTTCCACTTCAGGAGCAGATGAGGGAACTTGCCATCGCTCCGAGCTCCCGAGGGATCCAGGGCGCAGTGGTGTCCTTCTCCAAGTCCTTCCTGGTCTGTTTGCCTATTCCCAGCACAGTAAGGTGGAGGCGGGAGTGGGGGGAGGCCCGGTCAAAGCTTGCTCTCCCTCATCCTTCAAAATGATGCCTTCTTGCACTGTTAGCTCTGATTGAATTTTGAGGCTGAGCATATTTTTGCATCTAATTGGTTTCAGACTCAAATCGGGGACATGACTCATTATCAGGAATTCTCGAGTGCAGACCCACTGGCCCCTCCCCTGGTCTTGGGCTTCCTTTTCAACATCTGCAGGAATCCTTTTGCCTTGATCTTTCCTCCGAAGTATTTGGAAGATTCTGATGTATTAACTCTTTCATTCCCTCCCTTTCAAATCCCCATCCCTTCTTGCGGGGAACCCTCAGTCTTTACCTTCACGGGTGTCACCGCGCAGGCCAAGGGCAGTGCCAGAGCCCGAGTCGTGATAGCATTAGTAACGACCTGCGCCAGTTGCTTCCCTGTTTGCTCTTCATTGGGGCTGCCAGATTTACAAATAAACACACAGGGGGCCCGGTTAAATTTGAATTTCAGATAAGCCACACATACATTTTCGTATAACTATGTACCCGATATTGCATGAGGTATGGTTGTATTAAAAAAGTCATTCGTTGTTTATCTGAAATTCAAATTTGACCCGGCATCTGTCTTTAATGTGGCGACCACACCCGTAGAAGCGTCCCTGGCCCTTCCCCTGCTCTGGCCCGCCCCACGGGTCTGCATCTCCCAGCTCCCTGCCCTCTGGGTTCTGCATAGGTCTGGTGGGCAGGAGGATGGAAAGAACCAGACTATGGGGCCCTTCTCCTCTTCTGGTTGAATTTCTGGTCACTGAGCTTTACCACAGCCCCATCTCGGGTCAGAAATGCCTGCCATGGTCCCTCCAAGTGGTCAGATCCTGGGCTGCCATGAGTCCTCTCCTCCTTGTGACCCCCCACCCCCGCCAGCCCCCAGAGAAGACAGCAGCTGCCCTTTGCTGCTAATCTCCGCATTGTCTTCCACCCCTGCTTAGATAATCTGCTTTCCTAGTAACTGTTTAAGCAATGTCCGGTATTATACTTCCTCTGTTTGAAATATCTGGGGTGTTTTCTGTTTTCCCAATGAGACCTTGACAGAGAAGCATATTTGCTGTTCATCCTTTGGGTTTCTCCCAATCCCCTGCCCCTCTTCCTTCTGTCTTCCTGATTTCCTTATCTGCCCTCATCTCTTCTCAACCGCCTTTGCCCATGAAGATGATCCATTGTAAGCCATAGACCTGCCACTTGTCACTAGGATTAAAGCGCCAGTTCCTTTGCTGTACAAGTGGAAGCAGCGCTTGGGCTACCTGTAAGGACACGTCACTATCACTCGCCTACACTCTGGGCTCTTATCAGAAGAATGCACTTACGGTTCTCAAGGAGGGAAGAGGCCAGACTGAGAGCTACCAGCCCACTGAAGCCCATTCACACAGTGGGATGAGCACCTGCTAAGTTTGTCATGAAAGAGAAAAAAGGCTGAGATTTCCTGCTGTAGAGCAATGAAAGAGAACTTCACGACTTCCAAACTTAGGTTTATGTCTCATTCCTGATAATTGTGCCCAGAGGTCTGGTTCTCACTCACCCATCACTATGAAACAAAATTGCGTTCTCAACAAATAATGAGGTGCTAGCGTCATGAGAGAGCCTGACTAGTTTAATTACTGGAAAGGGGTCTCCTCAAATTATGTCCAAGTTGCATCGACAGGTGTCTAAGGGAGCCGACCCTCAGACCCATGGTGTTCTATGTGGTCTCCTTGTCCCGCTGCTCTTCAGCTGCTACTGCCCTTGGGTCCCCAGACACCATGGCCCCCCACCCCCTTGGCCCCAGCTAGGGGCTCTGCGGTGGATGCCAGTGCAACCTCCTCCGTGGTCTGCTTCAACTGTGCAACGAAATCGTCCTTAATTTTCGAAAGCAAAGCAGAGATCAGGTGGTAACTTTTAATAAGGACTTGTGAAAATTTGGGGAATAATGGCAAAGAAAAATATCACAAGAAATGCTTAGAGTCGCTACCAATGCTACTGCATTCAGAGGCCACCAGCTGGGCTCTCTCTGCCTTCAGGTTCAAGCCAAACTGGCAGAGGATCCCACAAAGAAGTGACGCAGCCATTTGCTCTCCTCAGATCTGCCTCTTCCAGTCACATCTGGCACCGGGACTCCTCACTCTCTTCAGGGCAAACATCACTCACTCACAGGGTTGTGGTCTAGTCCCGCCCTGCACCGGCAAGGTAATCGTGCAATAGTCCTAACAGGAACACATATATCAGGGCATTAGAGAATTAATAATAAGTAATATTACATAATGGATATTAAGCGAATCCTATTCCTTTTCATAATCTTCAGGACGAGCCTACAAATTTTTCTAAGTTTTTGAGATTCTGGTTTCCTGTTATCCCTGAACAGGAAAAATGTGCACATGTGCACACACCCATGCGCGCACACCCAAGCACACCCTTGTGCACACACCCATGCACACACAGTCATCTCCCTAAATGCGTGAGACTGAACAATAATTTATGTGCATGCTTCATTTTAAACGAGTGTTGGCAGAAACCATTTTTCCCACAAGAAAACATTTTGCAACGCACTTTTAGAACTGCTTACATTTTTAAAAACCTCGCTCATACTCAGCCAGAATAATGTTCCCTTCAGAGCTATATTATTTGATATTTCCTTCTTAGAAACAGGCTTTCTTTTTTCCCCCAGGAAGCTACCTCTGTGAGCTTTTTAATTATGCAAATGTGAGCAAAAAATAGTGAGCCCCAAAGGCAAATTCAAATATCTATTCTTGATAGCAGAAACTACTAATAACCTAAATGATAGGTATTCTGAATTATAAAATAATTGGATGATACAGAAAAGAATAGTTAATTGATAAATACCTTTTTAGCCAACCCTTAGATTTAAGTAATGCTAGTACGCTAGTGTTTTTACATGTTTGTTTCATATTTCCTATTTTACAAAATAAGACATTGTAGATAGAGTTCAAGCCCCTATTTTACTTCCTCCTGGTCCTGAACCCTAAGTCTCTCCCCACTCAGGCATCACCAGCCTCACACTGATTTGGGCTTTTCCTAGCCATACCTTCTTGCCTTCATATGTAACATCAATATATAGGAGGGACACCTGTCCTAACACCTCAGTCAGTTAATTGTCTGACTCTTGATTTCAGCTCAGGTCATAATCTTGGGGTCATGAGACTGATCGCCACAGCCAGCTCTGCACTGAGTGTGAAATCTGCTTATGATTCTCTCTTTCTCCTTCTCCTCTCCACTTGCTCTCTCTCTCTCTCTCTCTCTCTCAAAAAAAAAAAATATATATATATATATAGGATAAGTGTATTTTCCAGCTATGCAAAAGTTTCCAGACAGAATATATTATTCTCCAAATTTAATTTCCTCAATCAAGATTGTTTCAAGATTGATGGCAATGCGTAAAGTCTAATTATTAATCTAGTTCATTTCTTAAAATGGCAACATTGCATTTCATCAAATGAGCTTGCTCTAACTGTGAAGATGGCATAATAGGGATTGGATTTGCCTTTCTGTCTGAAACAACCAAAAAGTAGAACAAATATGGAATGAGGATTTTCAAGACACTAGACATCAGTCAGTGGGAGGACAGTGATCCTGTGAGATAGTAGATCAGTACGTGCCCAACTTCCTGCCTTGAGAGTTTCCAGGCTATAATACGGGGTCGCTGGGGGGCAACCCAGCAGAGCCCAGTGACTCTCTGAGTTGAGAAGACAGAGCTGAGAGTCCAGGAAGATCATGATGGCTGGAGCTCACAGGACAGAATGTAAGATGGGAGAGCTTCGCAGAGAGAAAACTCTGGAGATATGCCCAGCATCGCTCCCAAGGATTCAGTATATGCCCTTGGGAAACCTCCCCAGTTTGGGAAGGAGCCCCCAGAGGATGAAAGGTACCATTGCCTACATGAGGATTTTTCCTGGATTTACACCAATGGGGGAGTTTTTGGATCATGGGATCATGGATGAGTGTTTCTTCCATTTTACTTGTACCACTCAGGTGTCCACAAGGTGCTCAGGGAATGGATTTCATATTTAACCTTTTGCTTTTTTAATGACTCTGGGTGTTCTATTCTGTTGCACTGGTCTGTTTGTCCGTCTAAGTCCTGTTATAATGCTCTTTAAATTACATAGCTTTATAATACACTTTAATATCTATTGGATGACATCCTGGGCATTTATTTATTAGCATGACCATAACAAAGAACCACAAAGTAGGGGCTTAACCAACAGAAATTTACTTTCTCACAGACTGGGGGCCAGAAGTCCAAAATCAAGGTGTCCACAAGGATGGTTTCCTCTGATGACTGTAGGGAAGGATCTGTCCGGGCATCTCTCTTTGGCTCTGTTCTCCCTGTGTTTTCCCAGGTCTTCCCTCTCTGCACATGTCTGGGTCCAAATATCCCCTTCTTATGAGGACACCATGAGTCATATTGGATTGGGGCCCACCCCAATCACCTCATTTAACCTAACCATCTCTGTGAAGACCCTGTCTTCAAATATAGCCACAGTCAGAGGTACTGGGAGTTACGATCACAACATGTGGGTTATGAGGGGGACACAATTCAACTCCAGTACTCCGTCTCCTACTTCTTCATCAAAACAGAATTCTAGAATCAGTTTCTTGAGTTCCACAAGGAAAATCCCAGAGAGACCTTGGTGAGTTTGTGTTGGACTGACTTTGGGGAGAAATGACATATTTGTGATGCTGAGCCTCCCCTTTCATAAATATTATGAAATATTTAGTAATGTCTATTATATCTATTCCTTATTCAGGGTTTCTTTTATGTTGTCCAGCAGAGTTTAAATTTTACTCCTAATGGCTATGCATCATCTCTTTTCCCTGGCTTGCTGCCATGGCCCCTGCCCCGCCATGCAGTCTATGCATCTTTTACTGAACAGCTTGTGTAGGCAAGCCACCAGCTCCTGGGTGACTGTCTATGCAAGCCTCAAAACATCCACTACTTCAAACTCCATTGCCAAGACCCTTAAGGTTTTCTCAAGCATGCCATGCTGTCACACATCTCTATGCTTTTCCTCTGTTCTTCTCAGTTAGACTCAGTGTAGGCAAAACCCCCTACAGGGGCTCGCATCCAACCTCGGTTCAGACCATTGACCACTCACAGACTGGGTTAGGTGGCCCTTCTCTCTGTCCTTCAAAACATATGACTGCATTGCCACTGTGTTTTATAAATGTCTCTAGGATGGAGACATGTTCATGGAAGCACTTGGAGACTCGGGCTGTAGCCACTTCAAATTTGGTTACCATCAGACAGTAGCACCGTTTGGCATGTAGGAAGTTATAATAAATATCGATGGCTTGAATGGATAAAATAAACCGGAAAGGCGATTTATTAATCTTCCATAGGTGATATTTCCTCTTTAGAAACTGCTGGTTAGGAGCCCTTCTCAAGATTGGTGGACTTGGGAAGTCAAAGGCCGATAGGAAAGTGGAGAGGTGGACAACAGTATAGGGAAAATCAGGACGGACATGAGAAGTGACAATTCCTCCCACTTCTTAGCAGAGATCATCATTTTAGTAGCCAGAACATTCATGTCCACCTTATTTATAGTTCCTCGTTCTTGAAAAGTGCTGGATAAATGTCCTCTGGGTCTGCGGCCATCATGGAGTTTCGTTAGGAGTTGAAGACCGTCTTCATGACCGTGGGCACGTTCTGGAGCTGCACTCCTAAGATCACAAACGACCTTGTGGAATGAAGCCATGGGTGTCCCTGTGAGGCCTGGGCCTACCTCAAGGACCGTCTTTCCACTTGAATGCTCCTCAGAGCATTTTCTTTCTTTCCAAATTCTTGGGCGAGGAAGTGCCTCACTCTTGTCCTCGGTTACTGGCTCCACATCACAAGGAGGACTCAGTGTCTGTGCCCGGGCCTTTCCTCTGAAATTAGTGAGCACACTGAGGGTTTCAAAACACCCCCAAGGCCACATGGTAAAGGTGACTCTTCAAATATGTTTTAAGTTCCTGGCTTTTGATGGCTTTTATCTTCTCAAAAGTAAGTCAAAGCTTTAGACAGGACTGTGAGAACTGTTGAGTTAAGTGTGAGGATGTGAGTGAGCTGGGGACACACTGGCAGGCTTCTTGCCGAGCACTTTTCTCTCTCCTGCCACCCATGCTGAGGCCTTTCTTCCCTCCACAGGTGTATGAATCCAATGGGCTGTCTGACTACCCATGTCTATGACACATTCTCCCATCAACAAATGCAATGCTCAGCTCTCCCCCTGCATTCAGTCTTGTAGGACACTGGCCCCTGTGGACTTGCCATTTTCATTTTGGGGAAAAGAATGACATAGCTTCACCAACCTTTTTGCCCGGTCTTTGCACAACAGAGATGTCCTCCCACTTTGTCCTTGCTTGGAAGGTCACTAGGCTCAAGGATGACACTCAAGGGAGATTCTTTTATGGGGGGGCGGGATATCCTAGAAAATCACCCCTCACCATATTTATAGTGGATTTCAGCTCTTTGCTTGCTTTCCCTCATCTTTGGTATTAGTGTCTTTGCTTTCTTTTAAGAAGTTATTCCATGTCTAATCCCTGATGTTTTGGTGGGGCTCCTAACCAAGGCTCCTCCAAGGTGATGCATGGGGACTGAGAAAGGTCACTCCGCTTCTTGCAAAGAACTTCTCATTACCCTCCATAGGTAGGGTGGGTGCTTAGCCACTATTTGTGTTTTTTTTTTATAAATTAATTTTTTATTGGTGTTCAATTTACCAACATACAGAATAACACCCAGTGCTCATCTCGTCAAGTGCCCCCCTCAGTGCCCGTCACCCATTCACCCCCACCCCCCACCCCTCCCCTTCCACCACCCCTAGTTCGTTTCCCAGAGTTAGGAGTCTTTATGTTCTGTCTCCCTTTCTGATATTTCCCAAAGTCCTAGCCTCAGCAATCAGACAACAAAAAGACATTAAAGGCATTCAAATTGGCAAAGAAGTCAAACTCTCCCTCTTCGCCGATGACATGATACTCTACATAGAAAACCCAAAAGCCTCCACGCCAAGATTGCTAGAACTCATACAGTAATTTGGCAGCGTGGCAGGATACAAAATCAATGCCCAGAAGTCAGTGGCATTTCTATACACTAACAATGAGACTGAATAAAGAGAAATTAAGGAGTCAATCCCATTTACAATTGCACCCAAAAGCATAAGATACCTAGGAATAAACCTCACCAAAGAGGTAAAGGATCTATACCCTCAAAACTATAGAACACTTCTGAAAGAAATTGAGGAAGACACAAAGAGATGGAAAAACTTTCCATGCTCATGGATTGGCAGAATTAATATTGTGAAAATGTCAATGTTACCCAGGGCAATTTACACGTTTAAAGCAATCCCTATCAAAATACCATGGACTTTCTGCAGAGAGTTAGAACAAATTATTTTAAGATTAGTGTGGAATCAGAAAAGACCCCGAATAGCCAGGGGAATTTTAAAAAAGAAAACCATATCTGGGGGCATCACAATACTATTTGTGGTTTTAATCCACCCATGCGAACATTTTAGGGATGGGCAGCACTGATGGTTGTTAACCTCTTGTGGTAAATTTTAGCAATCTGACATCCTTGAGAATATATTATTTCCACCTTCGAGAAATCACCAAATAATGGAACCTAATTTTTATGAACAAAACTTTTAACATCATAATCTTCCATGGGACTTCGAAATATAACGGATTCAACAGAACATAGAGGGACTGAATAGAACCTTGCTTTTAGGAGTCAGAATGGTCCTTCTACAAGTCAGTCACTGCTCAGTGTTGTGAGGTTATATTATCCACCAAAGCATGTGGGCCAGAGGGCTTTGGTTGGCGTTCTTTGGAATGCTTTTTATTTGTCCTTCCAAAACTTCATGGTCTTTCCAGCAGCAATCAACCTTTCTTGCCACTGAGTATTTCCCTTCTCATTTTTTTCTGCATGTTACCGGATAATCAGGTATGTCTGAGTTAACACAAGGGGAGAGAAAGGGTGATGGTGAGGCGGGGAAGGCCACCGCTGAAACCTCAAGTGTTGGTTCAGTAACTGAGTAAGTACACGAAGGAGAAAACGTGGCAAAGAGGGGACGGATCTTCCTGGGACTCGCAAGCTTCACTATACGAGCTATGCAAATTATACAAGTTTTCATGGGTCAGCTTCTTTATAGCATCATTCAAATATTGACCGTTGACAAAAAGGTTGGGAAGACTGTCTGAGTATCACACTGTCAAGTTTCTATGGGAAAATGTATTGAGCCAAGATTCTTACTTTGATTATTTCTCTTAAGAAACAGGTTGTTAGAGTTGGATTTTTAGATGTTTAGTTTGCTTATATCTTCTTGTGAAAGATCTAAACATACCCTAGGAAAAAGAAAGTGTGCAATTGTAGGATGTCTAGTACTGGGGATGCTTATTTGATACTATTATAAAGTAAACACTGGGTTGTCACATGCCAAGGCCAGGCTTCTCTGCTGCCCTCTGCGTCCTGGTTTATGTTACTCCTATCTTTTCTAAGGAAGCGACACCCATTATCTCCTTCCCTGCCATTCAAGCTGCTTTTCTTTGACATCAAAGATTCCTCTGTGATTTCCTTTCTTGGCTCCACTGCTAACAGTGAAATATGTGGACTCAGCAGCAGTGAAATCTAAAGTCATTAAATATTATAAATTCCCCTTTGGACAAACGCTGTCATGTTTAACAAGCATTGCGTTTCCTGTACCTTCATAAAAGAAAGGGAAATTTCAAGACATTACAAACTTCAAAGTAATTAGGTCGTCCAATCATAATCCAAATGTTTACATTTGCATGATTACAGCAGCAGAAAGGAAAAATCCAGGTAATGTTTTGAAGTGAAATTGAATGAATGGTATGTCATGTTAAAAACAAATACTTTAAGTCACTATTGTGTTATCAGACTAATACAACTAACGACAACCTCAGATAAACAGAGAAGGAAGTACGCCATGTGCAGTCATTTGGAATACTTCCAACCACTTCCACGGCATTCCATAGAATGCTCTAGGTTTTAGGAAAATATGCCATCTGTTTCTGCATGGCCTAAATACTCTACTGGGTCAGCTCTTACTAAGCCTGATCCTATTGCCTTAATCGTCTGTGGGGTCCGCATTGTAGTCTTTTACAGACATATCCCAAAGTAGCTCTTTAATTGGAATAGTAATGAAAGGAAACTCGAAGTATAGGTGACAATGCTCGTGGAGTGATTTAATGAACAATCAACTTCTAAGTAGACAGTCTGAGTGGGATTCCTTCTGGAACCACCGGAAATGCCTCCAGCCTGTCCTGGATCAAAGACTGGGGATTCTTACTGTTCTAGTTTCATCATCAAGACCAGCTGAACAAGGATAATGGGCTATTCCAAAGGGCTTTACGTACATTACCTCATCTACCTCTTAATCCAGGCCAGGCCTCTGTGTTCAATGCTTAAATGCCCCCTCTGATGCTAAGACTATCCCCGGATTGAAAGAAACCAACCTATGAAATGAGCTGATTCCTGCCTCTTTCCCCCAGTAGATAAGGAGCTCCACGCAGGCAAGAATTTCTGTTTGGAATTAGCCTCTGAATGTGAATAGGTATGTCCAGATATTCTGCAGTTCTTTAATTGGAAAATAAGAAATAAGGACACCCATCAGAAGTCACTAAATTATACTAGGGATGAACATAGTACAGTTGGAACTGGGAGCCAGGCATGGTGCTTGGTACCCTGTAAGAGGAGCCCAATAAATGCCTGTGAATGAGTGAGCGCCACTACTCACAATAGTCCAGGGAATTAGGAATTATTGTTCCAATTGTGTTTACGAGGAGACTTAGGGCCGAAGAGGATAAGTTATGTGCTCAGTAGAGGTGCTGGCACCAAGCCGGGGCTGCAGGGCTACAGGGTTCTACAGGCTGGACCCCACATCGCTGTCTCCAACCCCCTCCTCTGCTCCGACCTGCCTTGTCTTCTTCTTGGGTCTGGAGTCACCATTGCTGATTACAGGACCTCAACACCATTAAGGTTGCATTAAAGCAGTATTTCTCAAGTGAGGCAGCACTCTGTGGATGAAACTTGAGTGGATTTTCCATAGTCGATGGGTGAGCTCTAAAAAAAGTTTTTTAGTTACATCATCGTTCAATGTGAAGGAGAGAAAGTATTACTGGAAAATATAAGTAAACCTTATAAGGAGCAGGAAGCCAGTTCTGCTTGTGGATACTAATGTCTAGGTTGGGAATAAGTTATTTAAATTTTCAAATGAGTAAGTTGGAGGAAAACATTAAGTAGTTAATGATAGTGGTTTGGGTGGACAAGGCAAACACCATAAAGTGTTAGAAACACTGCCTAATGTGACACAAGGTTCACTCTATATGCAAAGCATTCTCTTTGATCTGTCCTTCCCCCTTCTCAAAACTTCATCTACCCTACTTAGGCCATGTTGAAAGTCTTCTCCTGCAGAGGAGGACACCTCTTTTGGAGCAGCAAAAACCACTGCTTCAGCTGTTTGACAATAGGAAGGCTTATTTTTCTGTCTCATGGGGAAACCCTAGACTTGCCAGGGGAAGAGTTTGCTTTAAGAGGTGCCATTTGCAAAACAGTTCCTAAAACAAAGCAGCTCTCTGCTATCTTCTTTGCTTTCTTTGCAAAAAAAAATTCCTGCTGGTCTGAAATGGGAGGATAAAAGAGAATTTCTCCCCCTGGAGTGGGGAAGGGCTTGGGGCAGAGTTGAGAGCCAGATCTGAGAAGGGGCTCTTCACATTATTACTAAAAATTAATAAGTGTTTTGGGGCACTTGGGTGGCTCAGCCTTTGGCTCAGGACATGATCCTGGAATTCTGGGATCAAGCCTCAGGACAGGGTTCCCTGCTCAGCGGGAAGTCTGCTTCGCCCTCTCTCTCTGCCTCTCCCCCTGCTCCTTCTCTCTCTCTCACTTGCTCACTTTCTCCCTCTCAAAGAAATAAATAAAATCTTAAAAAAAATTGATAGTATTTTAAGGGCAGGGACTATGTCTTATGAATATTAAAACCCTTTCCCGGGCAGCCCTGGTGGCTCAGTGGTTTAGCGCCGCCTTCAGCCCAAGGCCTGATCCTGGGGACCCGGGATCGAGTCCCATGTTGGGCTCCCTGCGAGGAGCCTGCTTCTCCCTCTCCCTCTGCCTCTGTCTCTGACTCTCTCTCTCTATGTGTCTCTCATGAATAAATAAATAAATAAAATCTTTAAAGAAATAAATAATAAAACCCTTTCCCTCAAGATACATGCAAATCATGTACCTTAGTGCTCAAGCATGCTAATTGAATGAGGAGTGAGTGAACAATTCTTCTACTTTCCCCCCTCCCCGCCCCAAAGTAACAAAATACCAATAAAACTCAGGCTTTTCCAATGATGACATATTCTTTAATGACTTGAAAACAGCTGATCTTCATCCTAAGATGGTACAAGTCTGCCTCTTTGAGCTTTCACATTGGAATGTGAAATTTGGGAAATCAAACGATGTGAAATTATTTCTTATCTATTAAGCAGGCGCTCAAGAAACACTTATTATTTTTACCGAGTTAAATGTTATCCCCTCAAAATCCATGTCTACCAAAGACGTGTGAAAGTGACCTTCTTTGGAAATACGGTGGCTGCTGATGTCATCCAGTTGAGATGAGGTTGTCCCGAAGGAAGGCTGGTTCTAAATCCAGTGTGACTGATGTTCTTATTGAGAAGAGGGATATTTAGCACAAAAACACAGACACAGGGAAACTATGTGACAGCAGAGGCAGAGATTGGAGCCAGATGTCCATAAGACAAGGAGCACCATGCATCACCCTGCTACTTGGTTAGGTAGCTTAAAAAATAAATTTTGTGGAAATTTTCCAACAGTCTGCAAGTTCTCCATGAACATTTTACAGTTTTGCTTTCTGTATTAGTGATACTTTATAAAAATTAGCACAGACATGAGATGTTCTGGAAAACCACTTTTCCCATGTTATTTCAAGACCCGCAATTATATTTTTCACCCATTCAGTGTCCTGTGGTCTCGCAAAATAAGCTGGACGTCACCCAGCAGCATTCTTCATTTGTCATTATCTCAAGCTGGAGACTTCAATTGGCATTAAAGGCAAAACTTCTTTGTACCTACAATCATTTTCACAGATGAAGACTTCCCTTTCCTGCTATTGAACGAGAGAAAACTTTGATCTGACATAATTTAAAAGAACTGGGATTGCAGAGTGAGACTCTGATTGTCCTGGATTTAGACGAGCAGATGCATACTTGATATTAAAGTGATCCCACTGCACCAACCAAACATGAAGTCCTATTTTACCTGTGCCGGCCAGGCACACCTTTACCCACTTCCTGAGGAACCCCCTGATGCAGGTGGCTGAGGGAAAGGTTGCAGGAGAGGGGCTCCGAGTGAGTCTTCATTAAATGATGTTAAACAGCAATATTCAACTGAGAACATTTTAAGGATCATATTGGCTTTGCCCGGTAATTCTGGATTGGACAGCTGCGCATCCAGCAAATAGAAAGAAGCTTGGAAGAGGGGTACAAAGTGACTCTTAGAGGGACAGGGGAGTGGGACAAAGGAAGCTGCTAGCAAAGAGTGATTTGATTTTGGCAAGGTCATCTTCCTTTAGGGGACCGCATAGGTCTATCCGGTGGGTTACCCCATTAGTGCTGACCCGGTAATTCCAGATGGACTGGTTTAAGTTTCCACTCCTGGGAGACGCTGAACCTGTATTTGGGTCAAGTTTTAAGTCTTGGTTCGGTGATGAGAGCTTAGCCTAAGTGACTCCAACCGGGGCCTGTTGTGTCTTTTCTCTCTCTTTTTTAACAGTGGCATATATATTTTTTTATTATTGCATTTTGGAATACACTTTTAAAATGATTGGCCTGTCAACATAATGGATTGGCAGTTAAAAATAACTAGGAAAATACATTTTAAAAAGTGTAAATTATGCCAATGATAACACTGATGATTCAAACAGTGGTGCATCGAGCCAAGCAATGAGACAGACTCCAGTCAATGACATGAAAACATGAAGCCACCAGTACATTTTTCTATTATTAAACCTGGAACCAACAATTTCCTTTTAGCAAAATAACGCAGTCGTATCTAATGAAGTCATTGATTTGAATTTTGTTCCTTTTAAAGCATTGCTTTCTGTATGTCCTCTGTAAGTGACAGTTGCCAGTGAAGAAGGGGTGATAACTAGCTTTATATTTATACATATTTAAGAGATGTTGTAATAAAAGCATTTGTCAACCACAGGAATCTGTGAGAATTATTTTCCTTTTAAAGGAAATTACTCAAATGTGAGTAGGATTGCCCTAATGGCATTGCAGTCTTTTGTGCATTTTATTCAAATTTTGAGAGCAACATTTGCAATATTGTCCCATGATTATAAAGGAAGCACATGTGTGGGGCAAATGTAATTGTTACCTCCAGAGAAGCTAGAAGGAAATGAGAATCACTTATATAAGTCTACTTCCCAAACCATTTTAATACCTATTTTGGGGGGGTTTCCATGAGTATTTAATAAAGCAAAAGTGATATGAAACTATAAAATTTATTTTACTAGCTGCTTTTATCACTGAGGAGATGCTCATGACTGTTACAGGATATTAAAATAAGACTTTTCTAATTCAGAGTTTTAGCAGAGACCAACACAACAATGCCAAGAATCAATTTCCCAAAGCAAGGAGAAAGAGGTCACCAGAGCGAAACGTGTGATGGTGATGATGAAGTAGCATTGTTTTTGCCCCAAATCTATGTGAATTGAGACCAGGTACAGGGCTGGAGGTGGGTGGGCTTGGGCTCCTTTGGGGGAGCTGGTGCCGTGCTGAGCATCTCCCACTCCTGTGTAGGACAATTGGGGATGCTTCTTGCACACCTGGAGCTTCAAGAGGAGGCTTGACCCCTTTCCTTTGGAATTTGGGGTCTGGGGAACATGAAATCTGACTCTCACAGGTGAAGTCTCAAGGCCTGAGGCTGTTTTAGGTAGGTGCTATGGAATGATCGTGTTCCCCCAGAATTCATGTGTTGAAGCCCTATCCTCCCTGCCCCGCCACGTGACTGTATTAGAGTTAGGGCCTATGAGGAGGCTCTAAAAGTTAAAATGAGGTCAGAGAGTGGAGCTTTGATCCCATGGGACTGGTGTCCTTAACAAGAGGAAGAGACAACAGAGCTCCCTCCCCACGGTTCTCCCGACAGAGCGAGAAGACAGCTGTCCGCAAGCCAGAAGAGGGCTGTCACCTGGCTGACCACACTGGCACCCTGGCCTTGGACTAGCAGTTTCCAGAACTATGGGAAATAAATGCCTGTTTGTGAACCACTCAGTCTATGATGTTTTGTTATGGTAGCCTGAGCTGACTAGGGGGCAGGATCAAGGAGGCAAAGATGAGTGTGCCTGGGACCTTATCAGGGCATGGAAGGGGTTGGACCAGTCCTTAAAAGATTACTCTTTCTACCTATGTATACATCTCTCTCTCTCTCTCTCTCTCTCTCTCTCTCTCTCCCTCCCTCCCCCTCCCATTCCCTCTCCCTCCCTCCCTCTTTCTCTCTCATGTGCACACACCATAGAATTGATTGATAAAGAGGGAAGAAGGAAAAATATCTAGAGAGTAAGGGGCCAAGGTGAGGTTTCCATGAAGGAATTTCAAATATGCTCTCTTTCCTTGGACGTCGCAAACGCAAGGTCTATCGATCCAGGCAAATAGCTGTCATGTGCTACTACGTGTAAGCAACTACAACCTTCAGTCTGGTTTGTAGGATTAGCTTCAGATATAAGAAACCTCAAAATGGGCCAGTCTTCTTGTTAAAAAATTATACTGGACAAGCAGCCACCTCGAGGAGACTCTTCCTACACTCATCTATTGCCTCCAGGAGAATTCTCTGAGGATCTGGCCTTAGGGTAGTTTCGCATCAATTAACACAAGTGCCTACACAATTTTATTAAGTTTCAAACGTCTAAGTTCACCATTATCAGAAGCATGTAAATAAAATTCAACTTGCTGATGCTTCTAAATGTCCCTTTGCAGTTTTTCCTATGGATATCTGTTTATTCCAAGGACTGCTTTTTTACTTCTTCTTCTTTTCTAAAAATAGAAGGAGAAAAACATGTAACTGCAAACATACAAAATGCAGGTGGCAGTTTTCACAACGTTCTGTATTCTCTGGGTGGATTAATCAGGGGAGAGCTTTGGAAGCTGGTGTGTATTATTTTTCACCTGTTCAAACACTGAGGTTTTGGAAACTAGGTGCGGCTGTCAACCGCCAACTGCAAAGCCTCTGCGGGGTAGCCTGCTGGGTCAGCCAGCATCCTAGCCGTAGACGGTGCTGTCTTGTGCATGTGAAAGCTCCTGACCCAGCAGCTGGCGAGTGCTAGGTCCTCAGTCAAGTGATTTATTTTTTATTTTTTTTAATTTTTAATTTTTTAATTTTTTAAATTTTTATTTATTTATTTTTTATTTATTTATTTTTTTATTGGAGTTCAATTTGCCAACAGATAGCATAATACCCAGTGCTCATCCCATCAAGTGATTTTTAAAGGTGTGATTAAAAATGTAGACAGCACCCAGGCATTTCCAAAGCTGCAAAGCATTCCGGGAAGGGAGTTATAATTTCCTGCAGGTCTGCTTTTTTGTTTTGTTTTGTCTTTTCAATTGATGGAGAATCAAGGGAGTTAGTAAACTCAGAATTAAGCCAAAGACTAAAATTCAGAGAGTTTGACAGCCCTCCAATGAATATAGTCTGTCATTTCTGGGGCTGGGAGACGATTCTCTGATTTCTTGCTCAGAGCTCTGCTCTCTGATTTCTCAAGAGCTCATGGATGAGGAGGTCCATGGGGTCTCCAGGCATGAGGAGAAGAGACCCTATGTCTTAGGTGAGCACCCCTGGGTTGATGTCCACGGAGGCTATGTGAATCAGCTTCTCAAGGGCAAGGAAACTTCAATGCCACTAATGGATTTAGTGAGGAAGTCTCATCATGCTTGCTTCCTGCAAGGCTCCAGAGCCAGTTCCATAGCTAGGTCCATTGGTGTCTAGATGCTGGTTTCATTGCTTTTACCAGCCGTGTGACTCTGGGTAAATTACTGAAATGCTCCACCCTCAGTTTCCTCTTCTGTAGGATGGGGACAGCCATGCCTAGCTCATAAGCTGCCTACCTCATATGCAGATCAAGTGCCGTGCAGTTGCTGGCACAAAGCAAGTACTCCAGGGGGACAGGTCGCTGCTGAAAGTCGCTGGGGTGTGTACTATCCAAGACAAATAATAGGGAAAATCCCAGCAGAGGAATGCCATCCTAGGACTGGGTGTAGGAGAGAGCTTTTGTTAAGTGCAATGCTGGGAAATCATTTTATAAACTGGATTTGGAAGGGACATGATACACATGGTAAATGAATCCTGAGGATTGTTTATGGAAAAATAAAGGCTCTGCTTCACTATTCCTGGACTGGATTCTTATTTAGAATTCTACTATGAATTACTTATTCTGTTAGGATACATGCCATTGCCAGGTGCCACATTACCTTCTATCAACAGCTAGTAATACAGGATCTTAGTCTTTAGTGTAAAAAGTACCTTAATCTCATGAGAAGGAAAGAGAGACGTTGCTGATGGATAAAAGTGAAAAAAAATTAAAAAAAAAAAAAGAAGTCTTAAGGAAGCAATGAGAAAAGATCATGAAAAGGGATGGGAAAGCTCGTCCAGATAATAAAACACCATTCTAAAGCCTTACATGTGACCTGAAAGGCAGGGGTCTCAGAATCTCATTACTCAAGAGATTCCTGAAAACTATCCAACTCCAATAAAAAAAATTTAAAAAATTTAAAAATATAAAAATTTATTAAGAGAAGTATTGTAGCGAACAAGTGCAATTAGAGGGAAAACAAATTCTCTGTATTCTAAGTGCAGCAAGACTGTAAATGAGCAAGTGCTTTGTTTTGGATGGAACTCAAGTTCATTAGCTTTAAATGACCTTGGCAAACTTATAAAAATCACCATCAACTTTGAGTAATTATTAAATGCCTAATTGCACAAGGCGCTGGATTCCTGATTTAAATAGGTCTAATTAGCAAACGAAGAGGAGCTGCCCATGGGGAAGGTTTGGAATCTCCAGCCAGTGCAGAAAGAACTGTGGGCCGAGGAGGAGGGCAGGAGCCTGGAGAACAAGTGGGAATGTGCTTGGAGAGCCCGCGTGGAGGCTGGATTGTGGGTCTCTCTGGAGTCTGTGTGCCCTTGCTTGCTCTCCGCGAGGTTGCAATTCCAGGCTTTCCCCTCTTTTTTCATGTTTTGTAATTTAAAAGAAAAAGAAAAGATCAGGGCTAGAGGTTGTTTGAAGTTTACTCTCTCTCTGGGTGATCAATGACCTTTATTCTCCTTGCTTAGCGATGTCACCCAATGGCCGTATCTTAGGAAATAATCTTTAGCTGTTAGAATTTAATTTTGTTTTAGATTCCTCTTGTGATAACCATAATATTACCATGATTTCTTTCTTTTTCTCCTCCTCCTCCTCCTCCTCCTTCTCTTCCTCCTTCTTCTCCTTCTTTTTCTTTTTTTTTCTTCTTCTTCTTCTCTTGCCATGATTTATTTCCCATTAAACAGGAATATATCTTACAAAATAGAGTCAGTTTATGATATTAAAACTTTTCCTTAAAGGAAAGTACCATCCGGGAACTCGACTGGATAAGGCAAGTCTTTTCCAAAAGTGGTTATGTCTGTCAAAGGTTTTCTGTAGCTACCTGCAGCAAAAGGACAGTTCTACTGTGACAACCTGGGCAAACTTTCCTTCATTTATTTATTTATTCCACAAATATTTATTGCACACCCTCTGCATCTCAGTCTTGTGCTCAGTACCGAGAAGAGAGTATATAATTCAGAATGAAGAATGCTATTATCATCCTGTTAGATTCTCCTTCATGTGGCAAGATGGAAAAGATTTCTTGAGGATTCGAAATCCAGATTGGGCTTGGAGAAACAAATGAAGTCCCATCCTAGTGGCCACAGTAGGGATGGGTAGATTTTTGGGTCGAGGGAACAGCAGCACCCAGTGGGCACAGCAGCCTGACCTGTATAGGGGGTGCCCTATTGTTGGAGAGTCAGGTGACAGGTAGAGCACCTGGATGGACCCAGGGAGGCGGGGGGCCAGGTCAGCTCCCCTAAGGAGCTGTAACGGGAATATGAAGGCAACTAGGAGCCAGGGAAGTGTGTCAAGCAGAAGAGATTGATAGGAATGTGTTTTAGAGGAAATGTAGGGTATCTAGGACACGGGGGGTGGGTACAGGAAGACCAATGGGGCTGTGATTGCAATGGTTCAGCCACTAGGGTGGAGTCACTGGGTTAAGGTGGCAGGTAGTTTGGGCTTGAAAGATGTTCAGGAGGGGGAGTCCTCAGATGTGGCTCTCTTTGTGAGCCCTTGGTTTCAGGATGCAGAAGCACTAGGGGAGCAGGTGCCACCAATCAAGACAGTGGATGGTGCCGATGGGGTTGGACGTTATTCAATCTTTCCATTTTGAGATCTAGAAACCTGTGTGGGACATGAGGCTGGCAGGTGGATGAAGGCAGTGTCCTGGAGCAGAGGAATAGTTTGGGTCCTCAGAACGCAGGTGGTAGTTAAACCCTGCGGGCCAGGAAAGAGTGGTCATCCCCAAGTGACAGATACAGATTAAGGTGGTTAAGTGCTTGCTCAGGCCATTCGGGCGATGCCATGGGGTTGCACTGGGTATCCTGGGACCACAGGGTCCAGGTCACCTGATTCTACCGCCTGTGCTGTTCTTCTGCATTCTCGCCTCATGACGCCAGAGAAATCACATGTCATTGCTTTGATTACTCAGAAAAAGCTACCTTTGTAGTGTGTAATTTGTTCTCAGAAGAAAAGTTCAAACCAACCACAGTCGAGGTGGCCTTTTAATCACTCACAAAATGAGTGTGTTTCTGACTCGGGGAAAGCAATTTATTTATGTACTATTGAAGATTTATAGACTGGAGCAGTGGATTTCAAACTTCTTCCTTAACTGCAGATAGAGCTTTCGTACCGATCTGAATAAATGGATAACAATCTGAATCTGATGAACAGATGAAAGTGGATTGTTTGACTGAAGGAGGGGATGGGTCCATATTTCTTTCTATCTACTCAGGTCTGTGCCCGGCCATCCTCACCCCCAGCCCCACTCTCTGGCAGAGAAGCCTCTGGATCAAATGATCCTCTAGCTGGGTTTTCCAGAGTTATGAAAGGCTAAATCCAAGCCTGTGGATGGCACTTGGAGGGATGCACCAATGTCTAAGGTGCTGAGGTCTGTAAGACACACGTATGTGCATACACATCTTGATGTTCATAGGCTTTCGATATTAAAAAAAAATAAGGGTAACTATGAATCTAACAGTGGTCTTGAATGAGTTGATATAAAATATTAGTGGCTGGCCCCTTCTTTCGGATGTGCTCTCTGTATTTCATTCTTAACATCGACATGGCCAAAATGAGGCCCTACAGTCACATCCACTCTTCCTGCCTAACCGTGTTTAGAGCTCCTCCACCTGTGCTCTGGGATCAAGGCTCCGAGCACTTGACTGCTCATCGATCTGAAGGCAGCTTTATTCAGAGGCCCACACAGGGAGTCAGAGCAGAGAGGGAAGCCCCTGCGAGTGATGGCCACACACACGGAAGCTGGTATTCCACACAGCTGAGCTTTGGGGTTAGTTAAAAGCAAGCAGCGAAGTGTGCAATGTGGTGCTGTTTATTTGCAGAGTGAGTGCAGACAGTGTGTGTATTGTGTTGCTGCTGGAGTCCCAGCAGAGGGTGAATGGAAGCACTAGGTGAGTTGACTATCACACGAGAGAATCTCGAATAAAGAGAATTCCCAGGTGGTTGCTTGCTATGGTCACCACGCCTCCCACTGGTATCCACTGAGCTTCTCCCTCACGGGTCTCTATGAGAGATCTAGAAACCAACAACTCACTTTGAATGTACTGAATCCCCCCAAAGGTTCCACGTTATGGGGCAGTTTGGGCACCGTGTGCATGATGGCGGCACAGGTTGGTATAGATTGATTGGAAAATACTCATGTCAAAATCCTCACATGAGGTCGTAACTGGTTGATCCCAAAGCACATAGGGACCTTTTCAAAAGATGCTCAAGCTTTGCTGCACTAGACTTCTATTTAGTGTGCAAGTGGCACTTGGTGGCCACAGCGACTGCAAGGCCCCCGAAACAGGACGGAGCTCTGATGTTCCCCAGGGCTCTCCCACCCACACGTCGGGGAGCCGCTGCTCTAGGAAACCGATCCTGGGGAGTTTGCTTTCAGAGCTAACTTCCCACAAAGAGGTGGAACTCAGTCTTCTGATGTTACCACCCCCTTTAATCTGTCACAATAACAATAAGTTCAAAGCAGCAAATCCTGCTCCAAATGTCGCCTAGTAGATCAATATGGTACAGTTAAAATACGTTACCCTTTAAAAATGGCAATGACACAGGAGGCACGCCGCCCAGGAGACAGGAGAGAGCTCATGCATTTTAAGCCTATAGCAGTTTATTGAGAACAAAACTAGTCTTTCTTGCTCTGGGCTTTGATGAGGGCCATAGCCAGGATGTTGACTCATGGCTGTACAGAGGCAGTTCAGAGAGAAAATAACAGAGTAGGAATCCGGGGTCTTTTTCTAATGATCTGAATCGATGTAGATACAGATCTTATAAAGGAGGGAGGCCTAGTCAACAAAGGCCTCCCCTGGCCTTTGCCAGGAGCCTGGGCCACTTATTATTGGCACCAATGGGAAAAAACCCCACACAGGCAGGCTAGCAGCTGATCCAGAGGGATCCGTATCCTCTGATGAGTAGGAGGAGTGGGACTAGTTTGTTCATTTGTGCTTTTGCTCACTCAGCAAAGATTTAGGGGAGCAGCAGGGGGGCACATCCAAGTCCCTGCCTTGGTGGAGTCTGTATTCTAGTGAGGTGTGGGGGAGGGGGACAGACGATAAATAAACAAGTAAATGCACAGAAGGCCACCTGTTGCTCAGTGCAATGGGATGATGAAGCAGAGGACCGAGAAGGTTACTTAGCATAGGGTGAGCCGTGAAGGGCTCCTGAGAAGTGATGTTGGAGCAGAAACCTGCAGGAAGTGCAGCCACGCAACTCCATGAAGGTGGAGTGTTTTAGGAAGAGGGTGTGTCAAGTGCAAAGGCCCTGAGGTGAGAGCAAGGAGGTCAGCATGAGGGACTCTGCTCAGGGAGGGGGTGTTGGAAGAGGGGGCCAGGGGGTTACGTGGTCAGACCCTGTCAGGCCTTCCGGGTCATGGTGAGGAGTGCTCCAAGGGAGATGGGGAACCAGGGGAAGTGTCTGGGCAGAGAAAGGACACCACCTGCCTGGGGTTTCAACTGCACCACTCTGGCTCAGGGAGTGCCCATGGGGTCCATGCAGGAGAATAGCCTGACTGTGACTTTGTCTGTGATGGACATCAGACTGTCCCCATGCAGGATCCCAGACACACCCCAGGTGGCTCCTGTATCTTCTTTCCTGCCCAGAACCCACTCCTCACGGGGCCAGGCACACAGCGAGAGCCCCTGGCTTGCTACTGGGCCCTGCCCTTGAAACTGAGCCCAGGGCCCAGTACCCCAAATGCTGAACCCTAAGTGTGCACTCCGAGTGAGCCTCCCCATGGCTGGGATGCCCCCATTTTCCTGGGCGTGTTGAGATACCCGATGAAGCCCTTGGGAGTTGGTTACGGGGGTGCCTCAGCTCGGGGGTCCTGTGTCCGGGCCGCGGCCTCAGCGTGTCCCTGGTGGCTTCCCGTCATGTCGTCGTCTGGCCGCCCGGTGGACTCGGCTGCCCTGGCTGGTGGCCCCGTCCTGCTCACGGCTTCCTGGGTGTCCTGCCCTCACACAGTGGTGCTCAGACGGGAGGGCCCCCCGCCCAGGACAGAGGGCCGTCCCGGTGGGTGAATGTACCTGCTCCCCTTGCACGCTCTCCCCTGGCGCACAGGTCGCAGCACACTCGGGGAGCACAGGGTAGGGGCTGGGGTTGGGGGGCTCTCCTCCTCCTCTGGGGCCCCAGTTCAACTTGCTGAATGCACCCCTTTCGTGAGATGAGGCATTTCCCCGAAGTTCTACCCCTGGGGCCGTTCTGGCTCCGCTCACAATCTTGTGGGCTCTGAGGGCAGCTTTTGCCCCGGGGAGGCTCTGAATTCAAACTCCTGATGGGCCTGGGGCTCCCCCAGGGTGCCTGGGGCCCAGGGCGGACTCTCCACACATCTTGGTGGAGGGACGGGCTTCCCGGGCTTGCACACCTTCCACTTGCCGGCTCCCGTTGAATCAGGTCCCCGAGCGCACCCAGATCCCTGCATCCCGGCCTTCCCCGCTCCAGGCTCTATCCCCCCGCCCCCCCCGCACCCCCACCCCCGCTCCCTGCTCCGGGGCGAGCTCCCCTCCTCTCAAGCCCTGACCCTGGGGTCATCACCCTGGTCTCTTCCATGCTGCCTCGCTGGGCTCCCTCTGCCGCCTGCCATCCACCCCGGGGTCCTCCTGCCATCCAGTCCTCCTGCCATAGGGGACCCCGGTGCCTCTGGCGCCCCTGTCACCCCAGGGTGACGGTCCAGGCCCGTACATGCCCTCGCCCTCATCCCCCTGCTTCCTTCTTGACAGGTGAGACTGCTGAGACTTCTCAGTCTTCCCCTGGGCACAGGAGGACCCAGCAGCTGCCGTCTGGGCCCGGCACCCCCCCCCCAATGTCTGGGCCCTGGGCCCGGCCTCCTTTACCCCCTGTATCCTTGGCTTCTTCCGTCGCTGGAACCTGTAACTGCACTGGGGTTCAGGCACCGCACGCGCCATCCTGCCCGGGCGGTCACAAGCCTTCCTTTGGCCCCGGAGCCTGGGGACAACTGCCGTGTCTCCTCCGTTCCCTTCCAATTACCCGATAGGCGTGAAGTGCTAGAGCAGGTGACAGACACCAGGCTGCGGGACCATCCCCGTGGGACTTCCCCGCCAGCCTACCCCTGCCCGTTCCAGCGGTCCTGCGGGTCGCAGAAGCCACCGAAGCTTGTCCCTGTTGCGTCCTGAAGCTGTCCTGAGCCTCCCTCCGCAGCCCCCCACCCTGGCATTCTTGATGCTCTTTTTCCTCTCCCTGACCTTGAGCCTGGGGGTCATTTGGGGCTCAGTCCTCTGGTCGCTTCCCGTCCTTCCCTCTCCTGTCCCCGGCCATCCCTCGGGCGGTGAATGCCATGTATCCCGCCGCCGGCCAGGGCCTCTCTCGGGCCCTGTCTCTCCGCCTTGACCTCCCGACCTGTGCATCCAGGCATCTCCTCAGCACCTCCTCCTGGACGGCCACCGGCCATCGGGAGCTCACCACGTCCACACCTGAGCTCCTGAATTTTCCACTGAATCTGCTCTTCTTTCAGCTTTCTTCAGTTTCAGCAAATTCTTCCAATTTCCCTCAGAAACATGTCCAGAGGGTGGGAAGCATTTTTAATTCCTCTCTCTTCCTGCTCCGTCCCCCGCCACTACAGCCATCCCAATCTGCACCCAGCTGCCCTCCCCGCTGGATTCGGGCCACAGCCTTGCAAGGGGTCACCCCCCTACCCCCGCGGCCACCGCCCGTCCCCCCACGGCTCCACCAGTCTTCCGTCACCCCTGTCAATAAAGCAGCCAGTCATCCTCTTACAAGTCACACGGTGCTTCTGATCCGTCTTCTGCGTAAACTCCCCAGGCGCCACCAGCTCACTGGGGCAAGGCCAGAGTCCTCACTCCGATGCACCAGGGGCCCGGCATCGTGCCTTAGTCCTTCCAATCTCCCCCCTGTCTCCCTCTGCTCCAGCCACCTGGCCCGAGCACCGCCCAAAGGTGCCAGGACGCTCCTGCCCTGCTCCGTGCGCCTCCGCTCCCCCCCAGCACTGTCCCCCCGGTGGCGTCTTCCCTGTTCCTACGCAGTGTGCCACCAGCACTGCGGGCCTGACCGTCTATGTGTTGACCTACTTGCCATGTGTACTGGTGGTCTCTCCACTTTCTAGCGGAACAGAAGTTTCCTGGGGAGGGGGTTTTGTCCGTTTTCGGCTCTGGAAACAGGGGCAGGTGGCGGGCCTGGGCCTGGCTCTCGGGAGTGTCTGTGGAGGTGGCTGTGCCGCCGGCGGCACGGGTGAGCCAGGTGTGCGGGGAGCAGGCTGCGGGCCCAGCCCCGGGTGGCGGGGTCGGCGGGGAGAAGCGGAGGACAGACACACGGACGCCGGCGCCCGGCCCTTCTGCCCCGAGCTCGCGTTTGTGCGAGGCACCGCTGCTGCCAGCCGTCCGTCACCGGGCCTGCTCCTTGATGACTCCCAGGTCTGTCCCCTCCTCTCCCTTCTCCTTGCCCGGCCCTGCGTGGGTGCCCTCAGCTCACTTATAACACAGAGCTTATCACAGAGCGTTACTGTTACGAAGGAAAGCAAGAACGATACTGAGAAGGGAAAAGGAAAAGTTACTGTCACCAGAGTCCCAAAAATAACCATTCCCATTGGGGTGTCCACCCTCCCCCCCAGGATGCTTCTCCTCACTGGTCTTAACAAAACAGTGGGACTGGTTCGGAGCTGAGGGCTGGTCCAGATGGCTTGTGGAGTCGGGCGCCTGGCCACTTCCCACGGTCCTTCCCGGGTTCCAGGGGGACACCATCTGCAGGGCTGGCCAGTGTTGGGGAGCACCGGGGGCACAGGCAGGTCCCTTATTGCAAGGAGGCCCCAGAGCTCAGTGGGAAATGCAGAGGAGCCCCTACCTGGTGGGACCCTGGCCGCAGAGATCTGGGTGACCTGAGGATGGGCGGAGGGTGGGGATGGAAACCACGTGGCACCGGGGAGCAGAGTGACCCCGAGAGAGTCACCACAAGTGAGCTCGAAGGCTGGTGGGGCAAGTGTGACGATGGAGTGGCATTTTCCGGTCTGGTTGGAGGGCCCACAGGAATCTTCTCTGACGCCGTGTTCTCCTTCCTTGAGGGAAAAAGACCCTCCCCACCTGAAAAGGCAACACGAAACAAAAGGGATTGGTAGGGTGTCTGACTCCCAACCTCTTCTCCCAGAGGAGATCCACTGGGGGCGAAAGATTAAACAAGACACGAATTTCTCAATGAATAGAGAGAAGGGCGAGAACCAGGGTGGCCCGCGGCTACAGGGCAGAGTCACCTGCTGGAGGCAATAGAAAGACCGGGGCCGAATTCCACTGTGGCCATGTCCAGGGCAGGCAGGTGGGAGGGTGGCGCCCGCTGAGTGAGAGCTCGGTCCAAGGAGGCCCCCAGTGGACGATGGCCCAGGGGACCCGGTGCTGAACAGCCAGCACAACCATCTCTAACAGACAACACACGGATAGATCCCCCCTGCCCCCAAGAAAGAATCATACTCAATATTCTGTGATGCAAAGTGAGTTTTTTTCCATTTAAAATACATCAAGATTATTTTCTGGTCAATAAACACAATTTAATTTGAATTAAAAAGAGAAGATGATCACGTGATCTGTGTTTTTTTATTTTTCTTGCACCTTGTAGAGCCTGCCTTGCCCTAAGTTTTTATGACCCGTTGTGCCAGCTACATGCTGGCAATGTAAAGTACTCAGTGAAATCATCACCTTATTGAGCCATCAAATGTGTCAAAGGAAATTTAGGATGAGAGGCAGGAAAATCTTGTGAGAACATAAAATTATTTTTCAAGGAAGTTGTTAAAAACCCATTCTATGAGCCATTTATAAGCATGCTATTTATCAACATCTCACAAAAAGATGTTACACAGCACATCATTGACAAAATTCCTACATTAGCAAGATGGACCAGACGCCCTAATAAGACTTTTTTTTCATATCTCCTGATGATTTAAATTATAGCACTGTAATTTTTTTATAGCTCAAAGAATGTTATTTTCTTGCAGTGTGAAATATAACACCAAAACAAAGCAATTGCTTCTAGGAATGAACATGGGAAGATATTTTAGTTGTCTTTCATAACTTTTGATTGGTAAATCGGTGCAAGATAGAATATCTGTGTAATTTCAAATGAATATAATTTTTTAAAAGTCAGATTAGTTCTGCGAATGTGTCCTTAGAAGACATAAAATTGATTTATTAATGATTAAGATGATGTGTTAATATTAACATGGTTATTAGTACATATTAATTAAAATGACCCAAGGGCAGGTCTTGCCGAGGAGGAAAGGCATGATGGGGAGGGACCCCGGTTGGAGAAGGCGGCAGGACAAGGTGAAGGGGGCGAGATGAGGAGCAAGGGGCAGGCCCAGCCTGAGATTTTGAGGACAGGGGTCTAAGGACACATCCCATGTGCAAGATGGTAAGTCAAGCACTTCCGATGACCCGGGTCCTGAATCAAGATGGTATCACCGAAGGCAGCTGGCAGAGATCTTTTAAAATCAAGCATGAAAATCCCAACATGGAAGAGAAATTCTCTGGGAAAAATATTCATTAATAAGAGCTACCTCTCTGTACGCTTGACTGATATCCCTTTACGTGCTTATGGCGTAAGTAGTCCCACGCGCTTCTGGACATCAAAGACTGGGGAAAAAGTGGTGCGGGGAGCCAGCAAGATAGCAACTACCACGTTTCTAATTTACAGAACAACCTTAAAGGAGCAGAGAAAATGCCGTAGCAGTGTTTGAAGTGACCACTATAAAGTTCTTCAAGCTATGGAAAATGCCTGGAGTCAAATATTTACAGGACTGAGGGGCTCATGTGCAATGGAAAATAATCTCTAAATGAAGAACATATGGGAGAAAAGTCTCGGAGCCAAGTAATGAAAACAGCCATAAAAATGCAGAGGACATTTGTGAGGAAGGCTAATGAAGAAGGGAAGAAGGGAAGAAGGGAAGCTTTTTTCTTTCTTTCTTTCAATTTTTTTTTTTTTTTTTTTTTTTTTTTTAAGTAATGAGGTTACCTTCCTGTGGTGAGCTTGAGGGAAATGATTTGATTCTGTTTGACTGAGTTTACAATCTGCCAAATGAAAATATCGCTACCTCCCATTTCATGGAATGAAATAATTACTGATGTACAGAACTTGTAGATTTTAAAACACTAGAGAAATAAAACACACACACACACCTTCACACATGCGTGCATATACACCTTCATGCACACATGCACATACACCTTCACACATACACGTACACATATTTGTATTTGGGATCTCATTTTGTATTTGGGATCAATCAGTAGAAGAATGTCTTTCTGGATTATAGGAAAACAAGAAAGTGGGGCTGAATTTATTTTTTTTATTTTTTAATTTAAAAATTTTTTTTTAGTGGGGCTGAATTTAGACAAGAAGAAAAATGTTGGCTTCAGTTGGATTCCAATCCTGGCCCTCTGTGCTAGTAATTGTTGACTTAGGTGAATTATCTTATTTATTTTGAGAGTTTTTTTTTTTTTTAAGATTTTATTTATTTTGAGAGAGAGAGAGAGATGGAGAGTGTGAGTGGGGTTGAGGGAGAGACAAGCAGACTCCTCATTGAGTGCAGAACCCAGCCTCGATCCCAGGACCCTGAGGTCATGACCTGAGCCAAAGGCAGACACTTAACCGACCGAGCTACCCAGGTGCCCTGGTTTGTACCTCTTTAAGGTTTGTACCTCTTTGCTCCCACAAAGGTTACCTGAGATAATGCAGACAAAGCATGAAGGCTTGAACCTGGCGCAGAGAGAGCCCAATACCTGGGCTTATCACCACTGTTATAATTACACCTTTATTTAAGGAAGCAAGGCATCAGAAGGAGGCCAAGAGTCCATCATACAATAGTGTCCGGTGAAGAATATTTATAAATTCTGGAGGATTTGAGTTCTCCTGGAAGTGTTTAGGATGATGAGCCCCATAAAACAATGAGGTAAAGTATTTTGCTTCCTTTAATGAGAACAGTTGCCTGATTACACAGGAGGGCCACTGGGACACATTCAGAGGGCCTCACGTCCGATGTATTGTGGAGGAAGACTTGGTAAAAATCCACCATGAATGGACAAGGCTTCTCCCCTTCCAATTTCCTTCACTCTGATGTTTATAATAGGACATCACACCAGGGTAGAGCTTCGCAACTGCCACCTACATTAATACGGATGGTTTTGAAGTCCTGAATGTTCTTAGATGGGTATTATTTATACCATGCATAGTATATCCATTTAGTATTTCTGTCTCGAGAGCCTCCTATTTCTTAGGCACCTAGAAAGCTTTGAAGTTAGGAAAGTTACAGACTTCAAAAGATTGCTGTTGGTTGGGAGTACAGGAGTCCAGTAGGGACGCAGACGGGGTCTGAGGTATCTCGGGATATTCAAATAATAATTACGGCCCATTTGATATCTGCCTGCTGCTTAGAGACTGAATAGCAAATTGCCAAGAATTCCTCATCTTAGGCACGGCCTCACTGCCCATTAGGGTACCCTGAGCAGTTAACAATAGCCGTGAAAGCCTGTAAGAAAAAGACATTTTCGAACTTGGTGTTGGTCAAACAAATTGGCTTAGTTATCGGTGTTGCAAAATGACACTAATGGTTAAAAAAATTCTTTCTTTATTCCTATGTATGTATGTACCCAGGTCCACATGTATGCGTGTGCGCATGTATATACGTATCTATCTGATGCTCCTCAAAACTGTTAGGCATTGGATAAGATACCATGTCTGAAAGTGCCTGTCCAAGTGCCTGATATAAAACTGATGATTACCTAAAGCTCTTTTTTTACCCCCTTCCTCTCTTCCCAGAAAGCCAAGTGAGAGTCCCAATGGCATCCTTTTGCCTCCAATGTGGACACTGTTGGGATTGCACTCTAGGTTACATAGACAGTAAGTGAGGTCCCTGTTCTCTCTCTGCCCTGCAGGTAACATGAAGGAAGATGGCGCTGGGTGCAGGCCATCATGGCCTTATGATCAGACCCTAGAATATCCTTGGGGAGGAGTATCCTTGACCAAGATTCCGGAGTTATCAGTGGTTCTGTGTCCCTTCTGGAATCCCTTTGATTCCTGGGTCCCAGAATGTCTGGGTCACCATCTACAGTAGAGGTGGGACAATAAATAGATAGTACCTCATGGGCCTAGGGATGTAAGCCTGTGTTGAGAGAGATCGCAAAGCTCAGTGGGGAAGGGAGCTATGAGGAATTAGTGATGTTGGCCTGGGTGATCAATTAGTGATGTCTGCCACTGGCTCAGGACAAAGGAGGAGAGCACACACCAGCTTGTTAGAACCCCCATCGGTAGGGTAAGACCCAGCTCAAATACCATCTTCTCAATATTTCCCAAGGTTTAGAATTAAAGCATTAGATGAACTCAAAGATCTTGGGATTGCCCCTGTCATTCTTTTTGTATTGTTAGGCAGTTATTTTATTATACTGCCATATGTCAGAATTGTTTCTTTTCATTGCTGCCAGATTATAAGGCAAGCATTTCTTCCAAATCATCTTTATGCAACCATGATCCCCCCCTTCGCTCTCTCCCATTCCCAAGCCCCAGTGCATGCATTCAGGCTTCCTTCTGGTGACTCATTCAAAGAATGTTTGCTGAGCAACCAACTAGCACAGGCCTTGCGATAATGAATAAGAACAATGAGACTTAGTGGAAGATGGGGCTCAGCTCCTCACGGCTTTACAGGAGGTAGGCTGGTGCTTGGAAGCTCTGCTGATGAATCTGCCTGCTGGACTCATTGCAAGCTGGTCCTCAGGCCTGGCAGGTGGTGACCGAGGGAGGGACTGTGACCGAGGCTGAGTTCCCATCAGGGGCCAGCAGTAGGTGTGCACAAGGTCCTCTGTGGGAGATCAAAGAGGGAACCTGAGAGCCGGAGTCAGAGCCTAGAGCTGGAATGCTAGACGCCCAGGGGGTCCCAGTGGCCAGTTTCTAGCAGATGTGACTGTACTTTCTCAACGCAGGGCTTTCTGGAGTAAGCGTAAAAGCTTGGCGGCTCTGAGCTGGTGAGAAGACGCCGCAGGTGCCCAAATACTCAAAACTCAGCCGCAGGACGGGAGATCTGCCTGCCTTGGAGCTCCTGACAGCTCCTCCCACTGAATTCTTCTCCCACCACAGCTCTGCATTCTGGGGAGAATTTGTTGGATATTTTATCTTAACCTCCTTTCTGAGAAAGAGTAAAAGAACAAGCCGAGGTTGTTTTGTACCCACTGAGGTCGCATTTGAATTTCTAACTTCCTAAATGATTCTAGCCAGGCCACTTGAAAGGAGCACACGCTAGACTTGGACCAAGGCTAAGCCTTTACCAGATGCCGTTCTCTGTCCACGCGAGGTTAGTGGTTGTAAAGAAGCCAACACGACATTAACCAGTCCTCCTGCGAAGATTTAGGTGGCTTCCTTTGTAACGCTGTCACCGAGTCATCTTGTCTTAATGGTGAAGTGTGTAAAAGTCTCAACAGCGGAGAAGGAGCTGTTTATTGCCCTCCAATTAGGCAGAGACCCCTGTGCCCCGAACCAGTGCTTCGATAAAGATGGTTTTCCTATAAAAAAAAAAAAAAAAAAAAGATGGTTTTCCTTCTGGGCGTCAGTCTGCAGCTCCAGTTCTGGGAACTACCTCGGTTCTGGCAGGAAATCAGGAGTCTGATTCCACGAACACCCCTTCTTTATTGTCTACGCTGTTGGCTGAAAAGGGGGTGGCCTCTGCTCAGGGGTGGTTGTGGGCTGTCTGTGTTGTGGGGCGACTTCCCTGGGGGGGTTTCTCAGAGCAGCCAAGGCTGTGCCCTAGATGCCCCAGCTCGGTGCATCATTTTTAGCCTCCAGAACAGCTCAAAACCTCTATGCTCCTGAAGATGGAGAGGCGAGGCAGTCCTACCTGGGAGGAGTCCAGGATTTAGGGTCCTTGGGGTTCCCACCTGTTGCTCAGCCTTCTTTACCTATCAGCTCCTCTCAATGTGGAGATCACTCTGGGGACCCTGCAATGGTGGTGGCTCCAGGGGCCCCTCAGGAGGGGACAAGGAGCTTCCCCAAGACCATGTGTTAGCAGGGACAGCCAGGCCCCCACGGCAATACCGCTTTTATCACAGCCTCCCACCCTGAGCAGCTGTCTGGTGTCAGTGGGACAAAACAGAAAGGTGACAGTCCTCCTTGCAAAGGACGTGGCTCTCGCCTATTCAGCCCAGGGCCCTCTCCCAGCTCTGGCCTCCCACGGGGGGCACAGCGTGTTCCTGGCACCTTGGGCATCTGGGCCTTAGCAGGCTTCCTGGCCCTGCCCTGTGGACATTTCCAATAGGACCCAGCCCCTGTCATACACCTTGTGGCCCAACTACACTGCACACACTTTTTCTCCACGTCCCTGCATCAATTAGAGCACGACGTGTCGGTCAGTTACTTGTGTCTTACAAACAGACCTTGGGCATCACATAGTCCAGCTCCTCCGCTTAGCAGCCAGGCAGGTGGAGGGCAGGGGAGGAAAGGAGACTCTTCATTTACGTAGAACCCGGAGTCCCGTCTCTGCCCTTCCCACTGCACTGCGCTGCCTTTCATTTTATTTCATTAGCTCTTGTGCCCAGCTGTTTCCTGATCCGGGCTGATTTCTCCCACCAGAGGACTTGGGGTGTTTGATTTCTCTAACCAGATTCGGACCCCTCGGGGCTAACTACCTCTCGTAATTTCCTTTGTGGCATTTAGCCAAGCCTACCAAAGGAGATCCCCTAAGCACTGGTTGAAATTCGCTTTTTTTGCATACAAAAAAAGCGAATAACCTTGACAACAGGCCACCCACCACGGAGACTGTTTTGTGACACCCAGGAGGGTGGCTGTTGAGTTACTGTCATGGGAAGGTAGATGGAGCTGTGTCAGAGACCGGTAAGGCAGGACGTGGATGGAGCGGAGCCGGTGCTGGATTGTCCAGGGGAGCCACCGGGGCCTGGCGTGCCCAGGACACACAGTTACCTGGTAACAAAACCCGAATCAGAGCAGATGGAGTCATCGCATCAATACCCCGCCCCCACCCCGCTTTCCTGGATAAGGGCTGAATGAATAGGTTCCGGGGAGGTAAGGGGGAAGGAGAAGAAGCAGCAACGGGGACACTGAATGGGGTCAGCGTGTGTGGCTCTACAGTTTTGTTACAGTGGGGTGGCAGCCCCCTGGCTCCGGGGGCCCCAGAACTGGGCCTCCCTTCTTGTTGGCACAGATAACTTTTTGGCCATCTATTTTTCCTCCTCGCCATATAGTCTCTGATTAAGCTATACTTTCTCCCCTCTTTGCTCATATTATCCCGTCTGATCGGTGCTGTCCCCAGAACTCTCATGCTCGTGGCAGGGAGCACCAGCCTGACCTTGCCAAGGGGCCGTAAGGACAAGAGCCCTGCCCGTCTGTCGCTCTTCCCAACCTGTTTTCCCAAAGCTGCTCCCCCCTCGTCTTCTGTGCCTGTCAAGGAACTGTCAGCAGTTCTTACAGCCAAAAATCACAGCTCAGGAATCCAATTTGTTCGCGGGGTTAGAACAGCAGCTTGTGTGCCTCGCGTGGCGTTCAAAGGAGCCGTTGGCAGGACGTGGCGGGCTGGGGCGCTCCGGGGTCAGCACGTTTATCCACGTTCGGTCAGGTAGCTCGAGGGGGGGAGTTATGCCTTCCACCGCCTGCTTGGTTTGGCATCACAGGGGCCAACCTGGTCATTTTTTTTTTTTTTTTTTTCAGAAGGCTCAGGGAAGACGATCCTAAATCGAAGCAGTGGCTCACGATCAGGAAAGCAAAGCCAATCTGTGATCTTCAGGGAATACAAGGCCTAGCGGTCTGTGCTAATGCTGAGCTTGTTGTCTTGGGAAATCACTCAGCTCCTCCGAGGAAGCAAACCGAATGTAGGCGAGGCATTATTAGCAGGCTCGGATAATTGCCTCATTATAAAGCGATGCTGTGACTAATTTGCAAACTTGTGCAGGAAAGGTCCTTGGCTGTGGGTCTGGAGTTAGCAGCCTTCCAACACAACCTTGCTCATTTGCACGTGGGGCGCTTCAGAGCCCCGGATTCACTCCGTGGCTTCTGGAAACAGCCTTCCTTGACACCAGCTGGTGATGTCCCGTAATGCTCCCTGCCAGGGGGATCTCCCGTGATGTCCCAGGATTTTTATTCTTGATCTCAAATATTCGCATTTGGTTCGGGGTGAAACCAGCCAGGGGGTGAAGACGTGGGGATTTAACGAGTGGTTGCCACGTGCCCAGGATGGCAGGGCAGACGGCAGACCCGTTACACTGGAGGGACTCCCAGGTTCGCTCGGCGAGGGCTTCTCTTCCTCTGAGGATCGGCCTCTGACTCGAGGTGTCTCTAGCAGCACTACTTAGGATTTTCCCCAAGATGTAGATGATTAATCAAGGCTCCCAGGATCACAATGACCCATTGTCCTGGAAGGCATTCCTTCTGCTGGCATCTGACCCTTTCCTCTTGGGGTGAATGTGCATTTTTCCAAACCCCTAATGGACAAAAACTCAAGAACAATGGCCCTGCGTGTAGCTAACATTTGCACGAAAGAACAGAGGGGTTTTGTTGCTGGAGGTAGGGGGAAAGGGCATACATTAACTTAATCTTTATATTCTTATGAAAAACATACATCTGTTTTGAAGAGGACAGCATTCTACTCGGTGGCTTATTTTTGAAAGAATATACTGCACCAAAGCCCATCGTGATAAATACTAAAGGAATTAAAATAAAAGGCTCCTGGACAAGCCTACCACTCTGACAAATGTAATTATTTTCATTTTCTGTTTCCCTGTCTCCCTCATCCACACCAAGTTTTTGCCCGGTTGTCATTAAAGCTCCCTTTGCTTTTAAAAGCATTACATTGTGATGGAGATATCTCTTTTAGATAGTTATGTACCATTATTAAAGATTCAAAATATCATTAATTTCCTTCAAGCTCTATTATGTTTATCATCGATCACTGTGTCAGCACATTAATCACTTCTGTGGTTGCCTCAGGATTGTTGCTTAACTATCTACTTTTAATAGAAATCTGACCACTCTGGCCTTTCTCTGCGCCAACAAAGACATACCATTTCATGAGCTGCTGATCCCTTGAAACAAGTGAAGTCTTTTAATGGGTTCCTACACGGGACTGATTTTTTTTTTTTTTTTTAATCATGAAAATCAAAGGCCAGAGAATTTTGCGGAAACAAGGAGAAATGTCCCTATTCTCCCACAGTCCCTGGATGCGGAGCAATTGTCGACACAGTTGTGACAACAACTCTGTCCAAGGAAGTTTCTCTGCAGCCCAGCTGTGCTTGGCTGACCTGTCGCTCGGACGGCGGAGACGAGACCATCAGCCCAGGTTTAATGAGGGTGGAGGCCCCGGTGCTGGCTCTTGCTGAGTGCAAGGTCTGGCAGTGTAGGGAAGCTTGGCAACACGAGCTTCGGAATCAGACTTGCACAGTTACTCAATAGGCGATGTTGGGTAAGTTAGGTGACCTTCCCGATCCTTGTTTCTTCGTATCTGAAACACGTTACATCAGGCATTCATTCAATAAATGTTCATCGAACCCAGCACTAGATGCTGGGAATGTCATGGAGTTTACGCACTTGGAGTGAGATGGGAGTAGACACATGGACACTTATCATTGTCCTGGAAGTCCCCAAGGGCAATGGTGGAGCCGAGCACCATATATGAGAGCCCTCGGAGGGAATGTGAGCTTGTCAGGCTTGTTAGAGCATGAGTCAACCAACGGAGGACTGAAAGGAGCAGCATTTCAGCAGAGGGAGTGGAAAGTGCATAGTGTCCTTACTAAGAGGAAGTATGGCCACCAGGAAGTAGGGCATGATATAAGATATGGGCATTGAATGTCACCCTGACTACCCCGTGGAGACGCTCCCCCAGGTGAGCTAGAGCAGAGGCAGAGAGACCAAGGGTACCTACGTGGCTTGCTCCCTGTTAGGGCCTGGAGGCTGGCCCAGCACCTCAGGTAGAGTAAGTGCAGAATGAGTAATTTCTTCGGTGAATAAATGGGTCTGGTGATAGTTGTAGAGATGGGGAGACAGAGACAGATTTCAGAAACATTTAGGAGATAAGGTGGATGGACGGTCACTGCTGCCTGTCCTGGGGTGGGTCATCATCTAGACAGCCCTGTTGATTGTGGCTGGGAGCCCATGTCCTAGTTCCACCGGCTGTTGGTAATGCAGGGTGGCCTCAACTGGGGCACCTGAGGCCTGTTGGCTCTGTCCATGGTTCCTTACCCTCCGGGGGTAGCCAGACCAATTCTTACCTGACCACAGAGGGACACCAATGAGCAAGTCCCATCATGCAAGCACATGTCAAGCCTCTGCTTACATCACACTTGCTCACATCCCTCCGGCCAAGCCCAAGGTTAGGGTGGAAGGTCACTCTAAAGCCACTTATGGCTATAGGAGGGAGAGGTGAAGAATGGGAGCCACAGTGAGCATCTATCAAACCATGAGCTAATGGATTCTTTACTCTTTCTCATCTTCTTTTAAAATACATTGGTTAAAAAGTTCGTTCTTCTCTCCCATTTCCCTCGTGGACTTGTCCTTCTGCTCCCTCTAGTTTTTCCCAGTTGTATGTAACCTAGACCATTTAAAATTAATACTCAGTCATGAAAATCTTCTAGAAGGGGCGTGCTGTTTATAATCCAAATCCCACCCCATGGTGTATTTAACCTTGAATATTACGAGTTTATTCTCTGAGGCCATCAGCTGTATCTCTTTCATAATGTTTGGTCATATTTTCTGGGAGTTGTAAAGCCCACAGTGGGCACTGAGTATGTGCTTGCTGATTGTGAATATGTTCCACCTTGCAGCTGTATCCTTTGTCAATGTTTTTGGAACATAACCATCATCATTTCCAAAATATCCCAATTTGAGCCCCTGATCCTCCTCTCAAACATTCTCTGTCATTGGTTAGGTCTCAGAAAACACACCGCACATCACATCATCAGAATACAATACCAGCATCTGAAAGCTATGTAGTGCTTGCTGTATACCAGGCACTGTTCTAAGTGCTGATTTCATATGAAAATTTGAGAGTTCTACTCTCCCCCAACACGAATGTGCTGGAATATGATGGAATCATCTCAAGAGGGCCTCAACACTACACACCCATACCACAAACAAACACTTACTTGGTAAGAAGCTTTTCATATGTCCAAAGCCCTTCTGTTTGATTTGTAATGCTGAAGTGTTCACGCCAAAAATGGTACATTCCTTTATTTAAAGAAAAGAAACCCAACATTTACAGTAAAGAGTTCTATTTTGTACTTGCAAGAGCATGAACTCAGGTGGAGATGTGGGAGCTGATGAACACAGGCCCCGGGCCACCGGGGACTCTAAGGCTGTCTCATCTGACTGATGAAGATGAAGGAGTACGTGACCCAGTCCAAGATTGCTGAGGATTTCACAGTGCTCCCACTCTACTTTTAACTGTACTATAAAAATTCATTTCCCGACTGGAACTTGGCTCCAGAGGTTCCAGTTTGAAAGGGCTTCAGTCACCCTGAGCCATACTTCTCCCCAAGTGGGAAATAACATTCCATTTGATGTTGAGTGGGTCTAGGACCAAGAGTGAGAGAGTGAGAGGGAAGAAAACTCTTTTAAGCAAATGAAAGTAAGAGTTGTTTTTTTTTTTTTTATTTGGAATTCCTGGAGCACTCTTTTGATGTTTAAAAATTGCCTGCCAGCTTCTCATGGTTTATGTGCGGGTAATGGACATCTTCATTCTGGTGGTGACATTTAAGAGCATCTAGTCTGACGGGGAGAATCTTAATAGAAGCACAGTATGGAAATATGGATTCTTTTATAATGTATGTGGAATCCACTACTTTCTTACTGAAAGCAGTTCTGATATCTGGCACTTTCCCATCAGTCTGAGCCCTCTGCTCCTCCGCACATCTCTCTCTCTCTCACTCTCTTTCTCTCTCACACACACAGACACACACACACACACACACACACACACACACACACACACACATGCCCCAAGGGCCAAAGCGATGTTGAATGTGACTTCTTGCTCTCTACTCCAGCCGGTCATGGATGAGGGTCTGTGTTCACGTAGTTGGCCCGTGTTATAGGACAGCATGAAGTTGCCCAGAGCTTCTAGCTGATTTTTTTATTGTTATGCCTCATAACCATGCAATATTCCATCAAATTAAAGGGCAAAATTTATTTCCGATGAGCACTGGGTGTTATATGCAACGAATGAATTACTGACTTCTGTATCTGAAACTGGTGACTTACTGATGTACCCATTGTACTAACCAAATGTACTAAGCTACTTAATACTGATGTACTAACTAATGAAATGAATGATGCTGACTAATTGAATTTAATTAAAAAATAGAAATTAAAAAATTTATGTATCTACTTCTCTGTTATTCACTTATCTACCTCTTATTATTTATTTACCTATTTCTCTGTTATTCCCTGTTATTTAACATTTAAGTTGTTCCTATTATTTTTCTCTAACACTTATTATGTCAAATAACTGCTATTTTAAAATAGCTTATATCTTTCATTTACTCATTTCCTGTAGTCATTCCTTCCAGATACATTTCTCTAGCTGGGAAGACGAGGACAAACAGGTTGGTCACCAGAATACCCCCGTGCACAAGAGGTGTGTGCTAATTTCTGACGCCACCTGCTGCAGGTCATGCGCGTGCACACACATGCAGATACTCAGGCACATGCATGTGGGTGTGTGTGTACTCTTCCCCATCCAATTTCACCAGCCACAGATGTTATGACTTAAACTCTTTCTAATTCAAGTTTAAAATGGTTCTCACATTCGCTCTTATGTTCATTTGTTTTTCAGATGCTGGTTTACTCCCTTTACCTTCCTTTATGTGTGTATTTTTTTATATTTGGCCATGACTCATTCTCCTAGAGCATCTTTAAGCCCTTCCAAATATGCATATTTTCAAAGGGCGTTCTCAATGTGAATCATACTTGTCAACACAACTCATGTAAACATTTTATCTTACATGTTACCCTCTATATTTTAACTGAGTGCTTTATGTTAATCAATGTTATAAAATTTTTTTAAAATTGAATTGCTCGTCAGTTTGTTTCCTGTCTTCTTTAATACTGAAAAAAAAACCCAGATTATTTTTATTTCTTCAAAGGCAGGCTATTTTCTACTTATTTTTCCCTATGAATATGCTTGCAATAACTAAATAACCTACTTTATTTGGGGATCACTGTGTAAACTGATACACATCAGTTTTTCTTCAAATTGCTTTCAGATTATCCCGTTATTTATACTACAACACATCTCTACCTCTTTTTTCCCAAAGACTGTGTAATAAAATACTGGGGTTCATCCTGCCTTGTGTAGTCTATGCATTTATCTTTGTATCTATTTTTTAACAACTCCACACAACTTTTTATTATTGTTATAGGAGCTAGTATTCTGTTTTCTAAAAAAGCTAAGTTTTGGTTCATTTTCTTCTATTTGGAATATTTTCTACAATACAGAGGAAAGACTCCAGGTTTTGTAGAACATGAAGTTTATATGGTTAGGGGCCATCTTAAGGAAGACAAGAAAATTATAAACACAAAATATCCGGGCTGCAAGTGAAGGGCCTTAGAACACGCGGAGTCCTGGGCCTACCTGACTGAGCTCCGCAGAGATCCGCTCAGTCCCACCTGTCTCACCGCCATCTCAGCTGAATGGGTGGATCTTTTTCATAACTGCCACCCAGTTACAAACCGATAGCCTTGTTTATAGAACACAATGCTTTTCGCCTCATTTGTTTTCTTTTTCTACCTTCCTAATAAGGCTTTGCAATGCTGCTTATCCATCCAAGAGCAATTCATTGAGCACCTCTTCAGCAATTCTGCAATTTTGCAAGTTTTTTTTTTTTTTGATGGCATCCATTGCATGTGATTTGATTTGTTATTATTCCAAATCCTTGAGTATTTTATGAATCGGATCTTGAATTTCAAAACGGGTTTATTTGCTAATGACTTTGTTTATTTTTTCATGGCTGATGACTTTCATCATCATCATTATTATTATTATTATTATTATTATTATTATTATTTGCTGTATATTTTTCTTACAGCTGTCCCTTTCACAGAAGCCTATATACTAACCTTTTGGTTTTCAGCTAGTTTGTCCTTTAGATTTCCAGAGTAGATCACGTTGTCTTCAACTAATCATATTTTAAAATTCTGGTGTGGCTGTTCCTTGCCATACCTAGAAAAACTCCCCATGGAGAGTTTTATTATTCTTGTTAATTTTTAAAAATGTTTTTAATTGCTGCAAAAAACATAACATAAAATTTACCATCAAAACAATTTTTAATGTACCTTTATTAGTGTGGAGTACATGCACACTGTTGTGCAACAGATCTTTAAAATTTTTTCATCTTGCAAAACCCAAACTGTATCCCCACTAAACACTAACTCCCCATTCTCCACTCCTCCCCAGGCCATCGAACAACCATTCTACTCTCTGTGTCCATGAATCTGACTACTCAAGGGACCTCTTATAAGTAGCATCATTCAATATTTGTCCTTCTGTAGCTGCTTGTTTTACTTAGCATCAGGTTGCAGCATGTGACAGGACTTCCTTCCTTTTTATGGCTGAAGATGATTCCCTTGTATGGGTAGACCACATGTTTATCCATTCATGTTTTGATGGAGCTCCATCCCTTTGATAGAATCCCAATTCCCCTCCAAATCCCTGCACAGTGGTCTTCTTCTCCAAGGCCTTGCCCTGGTTCACCTCCCCCCCGCCCCAACCTGGACTCCCTCTTCACTGCTTTCTTTCTGTTCCTCAGAAGACACCAAATTTGTCCCTGCCTTAGGGCCTTTTTATGTGCTTTCTCCCTCCTCTGTCACTAATGTTCTTTCCTGTATCTTTCATTTCAAATGTCACCTCCTCACTGAGGCCTGATTACTCATTGAAGTAGAGACCCCATCTCTGTCACATTCTACTGTGCTGCTGGCTTGGACGTTCCTTCATCACGTGAATCATGACCTGCCTCCACCTGCCTCTCAATTCCAGTGTCTGCTATCCTTGTGCCCCTGCTAGAAGTAAGTTCCACGAGGGGTGGAGGCTTATTTAACTGACTCACCGCTGTGTGCCCAGGCCCAGCTAGCCGCTGGTGGGTGCTTATTAAATATCTCTCTAGTGAATTTACTTATTTACTTATTATGTATTTTCCCTGTGTTACTGCTTTGGGGTAGGAGGGACTTAAAACACATAACAGTAGTGGAGATGGTGGTTATCTTTGTTTCATTTTTGAGCTGAAGTTGTCTTTCAGATGATCTACCATTATGTCTCATGTGGTGTTTTAAATGATATTTAAGCATTTTAAGGAAAGAATTCTTAGAACAGTTTTGTTAGGGATTTATGACGAACCTCAGCATCTATTTGCAAAGTTATTCTTTATTCATCTATGCAAGGAGAGCATGAGCATGAGCCTGAGACCCTCTGGATCAGAGACCCTTGCTCTAAAGTAAAGCAGTGACTGGTGTGTCACTCTGTTAAACGGCTTTAATTGCTTTGTGTAAGAGGAGTCACCCTTGCATGAAATGACTGTCTAAAATTATTTTGATATTAATCAGAACAATTAAAACCAACAATATCTTTGACTGAAAACCGTGGCTGTGTAAAGACTACGCTGTTTGGAGCTGCCAAACGATGGCATTTCATGTGTTCGGCCTTTTGGTTTACGTTCCTGTGCTCAGAGCTGCTCATAATTGATCACAGGCGGAATATATTTTGGGGGCTATTAGCCATTTACTTCCTCTACCTGAAATTGTCTTTGCAAGTTCTTCGCTTTGTATACTGGGATCTGAGCATTTTTCTTTTTTAAGTTCAGTCAACATATAGTACATCATTAGTTTCAGAGGTAGAGTTCAGTGACTCATCAGTTGCATACGACACCCAGTGCTCATCCCATCATGTGCCCTCCTTCATGCCCGTCACCCAGTGACCCCTTCCCCCCACCCACCTACCCCCCTCCAGCGACCCTCAGTTTGTTAACCAAGAGTTAAGAGTCTTTCATGGTTTGTCTTCCTCTCTGATTTTTTCCCATTCAGTTCCCCCTCCTTCCCCTATGATCCTCTGCACTATTTCTTATATTCTGCTTATGAGTGAAACCATATGATAATTGTCTTTCTCTGATTAACTTATTTCTTTCAGTATAATACTCTCCAGTTCCATCCACGTCAATGTAAATGGTAAATAGTCATCCTTTCTGGGTGGTAGTCCACTGTAATATAGACCACATCTTTATCCATTCATCTGTTGAAGGACATCTTGGCTACACATTTTAAATATATATGCTTTTGACTCTGACAAGGTAAACACTAGCATTCCTGTGTATGAATTTATTTCAGTTTCTTGAATTGAAGCCATGACAATGGAGAGAGAGGTTAGATGAGATAGAGATAGAGATAGATAGAGATAGAGATAGAGATAGAGATAGAGATAGAGATAATTTCACATAGGCCCAGATTATATCGAACAGGTAACCTGATTTAGCTGTTTTCTAAATTAAGCTATTTTCTAAATTAAGCTAATAAGGTAAATGTTGGAAAACAAAACCTATGCATTCTTAAATGAGTAAAGATATTATATATGTTCACAAATAATCCACGTTGAAACCCCGGCTCACTATGAAAAGTGAGCAAAGAAAAATAATAGAAAGAGGATAAAATTGTCCAACATAACTATAGACTCCAAAAGGTGGACCTTGATTTGGGGGAAATCAGAAAGTGCCCAGCAGCACCCACCCTGACCCCTGGTGTTGTATCAACCGTGTCTCCAGACTCTGCCAAAGGCCCCTAGGTCAGAGTAACCCCAGGGAGAACCATGGGGTGAGAGAGCAGCGTTCCACAGCCACTAGCCACCTGCATGGCTGGTGAGCGCAAACCACAACCGCACCGTCAAGCTCCAGCCCCGTGTGAGTGGATAAGCTTCAGAATCCGAAATGGAATATTCCTCAGCCATTGGAAGCGACAAATACCCACCATTTGCTTTGACGTGGATGGATCTGGAGGGTATTATGCTGAGTGAAATAAGTCAATCAGAGAAGGACAAACATTATATGGGCTCATTCACTTGGGGAATATAAAAAATAGTGAAAGGGAATAAAGGGGAAAGGAGAAAAAATGAGTAGGAAATATCAGAGAGGGAGACAGAACATGAGAGACTCCTAACTCTGGGAAACGAACTAGGGGTGGTGGAAAGGGAGGTGGGCGGGGGGTTGGGGTGACTGGGTGACGGGCACTGAGGGGGGCACTTGATGGGATGAGCACTGGGTATTATGCTATATGTTGGCAAATTCAACTCCAATAAAAAGAAATTTTTTAAAAAATAAAATAAAATTTGATAAAAGATTATATCTGACAAAAAAATAAAAAAATAAAAAAGAATCCAAAAAGGCATGGGAGGCTGAAGCTTGCAGCTGTACCTGGGGCACCCGTATCGCCCAGGAGGAAACCGATGGCCTGCTAGAACTGGTGGCCAAGGGGGGCTTGAGTATCACCACGACAGCAATGGCAGGGATGGTTAGGAATGCCACCGGGACGTGAGCACGCTGGGCCCAGCAGTGGCTGGAAGCTACAGTCCTCCTCCCACCTCAAGGAAGCAGCTTCCTGAACCTGGATTGTCATGCGGTGAGGCTGCAGGCCTCAGGCAGCCACCTGGCTCGCCAGTGGTGAGGACCACCCTGCAGACACTGTCCCCTCCCTCCTTCCCGGTCTCCTGCTGTCCCTCCATCGGGGCCACAGGAAGCCCAGAGGCAGAAAGCATGTGAACACAATCCATACTGGGCTTCGTTCTGGAGTCCTTTCCCCAAATTACTTACAAGCCAGCATCGTTTATTCTTCTCCTTGAATGGAAAGCTTATTTGTTATGTATTGAATTCTAACATGTAATAATCATATTTGTTTATTCTGCTCTGCAGCTGTAGCTTGTCTTTTGAAAAACAGATTCCTCATTATCACAATCATCTGCTTTTCAGTGTGGTTTAACATCCACTGGAGCTTGCAGGGCTCATTTTGTTGGCCAAACTATTATTTCCCCATGTTGTGTCTTAAAGGACTAATAGGCAAAAGCCTTCTGATCGCCGTGGGCAGAGTGCCTGGCCCTTGCTAGGAATTTAGTAGATTTTAACACTTGGCGAGGAGGTTTGCCCTACCTGGCTTTCCTTTTCATTAAAAGAAATTTTCTTTTTCTTTAGAATTGCCCCTCTGCATGTTTGCTGGGATGATTTATTTCATCCTGAGCATATACCTCATTAGTCTTCTGTTTTTCAGGCCAGAACTTCCGACAGTAGCCAAAGCTTTGCCTCTAAGTCGCATTTGACCAATGCTGCTTTATTACGAACTGATGTTTTGCCCAAGCGCACGCCACTTGTTCAGTGCAAATGCTTTGTTTTTAATGAGGAAAATTTAGACTTAATATCTGCAAGGAAAAGTAAGAGTTGGGTATCTGACATCACTCCTAATCCTCTGGGATGCTGGAAATGCGCAACATCTGGGTACAATGAACAATAATAAGGACCTAATAATGTTTCCATTGCTCAGCATCTCTTAATAACCTGTCTACAGATTTTCCAAATGCCCTATGCAAATAATCACAATAAAGTTTCAAAACCACAGGCATCATTAGCTTGTATATCCTGAGAATGATTTTGCCGAGCCAAATAGGGACATGCACACATGGTATAAAATTCCTGGCCGAGAGAAACATCTATCACAGCACATGGGGAAATGCTTAATGAGTTACACAAAAACAAAATGTCCAGACTCCTGAAGATTTGATTTGTGTTGCATCTTGATGCAGGTACCGAGGATGGAAGGGTCGGGATGATTAAACTCCAACTAGAGCCTGTGGAACAGTGCAAAAAATTTCAGCATTCAGTTTGGCTTTTTTTTTCTTTCTTAACTTTAAATACATTTGGGTTTTGCATTGCTCTTAAATGTACTAAATAACACTCACAAGAGTCCTACCAATGCAGCCGTAAGACAAGACCATAATTTATTGGGGAAATTGACCAAAACAAAAATACATTTCTGGAAAAGGTGAAGAATGACTTTACCTTTCTCTTTCCCTTTTGCTGAGCAGTTCTGTGTACTTGGCTCAGGCAGGAAAAACATGCATTGATGAATTAGGTGTTACGAGCACCCCCTGCCATGTTAGGATGGAGGACCTGTTGGCATACTTTCCCCTAATTACCTGTCATTTTCTCTCTCTCCTTGGGAATGTCAGGGAGCTGTCCAGAAAAATAATTGCTTCACGCAGTGGGCGGGTCAAGACCTTTTGGAAGAAAGAATAAAATATCACATTCAAATATCTGTCTTGCAAACTCTCATATTTTGTACTTCCCACAATTCCACTGTGTAAACGAGTGATATGTGTGGGTCAGTCTGTGTATTACCTTTCGAGGCGGTGAGTGTTCTGGGGATACAACGTAGAAATATATGGTCTCTTTCTCGAAGACATGTAAGGTAACGAAACCTTGCTAATTTAACATCATCCAGGAATATGAAGTAGTATTTGTGCTTCTAGGTGAGTTAAAAAGTACAAATACACTGGCCTATTATTTCTGGGAAGATGTACCAATGCCAGATAATCTCATGTCTCACTCTCGAGACAGTGAGCTGTGTGTTTCCAAATCTAGGCCCCAGTCCCACTTTGTAGCATCAGTGTTTTCTGATAATTGGATGCAGGCACATTCTCGAAACAGATTAGAGAGCAGGTGTCCAGGTAATGCTGAACGACACCATGCTTATGCAAGGGGGGTAGAAACTTCTCGAGAACTGCAAGCTCAGGAAGGCTTCCACACAGTTAGAGAAGCAGGTAGGAGGAGACAGAGTCCTAGTGTCAGGCAGCCTCGACTTAGGCTCAGTTATGAAGTCCCCTGCCCTACACCACCCTGGTTTGATAGCAAGACCTGGAGGAGAGAGGACAGGTGGACAAGGGAACTCAGCACCCCTGCGAGCTCCCTGATGGCCTGATCTCATGTGCAGGCACAGCTGGTAATAGTGGGTTGCACCCCAGCATCTCAGGGCCTCTGACAGAGGCAGCTTCTCATCAGCAGATGCAGCTCCTGAGGGGGTCTGCTCCTGGGATCGTCTCCCCAGGCCTCCCCACCTGGAACCTGTGCACCCACATCAGTGCTGTGAAGACCTTCTCTGTGTCCCTGCTCCTGGGGTCAAAAAACCCCAAAGTACAGCTGTTTGCATTCTGGATTTTAAAGAGGAGCATCTAACTAGACACATGCTTGTGAAGATTTCAAATTCCAGAAGCACAGGTAACCTTCCAAAACAAAACAGAACGGGCCAGCATTTAGGCTTCTTGGCAGCATGAAATCACAGTCCTAGTGAGGCATCAGCTTCTGAGGTGTTTTTTTTTTTCTTTTTTCTTTCTTTTTTTTTAATGTTCTATTTATTTATTCATGAGAGGCACAGAGAGAGAGACAGAGACAGAGAGAGATAGAGATATAGGCAGAGAGAGAAGCAGGTTCCCTGCGGGGGAGCCTGATGCCTGATGCAGGACTCAGTCCCAGGACCCCAGGATCATGTCCTGAGCCAAAGGCAGATGTTTCAACCACTGAGCCATCCAGGTGCCCCTAGAGGAGATACCTTGAAAACTGAACAGTGATCAAAATATGGAAGGCCACAATGGCAAAGATATGACATAGAATAAATTGCACGAAAAGCAATGAGTTAGTAAGTAACCATTGATAACAAGATCATACAGTTTCATGCAAAAGTAAAAAAGAAAAAATCATACAAAAGAAATGGGGCTGTTATATAAAAATTACTTAATGCCAATAGTCTGCATCTCAGATTTCCAATGATTTCCCCAACATCTTGGAAGGGGGTCTGGACAGAAGAAAAAAAATTATTAGCATGCTACATGCTAATTCTTTTGTCATATGTGGAGGAGCTAGGGGATGCAGTCTAAAATGTTGATGGAAAAATTATATTATTATAATGACATATATGTATGCATTACATATATTACTTTAAACTTAAGTATTAAAATTGTTGGAGATAAGCAGAAAGTCTTAAAAAAAATCATAACAAGAAAAGAGTGAACATTGCTTAAGCAATATGGCCAAGAGTAGGGAGGGAAATAAATCAGAAGCATGAAGGAAACATAAAAAATAGAAATCCTAAACTAGGACGACAGACTTAAGACCAAGCAAACAGTTAATATGGCAAAATAAATGTGTTAAACTGTTGTATTAAAGGACAAACTCTCAGACTGTATCAAAACAAATGCAAACGTGTGCCTCCCTTCAAACTCTCTCTTTGAAACATGACTGTTTTAATGGAGAAGACAGATTCTTGGGGAAAGGATTTCCTGTCCTACAGGATGGAAGGAAAACCAGCAAGAAGACATCCATCCGTCTGTCCACCCTTCATTCGTTCACCCAGCTCGTGTCTCTAGAATGTCCACCGATGTTGAGGGTGGTTCTGGGGCATAGGATGGAGAATGAGACACCGCGATGTCCATCAGAGCTCGGGAAGGTGACATTCGGGAGGGGAGCACAGACATGGCCAAGGTGGGCCTCTTTGGCGGTGAAGGAAAGAGCAGAGCACAGGCTGGCTCTTGGGGGAAGACATCAGCTGGAAGCAGGTGGGGTCATTAGATCATGGGTCATCTGTATCTACATTTCATGTGGGAAAAATCAGATCAGATAAATAATACGTGCTCTTGCACTTGAAATGGACCCATTCTGTGCACATTTCAGTGCTTTTCTTTTTCAATTCTTAATACTATTTTTTTTTTTTTTGCCACGGGGGCTACCTCTCGGGGTGGACACTGGCCATCCCACACACCAGAGCTTGACCCTCCGTAGTCCCCTTCCAAGGGTGAAGCCTGGGAACTGGTTGAACACAAAGAAGCTCTGAGTTATACGTGTGAACTTTTCTTAGAGCAGAGGGAGTATAAAACGACCAGTGAAAGTCAGAATTCAAGAAATCCACCTGCACAGAGCAGAGAATTGAAATGTTGCACTGTCCCGAGTGGGGCTGGAAACGTGCAATTACTTTAAAGTATTTTTTATAACTGATCAGCCATTGTGTTAAGGTCTGAGGTTTCCCCTAGTTCGCTGAAGGTTTTTTTTAATAATTCTGCATATTTTCAGAACCAGGCAGGGGGAGCGTGAGGTGATCACAGCTTTCTATGTGGCTTCCATCTGTCCAAGGGGCTCGCATCTCTCCCTGTCAGGGCCTGTCTGGGTGGAGCCCCCAGAAGCAGACCCCACAATGAAGATGTGAGTGCAGGTTGCAAGCTTTGGAGGTGATCGTGAAAAGCAATGGCAAACGAGTCGGGAAAGGTTTCAGGCTGGGAGACCAGTGCCAGGTGCCCTCATTAATGAGCAGATCGTCCCCTCTGGGCATCTGGGGCTCATTCCCACTTTGTACTCTGGGACCCCGCAGAGAACAGGCTTCCAAGGGGTCTCCCCTGAGGGGTGGGGAGCTGGATGCCTACCTGCGTGGTTCCTTCCAGCTGGCAAAGTTCTGCTCCGGCCTGTTGACTCTCCAGCTTGGTCAGCCAAGCCTGGCTCTGCAGCCACGGAAAGCCCTGAAGCACACGGTCACAGGGACGTGCAGCAAGAAGCCATGGGCACGCCCATGAATGGAGTGTGCCAAGGTGACACCAGTGGACTCTAACAGTATCTACTGAAAGGTTGTCCCTCCGCTCTCCTCGGCTGCTCCTTTTTTCATTTCTTTGTGAGGCGGGTGCTGTGGGCCTGAGTCTGCTAAACCACTGTGGTCTCTGTTAGACTTTCCCTCCTTCTCCTCCTTCCTTCCCGCCTGCACATGTTTCTTGAGCACCCACTCTGTTTAGGCCTCGGCGATGACAGGTGGCTGGACATCTGTGTGTGCAGATCCTCCACGATGCTGTGCATAAGCATAAAATATGGTGGACCTGCAACTGCCTTCTCCCTCGGAAGCTGGAAGAAGGGATCCGTCCATCTATCCGCCTGTCTGTCCATTCATACACCCACCCACCCGCTCATTTATTCAAAAAACATTCATGGAGGGCCTAATGCGCGCTAGGCAGTGCCAGGCACTGGGGATACAGCAGTGACCAAAACGGGTAGCAATCTTGCCATCACAAGTGTTGCTTCCTTGTGAGGGGCACAGACAAAAGCAAGACAGAAAGGCAAGTTCTGCAGTACGTCAGTGGTGCTCACCTGGTACCGAAAGCCGGGGAGAGGGACAGGGATTGTGATGGGCAGCTGGCATCTTCACAAGAATGTTTGGGAGCTGTTCCTCAGAGAAGGCGACATTTGCATCCTCCCCACCCTGCCAAGGGGAGAGGAGGCTGGCCTTGAAGGTGCCCACAGGGGCCAGGAGCTGTGCCGGCCTGGCACATCCTAGAAAGATGAAAGCCGTGCAGCTGGGCCACGGTGAGCCAGAGGGTAAGGAGGAGCTGGGTTATGCAGGCATGGAAGCCACCGGTTGGGATGAGAAGCCCTGGAGGGGTTGGAGCTACCCAGTTCTGTGACCCCGCTTGGGTTTTAACAGGGTCACTCTGGTTGTTGTGTTTAGAGTAAATGAAAGGAGCGAGATTGTCCTAGGTGGCCGGGCTAGCAGGCAAGGGCGATACCCCAGGGGATGAGAGGAGTGCAGTACAGGGCTGCCCCTTACAGGCTGTGCCTGCACAACATGAGGGGGCGCCATTGCAGCAAACCTTGTTGGAGTGATGCAATGAGATCCCCCCTGGGTGGGCCAGGGGGTTAGCAGTGGATGGGGTGACAGGCTTTAGGATTCTGGACCTATCTGGAAGGTAAGGCTAACAGGCCTCGCCAACAAGGTCCCCTTCCTATTGGAAATGGGATCACCTTTTGTTGTCCCCCTCAGAGGGCCCCTCTCCAGAGAGCAGGTACTCTTTGATTCTCAGGAACCCTCAGAATGGCGCCGGGTGTTCCGCTGGTCTCGTCGTAGGTCATCAATCTCCCCAGAGCCTGCGGAAGACAAAGTGGAAAGTGAGCCCAGATACATCTCTGGAGACAAGGTGCCTATTAATAGAATGTCATATGTGGTCAATGACATCGTAGGGATTTGTGTTTTCTGAAGGGAAAAAAATATTTTGTC